>NC_079152.1:101300034-101921284 GCF_947563725.1 Argiope bruennichi
TTTTTTTAATTACTTACTATATGTTAGAGTTTTGAGATGTAATATTTTATTGAAATTTAAAAATGCTAACTGTTTTTCATTTCTTGAACAAGGCTTAATTTCTTCTTCTTATTCCAAGAGCGACGTAGAGAACATAGCACAATTATAAGCCATATTTTTGTATAAATCTTATTTAGTAGTTGTCATTTTTTTAAATGAGTTTTAACAGGATAATAGCGAGACGAATCAAATAAATGACGCTATTATAGTATGGAAACTTCAATAAGCAGCAATCAACCATTTGAGCGCTTAGGATAGGTTAGGAGCGCTTAGGATAGTTCGTGTTAAACAGACCATATAATATATTCGAATGCATATCGGTAAATTCTTGATATCAGGATTATTTCACCGACTGATTTTTGAACCCTGATATCAATGACATTGTGAGAAACCCTATATTTTATATGTAAAATACATCAAACATTTTTGTAAAAATAAACACATAATTTGTAAAAATAAATGTATAAAACTCACATAAGAAGCTTTTTTTTAATTTTTCGTTTTGATAATAAAAGAGATTTAATATTTCAGATTTAGTAAAAAATAAATGTATATGTCAATGATGCAATCGGATTAATATTAATTCATTTCATTCCATTTTCCTTTTCAAATAAAATTATAATTTCCATGACTCTAAAGAATTTATAATGAATTAATTAATCAGACTTTTATATTTGAAATCTGAATTGTCTTATACGAGTGCTACATTTTATGACTTTATTATATATTTAAATCGTAAAATTCTCCAATTGGGATATTTATTTAGATTTTTATTAATGCTTTCATAATTTTTTTTCATTCTGCTTTTTAATATAGTATCTGTTTTATAGCAAATTTTCTTTTAATTAATCTTATTTATTCATGGAGAAATACATATTTACATCCATACAGGGTTTTTTATGAATATGATTTAAAAGCAGTGGAGAGTACTGTATTTGGATTTATTTTACAAAAAATTGTTAGCGTTTTTTGAAAGGCGTTTGAATTTATTCAAGTTTGTTTGATACATTTTCAATGACATTAGACAAATGATGTCACATTATCTAAACTTAGATAAGAAAATGATTAAAAAAATCATATTATTGATGCACTGTTGCTTAAACATTAATTTGAATTTGTAATACACGCTACTAAATTCAATTATTTCGAAACAAATTTATACCTAAAATTGAAAATTTATAATTTCTACATAATAAGAAATCTAGAATTGAAGCAACACAAGTATCACCTAAATTAAAGCTGAATGTATATTTTTTGTGGCATTCGTCGATAAAAATCAAAACATCTATACTCCTTTTTATTTCAATTTCATGCAATATTTATTAATCTAGAAAAGATATTCTTAGCTTATGCAAAATAAAACCTTAAATGTATTAAGCTGCTTTTAACTCTACTGTATGAAAGAAACAATATATATTTATCAATTCAATTTGCGATGATTTATTTTACATCTATTTATAACTTTATTTTCCATTAGATTTATAATGTACTAGCGAATTTTGGAATGTCATGAAAAAATTACTATGGTTCATAGATCATTAAACGGATTAAGTAATGTTTTGGGTAGTATAAATTATATATGCAATTAAAATATCATATATTTTTACTGAACTCATTAATCAATTGCAAATTAAATTCGCATTTTTTAAAAAATCTATTATCTATGAAGTTATCATTGACTTTAATTGACTGACATTGAATTAAAATAAATGTTCTAAATTTATATGAAACTCATAAATAGAAATGGTGTTCTTATTTTAAAACTAAACTTTGAATTATTTCAGTAATGACGTATATACCGATTTAATTTTTCAAAAAGGAAACATCAATCCACGCAATACCATTTACCAAAACAATTTCATAAACTTTATTTGTATATTGTTAGCTGAAGCCTTTAAACATATTTTTAGAAATCATTATTATAAAAATTTTCACACATTTATATCAATTTCTATTTAAGTGTTTTAAAGAAAAATCATATATATTTGTCGCTTGAAAAACCTTTGATGATAAAATGTTGTTAGAAATTTAGCTTTAATATATTGAAAGTATTTTTATTATAATTAACCCATCTTTTATTATATTTAAAATATACTAAGTTACCTTAGTGAAATTTAAAACTGAAGTCAGCGTCTTAGTAACTATTTCATTACCACAAATAATATACAGAAGCCTTTTTCTCAAATTGCACTTGACCCAATGTACAATACTCTCCTCTACATTCTTTAACATAATAGGAAAAGAATAAAACCGAAAATGTAAATAAAATTTTTAAATAAAAGATAGGGCACGTATAGTTACTTTCGCAAATAAAAAAAAAATCCCCACTTAGAAAAAAAAGTGAAAAACAAACTTAGAAAGATTTCAGATGATTAAAAAAAAGACAATTTAAGATAAATTCCTGTTCTATTCCCGACGCAGTACCTCAGCAGGTGTTTTGTTAGATAATAAACCATCTTAGGAGCCATCTGCTCATATTCACTGTCAGTTGTGCCATTAAAAGAACATTAAAGAGAATATAAAGATTACAGAGGCAGAAACGTCTGCATATACGGTTTCAAATACGTTCTATTAATCAATGAGTATGCGTTTTTTTTTGTTTTGTTTTTTTTATCGTTTCGTTTATTTATGAAAAAATATCGCATGCATGTTAACTAAATTTGCCCTACCATAATATTTCATACTCATTCTGTTTACATACTTCTGCTCTGTAAATCGATATTTTCTGTAATATAATTTCATTTATTTCCTTTTCACTTGGCAATAATTTATTTCATTTCAAGTTTGGAAAAATAGTTTCTATCAATTTAAAACCATTAAAGTATTTTTATTAAATTAAATATTATATTAATGATATAATATTATATTAATTTTATAATATTATATTAATTTTATAATATTATATTTTATAATATAATGCTAATTAATTATTTTTTTATTTTTGTTTCTCCTCAGAAAATCGATATTTTCTGTAATATAATATAATTTATTTGTTTTTAACTTGCTAATAATTTATTTCTTTAGATGCTTAAAAAAAAGAATAGTTTCTATCAATTTAAAACCATTAAAATATTTTATTAAATTAAATATTATATTAATTATATAATATTATTAATTATATAACATTATATTAATTATATAATATTACATTAATTATGTAATATTATATTTTATTATACAATACTAATTAATTATTTTTTTCATTTTTTTTCTGCTTAGTAAATCTATATTTTCTGTAATATAATTTTATTTATTTATTTTAACTTGACAATAATATATTTCATTACATGTTTAAAAAAAGAATAGTTTCTATCAATTGAAAATAATTTTTAATTTAAATATTATATTCATTATACAATATTATATTTTATTATTCATAATTAATTAAACTAATTAATTATTTTTTATTTCTTTCATTTCATATTTAACTCATTTCATTCACTGTAGTGAACAGAAACAACTACGGAAATATGAAAGTAAATAAAAAAAATCAAATATAAGTGAATTATTTTCCTTAAAACTCGCACTAATTCAAAAGTTATACTCCATTACTATAAAATTACAGTTATATTTAATTTAAATAAGTTTATTAGCTTTTGAAATTTAAGACGCGTATGTCACATCTCATGAAAAATTTTATTCATGAATTTGTCAATATTTTTTATAATGATAACAAGGGTTGTTTTTGCACTGGATATTAATTCAATAAATTTCCTTACATTTCAAATTTTTTAAATATCAATTTTTTAATTATTTTTTTACATTAGAATATCCAGAATTAAGTTTTCTATTCTATCTTAAATAGTAAACAAATGTCAACTTATAACCAAATACAGCCTCATAAATGGAAATATTATAAAACATATAAATCTCAATTCAAGCCTGCATTTTTAAAATGTTTTAAGAAAGTTTAATATTTCTTTAATTCATCGCGATGTACTTACACACACTACTTGATCCTCTTAAATATCAAAAAAACTTAATGTTTTATTAAAATGAAATACAAATACGATAAACATGCATTTATTATTATCTATTACTATCTATTTTAAAACTGATATTTTCATAGTTTTTTTTAAATAATAATTTAAATATAAATATCTTTGCTTTGCTTTGTATTGAACATAGTGAAATGTACATTAAATTGATAGAAAATAGAAAATTCAACATACCTTCCTTTTAGCAACAAGGGAATTCCACAGAAGAGCAGTGAGCTGTCGTCGGAAATTAAGAAGTCCACTAGCTCCGATGAACAGCATTTGTGTAAAACTCGTCAGCAATCGTAAGCGACTGTATGAATACAGACGGAAATAATGTGACAGGCGATTGCAGGTTTTTGAATATTCTCTCCACTGTACAGTGAAGGAAGAAGAGAGCTGCAAAGGCTGCTGATCACTGGAATAGTAGTAGATTTGCCTAACACTACAACCTGTATATATTAACCCCAGCTGTCCGAATGCGCATGCGCAAGTAATCGGTAACTTCGACGAATGCCGGCTGCTTCGAAGACAACAATAGGAACAAGACGCTTATAGATATCCTAAACAGATGATATTGAAAGGTATATCAGGACTAAGGGACAAAGAAAGAATGGTTTGTGGAAAAGGTACGGAAATAGAACGGACAAATAAAAGACTTGGAGATATAAACTTCCTTTCAATACAAATGAAATCTCGTGCATATGTTTGCGTTTGGTTTTTTTCTTTCGTGGGGGCAATCTTGAATACGCCCTATTATTTGGTAAAATCGTGACTGAAGATCACGTGTTTCTAAATATAATACAGATTTGATGATTTTAAATAGCATGAGATTCCAAGAAAATGCTTTGTAATAATATATTTCAACAAGCATGGGGACATAAATAATAACATTTGAGATACTCAGGTGCAAATATTTCTAAAATCAAATATCTAAAGAAAATAAATACTTAAAATAGAAAAATCCTAATATTTGCATTCAGAATTAGCAGAAGGGAAACGAAATTGAAAATTTTCTAGAGAAATCTCGAATGTTGATTTTTAGGAAGGTCAAGGTGATAAAATATGGATTTAAAATAAAAAATTTTAATTCCGAGTTCACCAGATATGAATTTGGTGTCTGTTAAATCTACGATCTGTATCAAATGTTTCCAAGAGAAAATGTGCGGAATACAAATATAAAAGATATTTTCTTCTTTATTTTTATAATGAAAATTTACCAAGATAATTTTTAAAAACTTTTTGGTAGTTCAAAAAGGGAGCATTAATTTAATAATCAGTTTCAAGAAAAAATAAATTTATTTTTAGAGACTTTTGGGAATTATTTAATGAATAAATATATCGAGAACAAAATGCGTGCTTTTTTTTTTCTTATCAAATCTTGGCAATATATGTAATATATAATCCATAAATAAATGTATATGTGGTTATTGTTTAAATTTTTTAGGAGGATGAGGAGGAAAAAAATCTATATGATTATTTTTCGATCATGATTGGATTAATTTAATTATCTTAGTTCGAGAAGTTATCATTATTTTTTCCATAAACTTTTGGAGCGTTTCTAGCTCATGAAAGTTTTTCCAAATAAATCTAACGATTAAATGTTGAAATTAAAACATTAAATAATTAATTTTGCTGGCTAGTTGTCATCTAATTTTGATTATATGTAATATTTCTATCCATAAAGAAATTTATATGTAGTTATTGTACTAATTTTGTAGGAGGATGGGGAGGAGAAAATTCTATTTGATGATTTTTCTAATTATGATTGGATGAATTTATTTGATTATGAATTGATATTGTTAGGAAATTTCGGCATTAAGGTTATAAATTCCAAATTATTTTGTCTCCCGTACTTTATTAAAAAAAAATGATGCAATGCATTTTGAACTTGCTTTTGTGCGTCATTAATATGAATAAATCACTTCATGTGACATTAAACATTTAACTATTTAATCGGTATCGCATCTGATATTTATGTAACGTAGCAACTGTAATATAAAAACTTTAGAATTAAGACATGAGATAAAATACGTGTCGTTATTGTTTTTAAGATGTTTTGTTTCGGTATTGGTCTCAGGTCCTGTAATGACCGTTTATGTTTTTATAAGTTTTCCCCGTCATATCTGTAAATAGTTCATCATGTGTTCAATTCTATTTCCTCGTAATAAATTGTATTTAAATTAAATCTTTCCTTTTGTCGGACCCAATCTTTGGAGACTTTTTATTCATCATCATTTCCACTGCAATACTCTAATATCAAACGACTGAATTCCCAGCAGTTTTATAAAATATCATTGTAACAGATATGATTGGATTAATCTAATTATATTAGTTCGGGAAGTTATTAGTATTTTTTTCCATGAACTCTTGCAGCATTTCTAGTTCATTGAAATTTTTCGAAATAAATCTAATTAAATTTTGAAATTAGCCACATTAACTTTGCGCTCAATTATTATTTAATTTTCATTATATGTACTATTTTAATCTATAAAGAGACCTATATGTAGCTACTGTTTGGGGATGATGAAGAAGGAATTAAATAAAATATTCTATTTGCTTATTAATCGATCATAAATGAATTAATCTAATTTACTTTGTTCAAAAAATTGTTATTATTATTTCCAGAAACTCCTGTAGCATTTCTACTAATTAATAATTTTCCAAGTGAATCTATATTATTCTACATTAAATTTCCACATGAAATATACATAATCTACATCAAATTTTGATCATCTGCATTAAATTTTGGAGTTAAAACATTTAATGAATCATCTACAGTAATTCTGCCGGTTAGTTGTTATCTAATTTTTATTATATGTGATATTTTAATCCATAAAGAAACCTATATGTATTTGTAGTTTTACATTTCTTTGGAATGTGAAAAAGAAGGAATTAAATAAAATATTCTGTTTGTTTATTTATAATTGGATTTATCTAATTAACTGAGTTCCAAGAATTGTTACGCTTTTTTCAGAAAGTTTTACAGCATTTTTAGCTCATTAAATGTTTTCCAAATAAGTTTAACAGTTAAATTTAGAAATTAAATTTTTTATAAATTCATCCAAGCTAATTTTTCCAGCAAATTATTATTTGGTATCTTAATTTATATTCTGAATTCTCTCACAGTTTCTACTATTGAATAATATCAATTAAAAATGATTTGTTGTTCTTTCCTTTTTTATTTAAAATTGTTTCCTGACTTGCGTGTTGCTGTAAAAAAAAAAAAAAAATGAGGGGGAACAAAGATGCTGAAGAAAGCTTTCATTTTGATAGAAATAATATCTTCTTTTGTAAAGGACATAAAATGGAAAGATTTTCATTGGTCAAACGAAACGCCCATTCAAGAAATAAATTTCCAGAGCTTTTCAAAGTGCCTATCATTTCAGGGTTAAGATGCTCCTTCCTTTCATCGCGTCATACTTCGAGAACATTTTCTTTTACAAAGCAGTGGATGTCTTTCACCTCTAAGTGCATCCTTCTTAAAGGATGTGAAATAATTGTAAGGCTTGATTATCATTAGTTTCATGAACCCCCGGGGGGCACCTCGAAATGAGGATGAGATGCTTCCGGTATAGTGGTTGGATCTCTCCACCCTGGAGGGTACACGAAAAGGTGGGGGATCTAGCTCCTCCCATCAATGACGGGACGTACTTCCTTCGCGAAGGGTTGTACCGTGGCCGGTTATAGCCCTTTGGACTCGACCGCAGTTCCCGCCAGTGTTGCAGTTGCGGCGGTTCGGTCATTCAGTAGTATTTATCCGTGTGCCTTCGGGCGGGTCGGAGAGTCAGTGATATGACTTATCATTAGTTTCATATAAAATTAATTAGTCATAATGATTTTAAAATATCAAAGAAAAGCTCTTCTGAAAATAAATTCTTTTGTTTTCGTAAATATTTTAATCTTAACAAAATACTTCCTTGCAATGAAAATTGATTATATAATCTAGGAAAGCTCTCATCTCAATATATTTGGATTATTTTGTTTGTAGTAAATATACTTTTTTTATTCGATTCAAGGGATGTGTCTTCATATAAATGGAAAATGAACTTTGCAAATAAGACTTATATTGAACTGCATTTATGCCCATGCTAATAACTAGTTGCTTTAGAGAAGAAAGTGCAGTGTGTATATAAATTTTTAGTTACAGGAAGCACCTCGAAAAACAAAATATCAGAATTCAAATATTCATCCTTTTTATTTTCTCGTGTAGGAAATCAGAGGAAATACTGTAATCGTTAAAAAAATTCATACGAGATTTTGACGAATCTCCACGTTTCAATTAAAAACATATTTTTAATACTACGCCTATCTGTCTATGAGCAAGATAACTCAAAAACACTTTGAGCTAGAAGACCTACACTTGGTATATGGAATTACGACCAAAGTTGTGGATTTATGTCTAATTTTGAATGGAATCCATTCACAGGAAGTCTGTCTGTCTGGCAGTCTGAGTTCAAGTGAAAGCGGTAACTACAAAACTGAAAGAGCTAGTTAAATAAAATTCAATAGATATCTGAAATATAGATATTTTTCAAATTTTGAATAAAGACTGTCATATTGCTGACCATCTGTCTGTTTGTACTCCCGAATACATGTAAATGCAGTAACTTATATACACAATAACTTAAATCAATGAAATAAACTATCAACTACTACAACTACCATTTTGTATCAAATTTTGGTATCAATAGTCGAAAAAAAAGCATTGAAAATATATATTCTAGCAATATATTCAGTAAAAATGTTAGACGCACGCCACTGATTTATCATTCACCAACGCCGTATAATGGAACTACTCGGAGTATAATACAAGGTTCACCATTTTATTTGGGGGATGGGAGGTATGACCTTGTATGGGGAAAGTATGCGAGAAAGATTCAGGAAGACTACTCCCTGTGGTATTAATTCAAATAAAAGAAAAAGTGTTGAAAAGTTATCTATAAAAAGTGTTTCATTATGCCATCTAAGGTGCAGATAATATTTTAAAAAGAAACTTGTAACAAACATTACGATTACAATCATGTTACCAAGATTAAAGACTAACTAATCATTTTTCAAATTATTTCATTTTTTTACACATTTTTCAATTTCTTTTACGATTTAATTTAAAAAAATATGCCTAAAATATATTTCAGATACCGGTAATGTATGACAATTTTAATTTAAAGACGATACAATTTCTAACAATTCAGACAAAGAACTAATTTTGCTATAACAAAGTAGAAGAAATGAAAAATACTTAATACATTTTAGAAATAAATTTAATTTTGCTTTTATACAAAGTTTTATTTCTGTTATATATCTATAAGAAAGGTAACAGAGGTATCTTGGTGTTTAAACTCAAGATCACTTAATTCCTGGTTAGTAAGTTTTCGATTCAAGACACATAAAAAAGGGGGATTTGGTGAAGGCAAAAACTAACTTTAACAGTCAAATTAACATGGAGTTTTAATTTGAAATTGCATGGGTGATTGCTCCAATATTATCTAGACCATCTCATCTTAGTTCAAATCTACACGAACCACTCCGAAATAGAGTTTCATAGCAACACATTAGAAGTTAATATCATTACACAAAACTAAATGTATAAATATAAAACATTACATCTTGTCTTATCCATGTTTGCTAGTCTCTCCTTTGAAAAATAGTTCATTTAAATTTAACAAGTTTTTCGGCTATCTAAATGTAATAGATCAGTGACAGATAAACTGAGGTGGTTTTATAAACTTTCTAACTAATCAAAGATTTTGAAATAATAGCATAGAAACTTTTATATCTATTAAAAACGATAAATTTATTGGAATAAGGATATTTTTACGGTAATGTAATATATACAATTATATTCAGGGTTTCTTTTATGCCATTAATATTATAAAATTTTTAAAATAATATTTTAACCTTATTAAGTTTTATAATAAATTTGCTTTAATTCGCCTTTTTTTCTTTTTCAAAACAGTGTGTCTATTTCTGAAATAGATGATACTCTTTTCTTTTCCTAATACACTTTATTCCTTGTAATATTATCTAACTTCCGCGAAATAGAGAATGCACTTCATTTGATTAAAGGTAAAAACATAATTCTTATTCAATGCCATATGAATTTTTAGAAAGGAATTTAAATGAAGGTGTTGTTCGTTTCGACAATTTCTGCTAGGCAAATTGTATTTCTCTTTCATTTTGTGCGTACTGATTGTTTTTCCTAATACACTTTATTCCTTGTAATATTATCTAACTTCCCCGAAATGGAGAATGCACTTCATTTGATTAAAGGTAAAAACATAATTCTTATTCAAAGCCATATGAATTTTTAGAAAGGAATTTAAATGAAGGTGTTGTTCGTTTCGACAATTTTTGCTAGGCAAATTGTATTTCTCTTTCATTTTGTGCGTACTGATTGTTTTTCCTAATACACTTTATTCCTTGTAATATTATCTAACTTTCGCGAAATAGAGAATGCACTTCATTTGATTAAAGGTAAAAACATAATTCTTATTCAATGCCATATGAATTTTTAGAAAGGAATTTAAATGAAGGTGTTGTTCGTTTCGACAATTTCTGCTAGGCAAATTGTATTTCTCTTTCATTTTGTGCGTTAACTGACATATTATTCGCCTTACTAGATAACAGTTTAGGATGTTCGGTATTATTATCCAACGTTTTGCTGTTGTTCTTAAAAAATAATGAATACCTCATTAGTAAAGAAAGATTTGTCATCATCATTATGATTTTTATATTTCTACTAGTGTTGCTTGTTGTATTTTTTTCTTCTTCTCTTTTTATAAAAAAAATTTGATTTCACTTTTCTCTGATTCTTTGATTTAACTCAGCTCCGAGGCAAAGCATTGTATTTTATCTTCGAAAATTTGCAAGAGTAAGAAAAAACTCTTTATCTTATAACTTTAAACGAGCAATTCTTGTGTATTTATAAATTTACTTCGTATATTTCTGAAACGGTTCTAACGATTTGTATCAAATTTTATATTTAGATAAGGTTTTCTTTTTAAGTTTATCTATATAGCTATCTTTCCCGAAAGTACGCGATTTTACACACACACACAAAAGCACTTTTTTAAACTAACTGTTAGAAACCTTTGTTTCTTCTGCTCTCATGCCGGCAATGTCATACAGCGCCATCTCGTAAATTTTTGTGATATTTGTAGTGTTGCCATGAGACGATAACCTACTAGTACCTCAAAATTTTGTGAGATGGCTATATGACATTATACGAATACGAATACATTCAGCTCACATCCAATAGCAATAATGCAATTATTGTGTGGACCAATTCGAATAACATGTTAAACTAAGCGCATTTATGATTTTTTTATTTAAATTACCAGTTCATATGTAGGGAAGATCCAAAAATATTCATATGCAATTAGCATGTGATTCGTATCTAAATATACAGGATTCGTATCTAAATACACGGAATTTTCAACAAAACACAATTGGAAAAAAACCCCTGAAAAACTGAAAACCTCGGTTTTCCTTTAATATGATCAGTCTCCTTTAAATCAGTTAATATCCCTTTTTTAATCAGTCTCCCTTTAATATCCATTGGTCCCTTTTTATTATAATCAGTCTAAAAATTGTAATTTTTTAAATGACTGGTCTCAACGGAGTTTGATTCGTACAACTCAAGTTTAATTTTTAAAAGAAATAAAACTGTCTTAAGGCACAACACCTTCTTTTAGTAATAAAATAAAGAAAATAAAAATAAATACAGTCAAGATTTAATATTTACAGTTGTGATTAATTGTTTCCTCCCATTCTGACAAAGAAACAAGGAGGACAGGAATTGAGAAATCATGTTAGATCAATTATCAACCTGAAATATATGAATAAAGAAAAAACGGTAGGGTATTATTTTAGAAACATGTTTTAGTTTTATCTCTTTAATTATGCACATATTGTGTAGTAATATTTAACCATCATGAAAAAGTTTAATGCGCAATACTAAATCTTGTCAAAACATCTATACCTAATCTAATGCATCTTCTATATCTGTTCTACAGGTCTTAGAAAATTCTTAAATTCTTACAAGAAAATTTAAATTTGTTAAGAGAGCTTTTCGTGTTACATATTTTGTTTGAATTCATAAGAATCACATAACTTAGGATACTGCGAACCAAGAGGTCATTGTGTGGATATTATCCTATGTAATATTCTCAACTACAAAGTTCCTCGTCGGATATTTGTATTTCTTCGATGTTTTTGTTCCATAAAGGAAAAAAAAATGTCTTCATCTGCTGCTTTCTTTTCAGACTTAACGCACAGCATGCCGGTTGTTGGGAATAAAGGGAATGCTTAGAATATGAAAAAAAACGATTGCTCATGACAGCTATCCTTTTATGATACACTTGCTTTGTCATTGAAGAAATCTATTTCAAAGGTATCTCAACATAGAGATGAGGTGGGTAGTAATGTGGGGCAAGGAAGAAAACATTTCTTGGTTGCATTTGAATGAAGAAAACATTTTCTTCAAGGAAGAAAACATTTCATAACAAACTCTGTTTTGTAAGAATTATAGAAAACAAAATTATAATTATCTGAAATTTGGTGAAAGGTCACGCCTACCTAGAAGTAAAGATTGCGTTTTCGAACCTGACCACTCTGAATTCGAAGTCAGATTGCATAAATGAAAAGTTAAATGCACTCATGTTCATGTTTAATAGGGACATTTTAGCACATGTGCTCTCTGACACCATGAGTCAAATCCTTTCCATTGGTATGGTGCAAAAGCTTCGAGAGAGTGCAGTTAGCTTCGGTATGGTTTTCAGCATCTGATAGGCGTTCAAAATTACGATTCCAGGCACAAAATATGTCTTGTTTTACTTTAAACTAAAACGTTGATATAACTAAAATTGAAAATTGATAAAGTACTTGTGATAAATTTTTGCTGGGTATTTTTCAGGCTTGATTATTTTTAAAAACACTAATAAAGATTATTGGCTTATGAACGATTTACCATAGCCTAAGTAGGAAAAAGATGTTCTAATAAATGTGTATTTTTACTTCATTAAAAAATCTGCAATAAGAACAAATTTTCCTTTTCAGTTTGAAAAAAAATGAAAATTTTTGAAGTGAAGAAAACAAAATAAAAGAATTGGGAAAAAATATAGACATGCTGTTTAAGTAAAAATAAAAATAAAAAAGAGTGAATCAAATAATGTGTAAGAATAATGATATGCAGGGTATCTATCCTAATCGTGACTCAGCAGCCGATTTCTGAATCTTTAAAGATAAGCATTACTTTCAATTAAAATAAATGCTTTGAAAATAATAAATGTGCTGCCGAAAAAAACTACAAAACGTGAATTTTTATTTAGCCCCCTAATTTATTAATCATGTTAAATCTTTGCAATCTTGTTTTTAAAAAATAACTGCATTCTTTTGTGACTAAAATTAACTGAGTTATGATGTTTTGGATACTACTAAATTATAGCATTTTAAATCATTTCAATGGTTACTTTCAAAAGGATTAGTCAATGAAAGGTGAGATTTTTCTGAGGTGATGTTCATTGTATTAAAGCGGTTCTAACTCAAATTTTCATAACACGAGCTGTTTACTAAGTCCTCACTGAATCTATTGAAATGTAATTGAGCCCCTTTAGAGCGAGAAAATCGGGGCAAATTTTATTCAATCACGAATTTTCTCTGTTGCTATAGTTTTTGTGAAATTCTAGTTTCTGGCAAGATGATTGGTTTGTTTCTTCCAATGGGCTGAATCCTAAATTCCACTACTTTCGACCTTGACCATAGAAATTTTATATGGTTTCTTTATATCTTATATAGTTTCCATGAGATGATATATTTTTTAAATGATTACTGATATTGTGTTCTGCTTGATGATCGACAGAAGACGAATTTTTAACCAAACATACTAGTAATTCATTCGTAGATTATACTTCTGTGGGAACTAACTCCCATTCCTGCTACACGTGTGAGGAATAAAAAACATGCAACAAGTGATACTATTGCGCAAAGCCATCATATCTGCTTTTTCACTTTTTCTTGATAACAGCACCATGGAGATAATACATGGAGATGTAAAGCATAATTATCATTTTGCAGCTTTTTAGTTAACCAGATAGCTTAACCGATGTTGGGTGATTTTTTTTCTTTTTCTTTTTACAACACTATACTACCAAACTCGGAAGCTCTAGGATCCTTTTTTAGTTGAAAGGATATAAATTCATTGACAAAAAAGCGAGAAATAAATGTATGTTAAAGATTATATTACAATATATAAGATAACATAATATAACTATACAAAATTAAGTGTGTTTGATTAGGAATAATAAGTTTATGTAATTTTGTGTAACATTTAGTTTGCTTGAGAAAGAGCTTGATTGAGAATATCAGACTTGGAATCAAATTCTAGACTTGGACCTGGAGAAAGCAAGTCTTCTTTTCCTGGAGAAACTCATGAGGTTTCTTATTTTTATTTTCGACATTTTGGTTTTGTGCACGCTTATTCTACCAGACTGGTTCGAGTTCATGGTTCGGTTTGTTAAGTTTAAAGAATGAAGTGAATCATCCACTTCTCCGCAGTACACGCTCAGCCTAAAGTAGAGAAAATTAATTTATTTTACTATATATACTATAATGAGATTTATTATACGTATGAGGAATTTCTGAACATCTTTGATTTCCTCTTTGTTTTAAATACAAAAATCTTCATTTACTTATACACCATTTAATTATTAGTATATATACTAAAGGATTATTTTTTGTAATTTTTACTGTAACTCACAAAAACTTAGCTTGAAAATAATTTAACTCTATGTATTTATAAGAAATTTAAACCAAGTAAAATATAAAAAAGAAAAAAATTCGTTTCTATAACCAATGACCAAGAATATTATAATCATAATAATTATAAAATAATAATAATATTTTGAAAATATTAATTTTTGTAACAGTTCTATATATAAATTTTCTTTTATTGCATCTAGATGTCTGAATACTTTTGAACAAGAATGGTTGCTGATTTTAACTTTCCAAAATGTCTTCCTTATCTATCCATAGACTTATGTAAACATTCATTACATGTTCTCTTCAAATACATATAGTCATGAAATTCCTTTTAAATGATGCGGTTTTTATTCCTTTACTTTACAAAGTTAAGGCATATATCTGAAGTCATTTTTTACATTTTGAGGAAGGCTTTACATTCACTCTGTCTTTCAAAAGCAAGCAGATGCCCATATTCTACACGTGCTTTCGAACCTTCAAAACTAGCGAGTAGCAATCAGTAATATGCTCTATATTCTTATCATAGCTTCGAGGTCCCCTTTCTTTTAACCTTGCTTATCTGAGCAATAATATGATAACAAAGAGGAGAAAAACAAATTAAACAAATTAAAACAAATAATACTTCTTCTTCAATTTTTCTTTGGCAAATCAATAAAAAAAGATTCAAAGATTTTTTTAGCAGAATTTCCTAACTTTAATTATTTTTTCACTTTCCTTACGTCAATTTTTGCATTTTTCTGTCAATCAGTCAGCAAATTCTTAAGTCACAAAGTTCATTTTCTGAAAATATATTGCATAATCATGCTGCATAATATATTTGAATGTCAGCAAACTAACAAATTGTTTATTTATCGGCAACTAAAGGCTAATAAACTTTGATGCACAAGCCCATTATGTTTAAATATTTATAGAAAAAGTAATTCTCATAATCTTAAAAATTAAAAGATAGATAAAATAATTGCCATGGTCCTGGAAATAAGTTTAATCCTGAAATGCAGATTACATGTCAAGTAATCCTTATAAACGTAAAAGCTAATGGACAGAAAAAAAATAATACTTTTAATGCTCAAAGATGGATAAAGCAATTCTCATAATTTCAATAACTATTCCTAAGTGGAAATCGAAAATAGGAAAGAATGAGAAATTCACGCTATTTCGTTTGATTAATATATTCCTACTTCCTTATATATTTTTGATTCCTAATCGGAAAAACCAATTGAAGTCTCCTGATTTTTTTTCTCATATATTTCTGATTCCTTATCGGAAAAACCAACTGAAATCTTGTGATTTTTTTCAATTGTCTTCTAAATAATATTATTGATTTTTTTTCCTATCATATTTCATGTTCTATGTAAAAAAAAAAAAAAAAAAAAAAAAAAAAAAAAAAAAAAAAACTTGCATCATAGCCTAGAAAATTCGTATCAACTTTGTAGATCTTTTGTAGACAACTTTGTTTACCTTATGTAGCATTTTTAAAGGAGTCTTCAAAAATATATTTAAAATCATTGAATTTTAAAAAGATATAAAAAAGGCTCCTTTCAGATTAATTTTTTACTTTTTAAAACCAGATTATAGAAACAAGGGCCTGTCCTTCTTTTTTTCCCTGAAACTACGGATGTATTATAAAAAACAATAAAAGTAGAGAACAAAAAATTTAATTCGAAAAGTTAACTACAAACGTGATTACTTTTTGACATAATCGCCTAGAAAATCCAGGCATTTGTCATAATGGTTCATCAGGTCTCCCATTCTTTTTTCGAAGGCATACCGCCAGAAATGTGAGATGGATGTCTTATGATCTATTGGAAGTTCCTCATTAGTTAAGAAAGTTCTTTAAATTATCCATTAAACAAAGAATATAAAGCAAGAATTTCTAAATATTCACTTTCCAAATTTGCAATTCTTACAAACTGATCCACCAGCTTGTTAACCATCCATTTCTTTCAAAATACTTGATAAATTCTTTGAACATAACTATTGTTTATGAGTTTGATCAATCAAATGTTCCATATTAGAAATATTCATGTACCTGAAATAGAAAAAAAATCAATTAGCAGTAGTACAACATAAAAATTTTAAATGAGCCAAAAAATGAAGTCAAATTTGTTGTAAACACGAGAACTATTTTTTTTTTCCAACATGTATTTAAATAAAAAGGGAAGAAGTTTTAAAATAAAATAAAATTCAAATCTGCTATCGCAAATTTCAAGTTATCATGTGAGAACATTTATATATATATGAATTGCTTACAGCTAGAAAGCGATATTTGAAACTCAGAATCGAAACGGAGAGGTTTGGCATTGAACGTTGACAGTTGCGATTCAGAATCCAAATGGATACGTTAAGTATTTAAAGTTGAGTGTTGCGATTGAGAATCTGCAACACACTGCATACGTTTAAGCTTTCTTTGTTCCCGTTATAAAGCTATTTTACGTTTCATGTTTAATTCGATAAGCTTCTAATTTTAAATTTGAATCATTCGTTTTTGTTGATTGAAGGTTTTGTCTCTGAAGGTTTGATTGAAGGTTTTGCTCCGGCCTCTGTTTGCTCTTTCTTTTCCTTTCTTTTTTTCTTTACAAGGCTTCATCGGGAGAAAGCTTAGGATGCCCCATTTGTGATTTATTCATTGCCTACGCGATTTCGAGCTTCAACTCCCTCCCCTAACCAAAATAACATCATGTTCTTTTTCCGTTCTCGTTTCCGTTACTCGGCTCTTAATAATGTAAGCGTCGTAAATGTGGTTTCAATAGAGGACATCGAATAGAGTGTATCGATACAAGTCGTAAAGAGAGTTTTTGCAAAAAGGAGGTCGAAAACCTCACTCGAAAATTCAAATTTTTACAACTTTGAGAAACCATATCTCGCGAATCACTCGGAGTAGCAACGTGAAGCTCATATCGTTACGTGCATTACGTACTATCCAACGATACGAGCGAATGCAATGTAACTCGAATTTGTAAATTTCGAGATTTGATCGCGGACCCTGTTGAGATACGAGTTTCGGTAAAAATGTCATTCGACTCTATTCATCGAGACGAGTGTTTAGTCGGGTTGCACTCGTCTCTACGTTGCATAGAAGTCGAAATATAACAACTTCCGGTCTGACCGGAAGTTGACGTCATCAACATTCCAAGACCCATAGGAACTCTATGGTATCTCTCCGACATTGATTTGACCGATATTAAGCAAAATTCGTACTGCGCATGCGCACTGGATCCAAAATTTGGGGGGACGCTTCTTCCGGGTGGTACTTCTAAGTGAAACCCCCCCCCCTGTCTCTAACATATATTGTTTACGAGATATAACGAAAATCATCTGCGCATGCGCAGTAGATAACTCCATGGGAGATCTTTTATAGCCCCGTAGGAATACTGTGGGGAAAACCCATTGTCTCTAACATATATAGCTTACGAGATATAACAAAACTCATCTGAGCATGCGCAGAAGATGACTCAATGGAGGTCTTCTGGTTTGGTTTGGGTATATTAACGTCCCGTTGTAAAGCAACACTAGGGCTATTTTGGGACGGACCTCGTAACTTTGATCCGCGGTCAGATGACGAGGACGACACCTGAGCTGGCACCCCGCTCTCCACACCACACCACACCAGCGGGAGAACGTTTGGTCATGACGGATTTAACGTGCAACAGACCCCCTTACACGACGGTTCTTCGGTGGAATCGGGTCACGAACCTGAAACCCTCCAGTTCCGAAGCCGAGACCTTACCACCAGGCCACCTGGAGGTCTTCTATAGCCCTGTAGGATTACTATGGTGAAAACTCCATGTCTCTAACAGCAGGTAAACCTTTTAAAAACGCATCTGCTTTCAAAGAAGCATAATAATAATGCTATACTGGTAAAAGCAGGTGAAGCAGATGAAGATGAAAATTGCCCTTCATGCTTTATTCATTGCCTACGCGATTTCGAGCTTCAAATATTCATTGCCTACGCGAGATTCAAAACTATTTAACCAAAACAATATCATGTTATCACATGATAAAAAAAAAAAACGTTGAAAACAAAATTAACTTATTACTAAACATTTTGTATTTTTCGACTTAATGGCAGTGAATACTCAGATATTTTCCACATCGGTGGTCCAGTTTTCCGATATATTCTTTATCGTTGATGTCAGTGAAGTAAGTGAAACTTCATTTTCGACTGGAAGCTTGTTTTTCAATTCACTAAGGAAATGGAAATGCCTCGTCACTAAACCGCATTTTTGATGTAAGCGGACAAAAACAATAGTATTCGCAACAGAAGATTTTGCTTCAGTGTGTCAATTTTTCGTGTAGAATGAAAAAGAATAATTGAATATTGTGAAAAGAATGGTAAAATGAATGTGAGACTATGTGAGAGAATGTAAAACTATGAGATAAATCTAGTAAATCTAGTTAAATCTAGTATAAAGTGTCTTCAGGTAATGATTTTTGATTGAGATAAACAAAATCAATAAAACGAGTCATGGATCCTTCAAAACAAATTCATTGTGCAGTTATCTGATTGATTTTCCATTAGGCAGGATTAGTGGAAACGATACTTACTGCACGGATATTGCGTCTAGAGTTCGCTGTATGTCTCGAGTTTTTCGATTACTTGATTCAACCCCTCTAATCATTTTGTTAAAGTTTTTTCTCGACGTAGACTACCTGTATTCAAAAGAAATTCCACTCTATTTATTACACTATTAAAGCTGCTACATTTACAAAATTATTGTCATTTGGTGTGTTAAAAAAGCATATATTTAATCTCTTTAATTATCATATGGTAAAATATTAGAATAAACATATTTTGGATGTATATACGAAGTAGGATATATACAATATAAATACGTGCTCGTAGGAAGTTATTTTAATTTAATTAATTCCTAGAAATGTATTTTAATTGTTATCCAGAAACCTGTGTGCAAAGGTATCCTTAAAATACCAATGTTAGTTTTTGCATTTAGATTTGTAGATCTCCCATATGAGCCAAAGTAAACATTTGTTGATTCTGCGCAATCATACAAATAGGGATTGCAATACCGGACCAAAATTTCAATACCGGTATTCGGTATTTTTTAAATCTTAATACCGGGATACCGGTATTAGAAATTTTGGAAAAAGAAAGAAAACACAGGTGTTTCTTTTTTTTTTATTTGCCAGTTTTGTTAGAGTGTAAATATCACAAAAAATAATTTGTAACTTATAAATTAAAGCAGTATATAATCACAAAAAAGTAAAGAAACATCTTATTTATTTAAATCACAAAAAAAGTGTAAATATCACTATTCAGTTTGTGGTACTATTACAAATTTTTAAAATGTGATCTAAAAAAACGTAATGCATCAATTGTACTGTTATTAAGCCTAAAAAGTAATTTTGTGTAAAAATTACCAGCTGTCGAAAACGCTCTTTTAGCATCTAGGCTAGTTGGTGGTACTGTTAGCAATGCGCGATATACTTTTACCAAGTATTTACCTCTAAATCCCTTATCTTCAAATAAATCGATTTCTCGTCGAATGGTTTTGGATATAGCTGATTTCTGTAGTGTATTTTGGTTCGTTGAAATTTTTTTATTTATTGATAATTCTAATTTTTGTTCAAGAGACAATTCCGTTTCACTATCGACAGTAGTGACATCATAATCTTCGATAATTGAACCGAATTCTGAATGTGGATAGATTTGTGGGAAAATTTTTTTACGAACTTTACTCTAACTTAATCAGATTTGAATTGGTTATTTTCTTTTCATTTTCATTTTTAAAATCATTAGAATTATGTAAATACCATAAGACATTTTCTATTTCGGTATGCCTTTCTTCTGTGCGATTTTTCAATGTAATATAATTTAAATCCGAAGTTTCTATATCCACAGTATTTGGATTCTTCTGTTCTTTATATTTTTGGTATAATACATCTATTACTCCTAATTAAATTCCATGTGCATAGCACAACTGCTGATTTGCACCAATCAACTTTCCAACTTTTTTCATAATTGTTGCTCCACAAATCGTTATGGATACAATATTTTCTTTCAGGGATAATCCATGTTTCGCTAATTTAGATTTAAGCAATTAATTAGCTAATTAATTTCGCCCGTTAGGGAGACATAAAAAAAACGTATACTATATTGCTATGTTCGCGATACCTGAACAAATAGTGGAGACAATTTTAAAAATTTCTAGTAAATACCGAAAAACCGGTACTTAAACTTGTGAATACCGGTATTACAAAATTGTACAAATGGCTCAAAATACCGGTATTCGGTATACCGGTATTGCAATCCCTACATACAAATAATTGTTAACTTTGTCTAAAAAAATCATTTGTTCTTACATTCCTAACTAGGAAAAAAAATTCAATAAAAAAATCACCCTTAATATTCTTAAGAAAATTAGCTGGCAATTTATAGTTATCTACATGTAAACTGCGTGGGTAATAAACAAAATATTTCCACTTTAGCTTTCAAAAAAGGATGAAAATCAAATGATTGAATATTGGATGAAACAACAATACAGTAAAAACATACAATATTATTTTAAAAAAAATTCAAAACGTGTCAATTTTTTTAATAATATTTTCCGAAGTTATAACAGAAAAATAATAATCCCGCTTAATACTTAATTAATTAAAATTTCAAAAAAATTGCTGGAATTCGTAAATTTATACCTTTTAATAAATATATGCGAAAATTTGTAAGTTTTTGGTCACATGATCTGCCTTGCAAAGCTCCAAATTGATAGAAAGACTCATGTTATTATTATTTTTAACAAGAATAGAGCTTGTTATGATATGGCCCTTTTGTTATGTTATATGTGTTGATAGGGCCCAGAAAAAATATTTTAAAAAATGATGTAAGATTTTTAAAATGTATTTAATGGTGCCAATAATAGAATTGAAAACTTCAAGAGATATTTTACTCTTCCAGAATTTTCTATTGTCAGACTCCTTAAATTAAAGGTGAGATCCATTTTTCCAAATCGAAAATGTAAACTTAGATGTCTATTGTAAAATGTACAGACAACTGAATTCTATTTCTAGAGCTAGAAGAAAGGGAGGTGTGAGTACCCGTCAAGTAAAGAGTTTACGCAATTTCTCCTTCGCCTATGCCCTTTTGTCCTCTTTTACCACAATAGATTCACGTGAACGCGAGAACCATGTGCATTCTATATAAAAGAATCTTTTTATAGCATTTTTTTTTTTTCGTTTAGAAACCCACCGATAGATGCATCGAGTACAACTTATTGCGCACTAAGATTCGTGGTATTTTCCGAGATGATTTTCTGAAAAGTTGTGTGACATACGAAAGGATGATGCTAATTTTTTTATTAAACGTTTTATCGCTTTGTGGTGTAACAATGCGACCTGCTTGATAAATTTTAAAGATATGCATATTTTTTTGCGAAATTTTTTTTTAATGTGACATTATTAAAACGGGTGAACGAAAATTAGGTAAGCAGTTTTGTTATTAAATAATTTGTAAACTATTAGTATCAAGATAGTAGTATTATATCCTAAGTAAGCACATCGATATCTCTAGATTTTTCAAATTTCCATCGACGTATCGTATAGTTAGTAGTTATTCTCTCTATATATTCACAGTGTCGTAGATATATCTTAGCGCTGAAGAAAAGTGACATACAATTGTACATTAATCAAATGCTGCCATGAAGGTATTTCTAAACTGCTAAATAAGTACAGACAAAAGAGGTACTGTTTCATCGATATGCTCTCAAGCATATAGCAAAAATTGATTGAAGATTGGGACATTTTTCAGAATATTGAAATAAAGTCAAATGAGACATTTATAAAGAAAGTAAACTTTGTGTATTTCTCTGTTATATAATCCTATGTTTTCTCATGTTTTGCTAACCAATCCTAATAAACTATTTATTTTGAGCAACTAATTTGAGACCATTCTGTTCTTTGAACTCTGTTCTCCCTCACTGAACGCAATAATCATTCCCCAATTATAAGATACTATACGCCTTTGAATAGATAGTTCCCCAGAAGTAATGCTCTCTAAAATTTTAAATTAAATATTTATGCAGCTTAATCTCTTAATAGTTTCTTGAACAAAATATTTTAAAGCTTCAAATTTCGATTGTCATATAACTCATATTATTATAGAAGCCTTAAGATATTTTGTTCATTGTACTATGTAACTCTAATTTGCTATCAGCTGTAAAATACAAAAATATTTTGCTGAAACCAAACATATTTTTTTTTAAATATGATTACAAAAAATTGAATCCTTCAGCATTGTAATCTTAAATGTACCACAGAATATTTATTTTACAATTCACGCAATATTTCAAAAATTTATTCAGTAAGCATGTCTCTGATTTATCATAAAATTCAGTTTTACCTACAAAAAGATTTAAAGGCGGTACATAATATTTTATTTCATTTCAATCAGTAAAAGTACTCCTGAAAATAGTTATGAAGTCTAATAATACAGTTCTTCAATTCTATAAATCATAATAAAATTACCTTGATAATCTAACTTTTCAATCTTCTGCGCTTAATCCTGACAGAGATATAAAGCTTTGAGTATCATTATTTTAGGACAATCAACAATTTCATTATTGTACACAATCAATCTTGGGAAACAAACACACAATCAATCTTTACAGTCCAAGCGCTGATTGATGCTTTTTCTTAAAGATAGTCGTTGGGGAGATTTATTGTTTCGAGATTTTATAGGACATAGACATTTAAATTTTCATTACTCAATCAGTTTTGAATATTTTTTATATAAAATATTAGTGTATCAAGAATATTTTATTAAATATGATTCTCTGATCTTATTCAAACTTCTAGAAAAAAATTTACTTCAAATATTTTTTGTTTATTTTTTCTTTTTATAAAAGGATTTAGTCCACTATTGCTAAAGCTTTATGATCTTTGTAATAATTTCCTTCAATTATATGGTTAATTTAAGTAAATAAAAAAGCCTGAATCGTTTACTAGATTTCATAAAGATTTTATAAGATATTTGCTCCTTATAATTTTTTTAGCTCTTTCTTCTTCAGTCTTTCTTTAATAATTCATATTATACCATATTTTCCAGATATAAATGTCAGCAAATAAATAAATATTATATCAACCAAAGGAGCAAAAATATTTAATGTTTGATATACAGAGTAGTCTGAAGTTTTGCAGCAGTAATCTTTATTTTTTATTCTAGAAATATTTTTCCATGTTTTCTTTCTCTTTTCTTTGCCGCCCAAAATGTTTCGTCACGACCATTGGTTTTGCTTTATTTAGCTTGTTGAACTCTATAAAATTAAAAATATTTTATATTTAGAAAACGTATAACTCAGATGCACATGTTTTCAAAATCAAAATCATTATTACCGCTATTCAGCTATTTGATTTTTAACCCGTCAAAGGGCATCCAGAATTCCAATTACATATTATTATAAATGAAATACGTTAAAAGTTTAAAGTCTTTTCATAATCAGGATAATTTTTCTTTTTTTTAAACAACAAATTAAGATTGTTATTTATTAGTTCATAATCTATATAATATTTTTCATTATTATATAATCAAAATTTTTCTATCTATTATAAGATTTGCACTCCATAGTTTTAATTGAGCGCATAGTCTGCAATACCTTCCCTTAAAATGCTAATCAGCCTGTGTTCACCATTAATTTTCAGGTTTTTTTTAATCATTTTTTAGAGAGCTAAATAGAATTGCCCGGGATGGGGTTCTATGTGGTGATATCTTAGAATGTTTAGAGTATCTTTCTTTATATATATATATATATATATATATATATATATATATATATATATATATATATATATATATATATTTCTTTTTCTTTTATCTTATACTTATCCAACTGATTAGACAACCTCAGTGTTATAGATAACGAGAACACAGGATAAAGCTGTGTGTATGTGTGTGCGTGTCCTTCATGAGAATCATCTCGTTCAAAATTATTCTCCCAAGAGGACCTAAATCTTACATGCTTTCCTTCTATGGTACATATTGTCCAAAGAAAAAGTAATGATTCTGCAACTTATGAAATATGTCAATGATCACTTTTATTACACAATTGTGGTGCAATGGGCGCTTTGCCTTTCTGTGATACGAACAATAATATCTACTTCTCCTTTTGTCAAGGCTTGTTGACATGACACTAATTTGAGCTTCTGTCTCCAAAAGTAAACAATATATATATATATATATATATATATATATATATATATATATATATATATATATATATATATATATATATTCTATAACACTGTCGATCGGCAAAAAGTAAATATCTACTTTACAAACAATTTATAAATATTCATGGCAATATGTATCTATGCATCTTGTCACGTCTATGGATTTTATACCAGAACTATATTTTTAGTATAAGAGTAACCTTTTCAACGATTGAAATTTTAAACAAGTATTATTTAAAAAAATGTTGATATTTAACTGTATGAATTTTGCTTTTTGTGGCTCCATTTTTATTTATGTATGTTCCCTTTGAAATCCAGATTTGGAGTAATTTATTACCATTATATCTTCAGTTTTGTCTGGAAGTATAGGAAAATAAAAATTTATTAAAATAGAAGTAGATGAAGTTTTGAGATACGAGAAGGAAATATATAAGAAATAAAAACTTGCTTTAAAATTAATAAAAACTAACCGTTTAATTCAGTAATACAAAAAAGAACGCTCATTTTATGTAGGAATCAATCCCCAATTCAACTAATATCTTTGACATTAACTCATTCATTGGTAGGATTTACTAGTATAGCTTCTATCTAACTTTCGGCAATCATAAACCATCATTAACTATCAAAACAAATTTTAATTTACTCAGATTGTTACTTTTCAAATCCGTCACACTAGGCTAACTACCGTAAACCTCCCATACAACCGAATATTGTGGTACTTTCAACATATTTGACCAAAATTTACATATTTATTGAAAAATAAACTATAAATGAATCGTGATATTTTTCCATCTCCACAATTCCTGCTTTTTTCTGAAAAGAGTCAAAATAATTAACATCAGATTCCTATTTCAACATTATGGGGTTTTTTCTTTTGATCTTGACATGAGTAATCTTGGGTTTTATTTCAATACTCCACAATAAGCAGCATAAAATCATTATTAATAACCTGCTTTCGCGCCCCAGAAGTATTATTTGTGTAGATGACGCGATAAAATCTTTAAAAATATTAGTTGCTAATTTGATATAAAATAAAAAAGTATTATTGGAAGGACAAGTCATTGCTCTGTTTCTAGATTTTATATAATTCCCTATTACAGTGTAAAGTATTCAAAACGTATGAAAAATAAAGGTTTAATTACATTAAAAGCCTGTTTCTATTTGCCCAACGATGAAAACTTTAGTGCTAATTGAGAATCATATTTTGTTTCATTGAAGAAAATCTAAAAATGAAAGTTAAATATAACTCGCTATATCCTATATAACCAAAAAAAATATATGGAAAGTTTTATTTTCATTTTTTTTACAATGATTGCAACTAATACAAACATATGTTAGAAAATTCCTTTAAAAAAACTGGAAGTGTCTACATCTTCCTCTAGAGAAATTTTAAAAGGCACATATTTGCCAACTCTAATATATTATCAATGCATACATACTGATAGCGTACAAAACTAAAACTTAGTCCGTTGTTTAAAGAAATCAATTATTCCTTGTTCTCAAAAACCTCAATGAACTAACTAGGCCCATTAAACACCAAAAATGCAAAATTTTGAAGAAATTAATGTGTTTAGTATAAGAAACAAAATAAACTATCTAAAGAACATATAAAGTAAATTGGGCAGCATATTAAACATATGTGCTACAAAATAATGTAAAAATAAAAATCCTTCTTTGGAGTTACTATAAAAAAAATCATAATTTGAACGCCAACAAAAGTGAATGAATTATAATGGATCTCGGAAGATGTAACGGTAAAACGTTGAAAGAAAATTTTAATTTTTAATTCACCTAACATTTTGATTAACTTTTGAGCTTTGAAAATTGGCAGTGATCTTTATGTCTCTTTGAAAACTCAGTCCCCCAAATTTCGTGAAAATTGGAACAAAAAAATATGAAGATTATATAAATAATTCACTCACAAACATTGTGCCTTGTATTTAGAAATACTTTTATATTTATTTTTCTAAGCATTATAATTCATAATTTGATTTATTTTTAAATTGAGATGGAAAAATACGAAGCTTCCTAATCGAAAAAATAAGCGTAATTCTATGATTATGGTTATTTACTAAATTGCCAGTATTTTCTTATGTACACAAAAAGGAACGTATTAAACAGGGAAATGTGTCAAATTGTACAAATTTATCTAAATCTGCATATACTTTAACTTAAATAAAATTTGCTAGTCATATCCATCATTGCTCAGTTACCAGTATGACCTCGGATGCCGAAGTATGAGACGGTGTTCTATTTTCTAATATTAAGTAAATAACGTGGCAAGAGTTTCTTTTTTTTTTTAGCAAGTCTTTGTCGAAGTTCCGTCTTCGTGGATTCTGCATCTCTAGGCATGGAGTTCGACAAATACAGTTTATTGAGTAGTGCTTTCTGTATGGACTTCAGCTTTTTCCCATTGGGAAACAATAAATTGTAAGACAGTTTCGATAGAATAGCGCGGAATCCATTGCCTTTAGTCATAGTGGAATTTTTTCGTCTATAGCCATTTAGATATTACAAATAAAATTGTTACTATGCCTGTTTTTCACCCTGCAAACTTTAAACTTAGTAGTCAAATGCTCACCAGAAAAAATATTTTGCACATGCCAGATGTACATATATGCCAGTTGTAGGTTTTGCATATGCTTTAAAGTTTTGTCAATTTCAAATTAGGCATTTTTTTAATTGGTTTCTCTTTTAAGGATATTGGGATTCTTCTAATTTATCTTTAAAAGCCAATAATAATAGTTTGATTCTATGCCTGTTACGCTAAATATAAAATTAACGTTTTCATGTTACCTAGAAAATATCGTTTAATTTCATAAATTTCAATTAAATCTCTAAAAAATGGAACATTTATCGACTACCAAAATTAAATTACATTCATCAACTACAAAAATAGTTTTTATAAAATATTTTTGTTGGTGAATTTAAAAAGTATATAATCTTTCTTTTTTTTAATTATTTTCTACTTTTAATTTTTATGATTCATTGCCATAAACATTAAGGAGTTAAAAATCAATTTTCCTCATATTCAGCACTAAGAAGTGTAAATTGTTCTACTTCAACAAAATTAATGGATTATCTGACCTGAAGTTCTAAAAATATTAAAATTGTGTATATCATCAAAAGCAAAAAGTTTGGAAAATCTCAAAACTCTAGCTCATCAAGAAATAAATGAAAATTCGACAGGACAAAATTCTGTCATCATAATCATGAAATATGGAAATTTAAATAACATTATAAATGCAAATACAGCAATTGCAAATTTGTAAATGCAACGCTTACTCGCAAACAATCGTAAATTTACAAAATTTCTTTCCAATAACTTTGATGTCAATTTGTAAAATGAAAAAAATTAATGCAATATATAAAATCATGCTTGAAATTATATACTACTTAGTATATTCTAATACCAGATTTGTCCCACGTAACATTCCTCTGCAATTTCTTTCTTATTTTATTGAGCATTATTACAAATAATTCATTTTTACCCCATTTCTAGTTTTATACAATTGTGTTCCTTTTTTTTTTTTCTTTTTTGCTTTGTTTTCTAACATGCAATGGAAAAGTTGACCTTTGACTTTGAGACATTGATAAATCTCGCTATGGTAATTTTTTTCAAGACTTAAAATAGAATTGAACATGGAAATTCCAGAACCGAAAAAGTTCTGGTCAAGACTAGGGTAAAACGTATGACCAAATCTGTTTATGAGAAGTATGTCTTTACGTCTAAGTATCAATAAGAAAAAAATTGCAATATTCCAGATTAATGATATTTGCTGTATCACGTTGCAACTGAAATTGTAAAATATTACGAATGAGAAAATATTTACAAAACGTGTTCTCTGGTTAAATTATCTGTCGGTATAACTATACATCTCAGAATGAATTCAATAAAACAAAATCCCCATGAGCTAGAAAAATGGTGTCTGATGTGTGATTTTGTTATCAGAATTACACACACACACACACACACACACACACACACACACACACACACACACACACACACACACACACACACACACACACACACACATATATATATATATATATATATATATATATATATATATATATATATATATATATATATATATATACATATATATATATATATATATATATATATATATATATATATATATATATATATATATATATATATATATATATATATATATATATATATATATATATATATATATATATATATATCATAATTTCGAGTGATTTGTTTCAACTTAATGCAATGCTTATTATCTAAACAAGTGATTAATTAAAAATGGAATTACCAGAAATTATATTAAATTCAATGATACGAATCCAAAAGAATGAAAGACAAATCTTTCTTACTAGTTCCAGTTAATACTTCCTCCGTCAAATTTTAATTAGCTGATTTGCCTGAAGATTACAAATTAAGAAACAGACAAAATTAAATTAAGAAAACACTGTCCAGAAAGGTTTTTTTTTTATGTCTTTATTTTGCAGCTATAATATTTCTCAACAGTTAAGAAATTTTTTGTAATATCATTTGTATAAATGAAGAAAAAAAGTAAGGAAAATTAATAAATTTCGATTCATATGACAAATTACAGTATGGAAAAAAGCGAACAATTTTCTCTCAATAAAGATTTGTCATTTGGTTCGGTGTCAAAGATGCACCATACAACAGCTATATTTAGTCAATAGGCTTAGTATGCAATATCAAACCAATGGCTTGAGGCCGCATATTTGCTCACATTCCAGAATAAATGGATGTTGAAATTCCTGATTAATTGAAAAGCAGACTTCTAAAATTAGACCGGGTATTAATTTCGACGGATGAAAATGAATGGAAGGAATATTCATAAGACAAGGCAAAATGCTTCAAGTTCTGGTTTCAGTCAAGATATTCCATCCATTTCAATTTAAAAAAGTAAACAATAGAATTCTTAATCAGATTAATAGTTTAAATCATGATTAGACGAAAATCGGGAATCTAATCGAAAGAAATGAGAAAAATTTACTCGGAAAGAGAAAATAATTAAAAAATTGATTATAAATGTTTTTAGTTTATCTATTACCCGACCACATTAGCTAAGCATTTTATCAATTTTCTGCTTTGACTCTGGTTTGAAATAATAATGAAATATGTAATATTTATTTGAAATAAAAGTTTAAAAACCAAGATGAAATGATTTGGTAGATACTTTATTAATATCGATACGAAAAAAGCAAAACAAATTGCAGTAAATTCCCCCCTTTTTTTCTGAAAACAGATTAATATGTGTGTTTTTGTGACTGATTTTATTCTACATGCCAGACTGTTTGACCAAAAGCTTTGAAATCGTTTAAAAAATTTGACACAAATATAATTTTGAGGATGAAGATTTTGAATATAGCAGCGATTTTTGGCAAATTTTTTTAATGAAAATTTATACGATATTTAGAATTTTTCCATTATTATTTCTAAAAATATTATTGAAAAAAAATTATACTTAGATTTTAATTATATTTAAAAATACGTTATTCCTTTTTCATTGATTCTTGAAGCGAAATTATTTCTCCTATTTTCATTATTTTTAAAAGATTCTTTTTGCACAATTTTCATCACTAAATTCCTTCGTTACAATGAAATTCATTGTTTACGTTCCATCAAATGTCAAATTCTGTCAATGTAGAAAGCTACGGAAAAAGGTCTTTTTGCATTTATTTGCGCAGTTTTCATGAGAAATCAGAGGATGAAGTTCCAAAGCCGCAAAAGATAACTTGAAATTAGAAAATTTGTTGTTCAGATAGTTACGCTTTTCATAGCATTATGATGTCGTAGACTTCACTTCATTAGAACAGTTCTTGTACACTTTAAACAAAACAAATTTAAAGCTTTAATATTTCTCCCAATTTCGTGTTTAAAAAACTTTGATGAGAAAATTATGAACTTCAAATTATGCAAAGAAAGATTGAACTGAAATAATCACAATCAATGTTCAAAAAGAAGTGTTTTAAAATATAATACACCAGTAAATAATAATTTTTTTTTCATTAAAAAGATATTCTACCTAACTTGTACATTATCTATTGTTTGTTACATCATATTTTTTATTGATAAAACAACTTCTATAAATAAAAGTTCTTCAAAATCATTTTGTGTTGATCCGTGTTTTTCTTTTTCTTTCAGTTACTTGTCCTCGACTACCCCCAGTAATCTGAAGTGTATTGTACTTTTATTTGCAGGAAATTCGATCTCGAGATTCTGATGAATTTCCACGTTGTAGCAATGCCATGGACCTAAAAATACTTCTGTAATTAAGTTTGCTGGTATGTCGGTCTGTTGACGCTATAACTCTAAAAGGAAGTGCTGGACGGAAGTAATTCGGTTCACAGTCTTTTACAGCTACATTAACATTATGAATTTGCTTCAAATTTTAGATGAAATCGGTCAATTGAAAGGTTATCTCTGTGCCCTTCAGTGGGTATGTGTGATTGAGATTCACATACCAATGTGAGGGTACGTGTGCAAAATCGACATTGGTTGGAACTGTCTTCTTAAGCAGATATGTACTTTCTGTGCTTTTATTTGATCTAGATTGAAGAGATGATATTTTTATAAAATATAATCGAACAAGTATTCCCATTTACGTTAAATGAACACTGTTACATGTATTTTTAATTTTTAATTATTTCTTTACTCATTACATTCAAGGTAAACATTACAAAGTTTTTGTAGTATATCGAGATTCTATCTAACAACTCTATTATATTCAGAATAACCAATCTAAACGTGTCCCAATCGTTAACTAGTTTCTAAACTTTTACAGATGTATGTATATATATATATATATATATATATATATATATATATATATATATATATATATATATATGTACAGGGTGTTACCGAATTCAACGACAAATTCAGAGGAGTGATAGTAGGTATCAAGAGGATTAAGAATCACCATACAACATGGGGTCCCAAATGACGTTTAAACGGTGAAAGTCACAAAAGTATAGGGAGTCGGAGAACTTTTGGAAACTGTAAAAAATTAATAAAAAAATAACAAATGGTGTTTCAACTATGATTTTTTTTTAGTGAAAGCACATTCTTAAAGACTATTTTTTATGTTAGTAACATGCCGATTTGATGAACTAGGGGGTTGTAAGTTATTGAAAACGAAAAAGTAGTTTAGAACCCTTGTCTGCAAAAATATTAAAACTTTAAGAAAAATAAAAGCTTGAAAATATAAAGAATTTTATACTCTTTAATTTGATATAAGTCTGTAGAGTGAAAACTGAGGAGGTTGTAAGATATTCAAGAAAACTAAAATGTTTGCCAGGAAACATCGCTGCAACGTTGGTACCGATGTTTACAGAAGGTGCCGATGCTGTCTAGCTTTCAGTATAGAATTATTGATGCATTCGACAAAATTTGACTGCATAGCACTTAGGCAATGCCATTTTTAACTTTGCTGGTCTTGAGATTCTTATACGGAAGTTTAGGAGTAAGTCTGAAGAAGAAAAGTTCCGAAATTCTTAATCTAGTTTTAATAACTTCTTCATATTTTTTCCGCTTTCATTTTTCTTTTTCATTCGATTTTTAGAACTGAAAGACAGAAAATTTATTTGTTGAAGAAATATTGATCATATTTTAAAAAGCGAAACCAGGTGTTCTATTTCTTAGCTGGAATTCTCAATTGTCGGTATTGACTTAATTTGAAAGTATTTCGGATTTAGCGGAGCTAAAGGAAATCATGAACTATGAAATTCAGAATCTATGAGTATTAATTTAACTAAAGGTGATTGCACCTCTCCCATAATAAATATCATCCCAAATTTTCATTAAAATCAAGAAATTAAAATGATTATTTTAATACCCTAAATATTTAGGAAAGGCCTTTAAAATTAATTTCATATAAATTTACTGTAAAATTAAATAATTATTCGTTTTTTTTTTATTTCGCTCTTTTATAAAAATAACCAAACTCATTTTAAATTTATTAACTATCGACTTTAATGTCAATAAGAAAATAATTAGTTGCTTTAATTTAATGGATTATCCCATCACGGAATTCGATTATTAATTACCACATATTAAAGCGGAAATCTCGCAAATCACATATTTCACATTCTTGTATATGAAGGATAGATAGAGAAACTACTACAATGGATACTATGCATAATCTGGGTTTGAGGTATGGTATGGTTTATGTTTTCGGCACAAGGTCCAATTTAGGACAAGCTGCGCCATTCACAAGGATCTTTAAACAGTTCCATTATAAAAAGTGTAAATAAAACAAAGATACATTGTAAAATGTCAAAAGTTAAGAAGATCTATGATTTACAACGATTTGGCACAAGAATAAAACTAAATCTCAAATTTTAAATGCTATGAAAAAAACCAATGGCTTTTAAAAAGTCAAAAAGTTTTGAGTGAGGTTTTTCAGTCACTGTAATTTTAAATTTAAAATAAAAATTAAGTCCTGTAAATTTAAAATACGCGAATGAAAGTGAGTTAAACGATCACAAGTAAAATTAGGACATTGAGTAAAAATATGTACAATAGAATTTACCACTCTACAGTTCGTAGAATGAGGGGCCCGTTTACCAAACAGCAAATGTCTATGTATATACCTTGCGTGTCCAATGCGTAGACAAATTAATTTTACATCTGCGCATCGGTTCGGTAAAATTGACACCATATTTATTTTTGGTTGAATAGTTTATAGTTTCTTATCAAATTATTGCGTGTCTCAAACTTCTTGGCACTCTTCATATATGTATCAACATCACAAAAAGGAATGCAGAAATTGAGAGGTTCTGAAACTAATTTTGCAGCTTGATATGCAAGGTCATTGCCATGGATTCCAACATGACTCGGTACCCAGCAGAAATTTAAGTCGAAATCTCTGTTCAACAGTATTGGTAGTTGCTCCATGATTTGTGAAACAATCAGATTACAAGGATAATCAAAATTTTGTAATTGTTGTCCGTGTATATGCAAAATTTGCGAGTGTCTAGTGAAGAAATACTTTGTAGCGCGTATAAAATAGCAGTGGTTTCTTTCGTGTATATTGAACAATATTTGGGGAGAGTATAGTTGAAAGGAGTGTTATCTGAAATAACACCAAAACCGACATGATTCATCGTTTTTGAACCCTCCGCAAAGATTGTTTTATAGTTATGTTGTTACTTATGGCGCTTTACAAGCCCGCTGATGAGTTGTCAGTGATTTAAGCCGAGTGTGTTGTAGCTTCTGAGGGCAAAGTCCCCTGAGTACCTGAGGACAGAAGTCTGACTTCTCGCTCATATGAAGTTGACACTCACATTGGCTTGCAAAATCCCTTTTTACAGGGGGGTGGGGGGGCTCTATCACATACCTCACAGATAGAAAAGAGGGTAGAGAGGAACCATGCCCGAACCAGGACGCTCAGATCACGGGGAAGACGCTCTACCCCTAGGTCAGGTCGCCGTTGTATAATAGTTATTGTACTGGGCACGATGCTCAAGGAATAGTCGCTGAAGCGAATGTGCCTCAATAAGATTTTTTGAAACCAGAGATTGGGTTTATGTGACAAACGGATGGTGTAACGGGAAAACGTTACAGCATCATGCATTAAATAAATTTCTTCCAGTGAATTTCTTTTGCTATATCATGATTTCTTTTAACATTATCTTTCTTATTAAGTGAATATCTATTTAAAACAGCTGTCTGATTGCTATTTGTTATTATTTTAAATTAAAATGAATATGGCATTAAAATCCGCGCGTAAGAATGCGTATGACATATTACACATTCTTATTTGTTATCATTTCCTTTAATACTTGATTTTTTTTCTTTGCAAGGAAATTAGTTGTTCTGTTTTATGAGATTCACCATATTTTAACCATGTACAAATAACAATTCTCAATATAAAATAAATAATGAAGTTAATTTAAAACAAAATAATTTCGGTTGTTAGAAATTTCTCTTTTGCCCGAATTGTACCATTTATAATTGCCCGAATCTGGTATTACAGAATTAATTTGTATTTTTATAATATCTTCGTGCGTACAGCCGACCACCCCGCCACCACTGAGCGTAGCAGTATCGACAGGATTTGTTGTGGCCGACTGCTAACTTTAGTATTGTTCATCTTTGCATTGACCGATTTGTCAAACTGACATTTTCTTCGAGGTAAATGGCCACAAAGTGGTCAATTCTTGTCCTTCTTCCTTATCTACCTATAAAACAATGAAATGGCTATCATGAAGAGAAAATCACCGTGAAATTCAAAATATCTCTTCAAATTCTCGTTACACAACAACAGAATACTGAATACTTTCAAACTCTCAAACAGTTGGTAAAAACTGAAAATTTTTGGCATCATGTCCTTCAGAATTTTAAGATTACCTGGTACCATCAGTACTGTACTTAAGTCATTATTTACAATTTTCAGATTTTTTCTTAACTCCGAGATTTCAATACATTCCTTTAAATATTGGTAAACAGTACCGATTCCTCCACAAATGCCTTTATCCTGCATTCTTCCAAATCTTTGAAAATATGCAGGAAATCTCCCATGCCCTGATATAATTTTAATTACCAGTGCATGGTATCTTCTTATTTTTATTTCTGGATTAGGAATAAAATCGAAAGTAACTCTTCCGTTTTTGAACATATACCATCTGTCAAACCATTGCAGATTTATTTCTTCTCTTAATTCCCATTTTAAGACACCATTTGATTTGGGGACAACCATATCAACACTCTCTTTCTGTGCCGCCAACTTTGCATATTGATCCGCCTTTTCATTACCATATATCCCAATAAGGGCCTTAACCCAATTCAACTCTATCTACTTGTTAATTTTTACACTTTTTATCTTTTCTTTTATCGTCCATATTTCCCTATTACAATTGTGAGATGATTGTATGGCTTGAAGGACTAACAGAGAATCTGAAAAAATTGAGCATTTCTGTCCGTCTTTCACCCTTTCACAATATTCAATGGGTATCTTTAAAGCTTGCACTTCTGCCTGGAAACTTGGGGCATGGTTAGATAATTTCACAAGACTTTTATCGATCTCTCTCCCATAATAGTATACTACTATTGCACTCCTACTTTATTTTCATTTCTTTAACCAACTGTAAAAAATTCTATTCCATCCATATCAGGGCTTTTAATTTGAAACCCATGAATAAATCCTTCTGCAGGATGTTGTTCGAACTTCTCAAGATACATAATCTTTATTGCTGAAACATTTGTTTCCTATTTTAATTTTATTACTAGTAGTTCTTATTTGACATTTAGTGAATATTTCCGTTGCTCTGAGATCCATTGGCAAAATTCCCGTTATCACTTAAAGGGCTTCTGCAGAAATGGTTCTATATGTTCCAGACATAATGATGAGAGGGCGCCGTTGGATTGTATTTAATGCTTCTCTGATTTTCTTTAGATTTAGCCTATGTCCGCATGGTTCGTGCCCGAAAAAACAAATGGCTCAATAGCCCCAGTGTAGATTCTTCTTAGATGGTATTTCCTTTTTTTTATAAAAATTATCCGCAACTGCCTCTAATTTATATGTTAATACATCCACTTTTTCTTGACCTTACTAAAATGATGCGACGTAAATGTTAATTTACTGTCCCATGTAACTCCCAAATATTTAATTTGATTAGACACATTTATATTGTTTTTGCCCATTTTTATGTTAGGCGGATCTGTTAATTTTAATCGTTCTCTAAATGTAATAGGCATTTGAACTGTTTTGTTTCATTAAACTCAAGTTTATGTATTTTACCCCATTTTATTAGCCTATGAATTATTTGCTTTCCTTTAATTTCCAGTTCATCTTTTGTTCTTCCCGAGATTATTAGTAGCACATCATCGGCATACGCCTGTATAAAGCAGTTCTCTGGAAGATTGATCTTAAATGCAGAATTCATATCCAAGTTCCAGAATAATGGCCCGCTGCATGAATCCTGTGGCTCGTCTATCCATTATAAATTCCCAATTATTCTCTCCATCTTCGTAAATATATTGTCTTTCACTTAAGTAATCTTTAATCACTTCAAAAATGTTGTTTGGGCAATTCATTTCTATAAGGGCATTTAAAATACTTTTCCTCCATAGTGAATCAAATGCTCCAGCTACATCCAAAGATATAACTGTTGTTTTTAGTTTTTGATTCATTGCACCTTTTAATTTACTCCATAGTGCATTTTGGACGGTTTCACAAAAATGAGTATATTTAAAACCATGTTGATCATGATGTAGTCTATTTTGTGCCGTGAATAAGTGCTGGACTCTTTGAATTATCAGTTTATCCAGGATTTTACTTGCTCTTGTTAGCAAACAAATTGATCTATAGGATTTAGGATCCTCTAAGTCTATTGATTTTAGGAATTAAGATCAGTTTTGCTACCTTCCACTGATTAGGGAACGCACCTAATTAGGGAAGCACTTGTTGTATAACTCTAAAAATATTAATGGATTCTTTCAGTCAATTTCAGCAAGCATCTCCATTGGGATGTTGTCTAATCCAGGTGTTGTCTTTTTAGCCATTTATTAAACGTTGTTCTTATTTCATTTACTGTGAATATTTTATCTTTTTCTTTTGTTTTATATTCCTCAATACTTTTCCTCATTTTCTTCTGCTTTTTATTTTATTGTTGGGGTTGTTCCTCTTTGAAAATGCATCTCACATTCATTTTCCTTTTATCTTCTGCTAATTTATAAGGTAGTTTAAAAAGGTTCATTATCGTTATTTCGCTACATAACTTTCCAAAACATTCCCTACTTTTCTTTCTTAACATTCATCTGTATATTGATTCATTATTTTTATATAAATGTGTCTTCTCTTCATTCTCTCTTCAGTGTTTTTGCCTCGTTGGTAACTATGCCTCCAGACTCTTGTCAGTTTCCTTTGTTTCTCCAACTCAGTGTTCCACCAGGGGACTCTGAGGCGATTTGTCTCTTTACTGTTTGATCTTTGGCTAATTCCTTGGATGAATTCTGTAAATTCTTTAACCCATAATTCTAAATCTTTTTTAGTTTTTATCCTTTGCATTGTTTCTCTTATATTAGAATATTTTTCAGCCACTTGAATTCGAAAAATTAGATCATTTTTCGAATTTTCTTCTTGCTTAATTTAAATCTTTCTACTGTAAAAACTTTGCCACTCATAATAATTTGAAAATCAAAAAAGGCCATGGTCACTCACAGTACTTTGGATTACCTTCCAACCCATTGCTCTGTCATGCAGATCTTTCGTTGATAAGGTGACATCAATCCAGCTTCTTCCACGTGCAGACTGACACGTTGGCAATAAATTTGGATCATTCCAAATAACAAGTTTTTTCTTAAAAATGAATTCTATAAACGAGCCGGATTCATTTTGTGGTCTATGATCGAGAATTTCATTCCCCCACAGAGGACTATGGAGATTGAAATCTCTTCCAAAATGTATGGATGATGTCCCCAACTGTTCAAACTGATTTTCAAGTTCTCTGCATATTTCTTCCTTATTGTGAGTCAGTGGGAATTATGCCGATACCACAGTAATTTCGCTATTTCCCACTGACAAATTGGCTGCTACAATGTTTTCGCTAGTAAATCTTGACAATACAGAAATATTTTGGTTTCTTACTGCTATTATCGACTTTCCGTAAGGGTGAACAATTATTATCCATCCTAGGGGAGGTCCTATTATTTTTCCTTTAATTGCATATGGTCCTTGTAACAAGTAAACATCTGGAATCGGCATTCTTAGTTCTTTTGTCGCCTATTCACCCCGACCTATATTATGTTGAATAACACGCCAAAATTTACCATTGAAAGGCTTATTATTCATAATTCGTCCGTTTCATCAACTGATCTCTCTCCCTGATAAATAAAGGGCAATGTTCCGATGTTGCAAAATGATCCGTTCGAATCATAATTCTTGTTCTTTTGCGATACTCTTTGCAGTTTCTGCAATCTGGATTTTGCTTTGTGCCATTTTTATAGTTATGCAATTTCAAGCACTTGGAGCAGCTTTCTTCTTTTTGCATACATTTAGATTGAACATGCCCATATTTGAGACATTTAAAATATCTAAGGGGTTCCACAAATTCTCTAAATCTATACGATCCGAAACCACACTGTAGTCTTGCTTTATCTTTAATTATTCAGAACACTTTCAGCTCCAAACTTATAACCCAGTGAGTCGAGCTGCCTCTTCCTTTTTTCCTATATAGAACCCGCATACCCCCGACTATGCCATTGATTCGCTTGATTTGATTAAGAAAATCCAATTCCTCCTTCTCCCTGGGTGTCTCACTTTTTTCCACATCATAAAAAATGATTTGAGGCATTCTAATATGTGAAGTAGTAGCCTTGCATACATTTTGCAAATTTGTATGACTGTTGATTGCATCTTTTAACTTTATGATCATTTCCGGGGTTCCAACCAGAATCAGAACTCCATTTCCCATTGCTGGCTTCAGACCCATAATTTTAATTTCCATCTCCTTTGGGTTGATATTCGCTTCCAATGTCTTTCTAATTTCAATCAATGAGTCTATTGTCTCTGTAATTGGTCTAACCACCAGTTTAGGCAGGTATGCTTTAGGTCTTAGCAATAGTGTTGATTTAAAATCTTTTTCATTCAGGTTTATCATTTTTTGTATCTGATTCCTTTCTTCACTCATCAACAGCTTTTTGGAGGCTTGGATACTTCTAATAAAAGATAAAACTAATTTTAATGGATTTTTTTTATTTCCTTCTTTTTCATCCCTGTTAAGTTTTTTAACCACATTTGCGAATGTTGGTCCATGATTATCATCTGTTGAATAAATTTTGGCTCCTGAAGAATTGAGAAAACATTCAAAAATGAGTCTCTCAGTTCTTCAACCGCGTTACCCTCAATCCTATACTTATTGATAATATTTTCAAATGTATTCAATATTCCCAATGGTCCGAATGGTGCTTGTTTTCCTCTGGTATTATTTCGTTTTCACTTGCATCCACATTCTTTGCCTTCATAGCATTTGCAATCAAATCATTTCTTTCTTTCTCTTTCCCTTTGTGAGAAATGCATGGTCTTTTATCTTTAGAGCGATTTTCCATTGTTTTCATTTTTACATTTGTCTTTTTCCGTTTTGTAGCCACTTGTATTTTGCTATCCGTCTGCATTGACGGTTCAGTTATCTCATTTGAATCAGAATCCGATGACTTTTTAAAGTCTTTATATGTCAGTCCTTTAAATCCTTTAATTGGAGTTGGTGTATCGGAGATTATCATTTCCGCTCCTTTTGGAGAGTAAAATAAACTCTCATCATTAATTGAAATATTGCTATCTTCAGCATAGTTTTTACCTATCCGTCTTGTTTTTGTCTGATTCCATTTTTTCCCCTTCAATTTTTTCACAAAGTCTAAATTTCTAGTGCAACAGAAAGTAAAGCTTTAACAAGATTTTAATGAAATATTTGGAAAGCTTTTTCTAATTTTAAATTTGAATTATTAGAAACACATTTAAAAAAATGTCCAAATAAAATATCAATCAATTTTTTTAATCATAAAACTATCCAAAGTATAGCAGAAATTTCTTCTAAAGAGAACTGAAAATTTCTAAACAATTCTGTTGTTGACTAATATTCAACACATTTATGGACACTTTCCATAAATTGGAATTTAAAATTGGCAAAAAATCGCAAAGGGTCTGCACAATAAAGAAATCTTTGGATACAGTAGGACTATATCCGAGTTCTGCAAATAGTTCATGCACTGAACGCAGATATCGATTACCGTGTCTCAGATGGTAAACACACAACAAAATGGCTACCAAAACAAGAGGACGTTTCTGCCACAACTATATTTCAGAAAGTCAAAAACGTCTAAGATACTAAAGAATTTCGAAATAAAATTTAAACCCCTGTTACTCAGCTACACTTGACCATCACATTCAACAGAAATTATCCATCACTTTTCATTTAATAGTGATATTTTGAAGAGCACAGGAAAATAGAAACTACGCCGATCACTACGGATCCGAATCCCCAAGATCGGATGCTATTGGGCTGGTCGTAATTAACTTTCGCCAAGAGCGTGCGTTTAATAATTCACAAATATCGGTTTTCCTTTCAGTCCTATGAAGCACACACCATTTGTAAGATTGGGAAAATCTGCGCTCTCAAGACCTTCACAGCGTTGACAAAGTTTCATAATTTATGAAGGGATAATGCATTTAAATGAGAATTAAGTGACAAAGTTTTGGAAGCTCACCCGTTGGTTAACATGCACAAGAATTCAAGTTTTATATTCACTGATATGAAATTCTAATTGTTGTTGTTCTAATATTTAATATATTGTATTAAATATTAGAACTTATATTAAATATTATATGTATTAAATATGTATAACTGAATGATTAAATCTAACACTGAAGTGCCTTATCAAAGAAGAAATCTGTTATCGTTTAGAAACCTGTACAACTAATGCCACTTTTCTGAGTTGAAGAGTTGATTTTCTGCTTGTCTGAATTTTCATCTCTTTCGAAGTGCTACAAAAAGTTAACTACTCTTCCTGTTTACCTTTACCAACGCCACAGGGTGATATCAGATAGCGGATATGAGAATTCTGACCTTCGGCGATGAACGAGGAAGACCATAACAACCCCAAAGGATTATGAAAATAACTAAAAAACTGCAAAATCTGAGTCAACAGATTTCATGGAGTAGCAAAAAATATAGTCATGTTATTTGGAAGATGGCAAGCAAACGGCATTTTTTTCCTTTGATTTTTTTTCATATATATATACACTATTTGGTGAAATAGCCAGCCATCCATACAAATACTGGAGATAGGTTGTTCAATTTTTTTAAATTTAATCGCTTGCTCTTTTTATATAGCTAGATTTTCTTTTCTATATTTCTTTTATATAGCGGAATTTTCTATATCGGGAATCTTGTCAAACTCATGTAATTAAATATGATTTATTTTATTTGCCAAAGTTTGCTTGGTAATTTGTAATTCATTTTCAAATAAATATTGATTCTTTTCCAAAAAATGTAATATAATTGAAAATTGAATAAAATTGAAATCATGATATTTATATACACATTTTTGTTTCAAATTAAAGCTGTGCACTCAAATTCCCGAGACAAATGAAAGAAACAACCTTTCAGCATCAACCACTAATCTAATTTCCGAATGTTTTTTTCTAAATCTCTAGATACTTCATTAATAGTCATCTATCCCTAACTCTTCATATTTTTAAGAAAATTCGAAAAGAATCCACTTTATTGTATACTTTCTATCGCAGAAAATCTAGCTGAGTTTCCCATCCTCAACAAGAGTAAGGCTTTCACTAATTTTTATTTTATTTGAAATTTCGTGACGCTTAGATACGTCATGAAAGATCCTTGCCCCTTTAAGCCCTTCATCTCCATTAGATACAGTAAAACAAAAATTAGATGAAATTTACATTTTCAACAATTGTACCGATTTCGCCAATTCATTTTACCACTTCGCAAAAATAGCCAACCAATCAGAATGCTCTTTGTTCCTTTTGAAAGTTTGATTTGGAAACGTACGTTTATTTTCAGTGACATAGTGCAGCTCAACAATGTATTAATGTCGTCACTGAAGGCAACTAATGCATAATGAATTTGACTCACATGTATATACGTAATTAATTTGGCTAAAAAGTGCAAAATTTTACTTTTCTTAATTGATAGGAAAAATCGCAGGTTAAGAAACATCACAAATAGGAAACATCGCATCGCAAATATAAGAAACATTTAATATCAGCAAATTCAACATTGAAACTAGATGTGATCCAGTTTCTTATTTTAGATCTTCAATAGCCTGGAAAAAAATATTTTTGGAATTCAGACAACCCATTATAATTATATCTCAAAGGCTGGAAGTTTGAGAATTTCTTTATTATTATTGTATTTGCACAATACTTATATTCAACACCTGGAATTCATTTTCCATGTACAGATTCTACCGAGTTAATTAAATCGAAATTGAGCAATTTGAAGGTATAGCAAATCTACAATTGATTATATAATGTTTTAATACATGTTGGATCTATTGATACAATCAGTCACTACATTTACATTTGAATTCGGAAATTTTGTAGATATCGACGATAATATTATACAAAGTATACATAATGTTTTTTGCAATTTTTTAAAGTTTGTAGGTGTAAAAAAGGTTTACTCAAATTCCATAAAATCTACGACAAATCAATGATCGGTTAATGAACAACTCTCTTAACAAACATCATATTAATTTCATTATCATCATCACAGTATTTCTCTCTGAGTGAATTTTCATTAAAAAATCATCCAATGAATTTCTCAAATTATCCCTGAAGTGAAATAGGAAATGTTAATGTAAGTAAAGAAAAAATATATTTTTTTAGAAATAGAGCTCAATTCGAAAATTTATTTGACTATGAAGGAGCAACGCTTTTGAGTAAATATCAAGTCTCTGTATTCCAGTTATTTTCTGATAAGTATCCACAAAATTCACCTTTTTCATTTTCTAGGAGAATATATTATATGTACATGTAATAGGCTCGCTGTCGTTCTTTATTCAAGAGTGGATTTTTATTCTGTCTCTTTCTTTTGCATAATGTCACTCATCGCGTGATGAGAGATCACGTGAAAAAACTGTTCATTGTAACAAGTGTCTCCAAAATGAGTGCGTTTTTTCCCACAGAAACGTCAGTTTATTTTTTTTTCGTGTTTGTTGTTGTTTCTGAAACATTTTTAACACATTAAACTTAAATTCATTGATTTTTTTAGTTTTCTTTCTAGTAAGTTCTGAGCTTCAAAATCAATTTTTATGGCTATTAGTTTCGATAATATTTGATTTCTTCTTTTTAAATACTGTATATATTGACGATAATTAAACAATACCGTATTACGTAATAACCATATAATTAAATGTATATTTCGATTAATTAATAGACTTTTTTCTTTAGTAAATTTATAAAACAAAAAGTTTGATAATCATAATTTGTTTTCGATTGAACATAATAAATAAATTGAAATAATTATGAGATTGTACAGTTGTTTTAAAAATTAAGAACTGCATTTGTAATTTGCACATTTTTATAATATTCTTCCATTGTTCTCAAATTAATTCATCAACAATAATTCTAAAACTTTCGTTTAATCTACATACAAATACAGGAAAGTTATTAATCTTTATAAGAACAGTTCTTCATATTTATGAAAAGTAATTTTTATATTTCGGTTCTCTTTCATAAAGATGTATTCTAATAATAATTTCGGTTTCGAATTTGAACATTTAAAAAATAGCCCAGTGTTCATAGATTTGTTGTAAAATACTATATCACTGATTTCGTAATTTAAAATGATGTATACACTGAATGCCCAAATTATTATGACCACTTGACACTTATACACAGATCACCCATACTTTCACATTGCCCACATGTATATGTGGGGAAATAGGCTCAGTCCAGCAATACACAACAGATTGTGTCGAACTCAAAGAAATTAGAGGAAGACTCATTATAAATAGTGATTTTATTACAATACCGTGGAATTTTAAAAATGTTAAAAGAAATATTAGAAAAGATTTCTAGCGTTTTACCAACAGTTTGAGGATTCTTTGAACTTTTGTTGGCATTTGTTTTCCTATTCAAATAATTGGATAGTTAATGAGCATAACAGCCAGTCTCAATTATCCCTCTTTCGACGGTTCAGTTCTGTGGTAACAGTGTGACTGGATGTAATTAAAAGAAATCTTATTGCTCCCCTAGTCGGTGAGATAGCTATAAAAATGTATGCAGGGCAAGTGATGTATCGATTGCACTGTGCGAAGAAATAGGGGGAAAAAACACAGCAATCTAATTGAGTTTGAATGCTGGATGAGTGTAGGTCCTTGAAGTGTCGGAACCAGTATGAGCGAAATGGCAGCACTTGTGAAGTTTTCGGAAATTATTTATGTTTACAGAGAATGGTGTGTAAAACTGAAAATAGGGTCTCAGCATCAAGCTTGTGGGCATCGCAGTTTACTGAATGCTCCGACTGAAAGGAGTCTTACCATTGTTGCCCAGTCCAAAAGAAGATATATACAGTAATTCAAATTGCACAGAATCTTAATTGTGGAGCAACTGTTTATCTGAATGAAATGTTCGCCGCACATTACATCATATAGGATATAGAAGCCGACAACCTTTTCGTTACTGTTTGCCTTGAACAAAAGCAGACGCCTCCAGTTTATATGACTAGAAAAGTATCAGTTGGTCCAAATGAATCACATTTTCAATTACATCATGCAGATAGCAGAATGTTAATATGGAGAAAACAATACAGAAACAGGATCAAAATTTCATTGCTACTTCAAGCTGGTGGTGTCAATATTATGGTTTGTGGGATGTTTTCTTGATATTATATGGGTCCTTCCATTATTATAGAACAACGTCTGGATGTCCAAAGGTAATTAAAAGTTACCACATATCAAGTACATCCTTTTATGCTAATGGTGTGCCAAGCAGTGTCCATCATATATTGCACCAAACCTAATGCACTTTGTCAAAAAAAAGTATATCATACAATTACCATTGCCTGTGTCCCTTTTTAGTGGAAAATGAGCCTGAATTTTTAATCCGTCTTAAATTTTTGAATAATATGAGGAAGATTTAAACGAATTTGCTCAAAAAAATCATTAAAAATGAAAACAATATAAATACATGAACGAAATAATGTTTAAAAGTGATAAATCAAAATATTGGCATTTTTTCATATCTATTTTATTAAAATTTAAAATGATGTATAAATTTCATTTCAAGAACATTGATTTTTTATGAAGAAATTTCTATTTACTTAGAAAAATCGGTTTTCATACATATATCTCGAAAACCTATTTTTAAGTAAATTATACTTTAATTTGTAGTTAATTAAAACGTTCGCGTTTGATTATTGATGCGATTAGAAGAAGACGTTTATCAGTATAAGCGTAATTTTTTTCAAGCGCGCGCGTGTGTATTTTCAGTACTTTTTCATTTCCTTTTAGTACTTCAAATGTTTACTTCCCAAAGTAATTTTTAATTGTTTACGTTCCCGTGCATATTATATTACAAGAAATGTGTTGATCTAAATTCTTTACAAAAACTAGTAAATGTAAATAACTAATGAATAATTAAACTGAACTCGCTAAATTAAATTAACAAGAAATATAAATTTAAAAAAACATAGTTTTATCTTCTTATGCCTGACAATTATTTAAATTCATTAGGTTTTTATTAATCTGGTATTCTTACCGAAATATTTGCTCGTAATATATGTAACTAAGTTTTATGCATAATGATTGTTCTAAAGTAATATCTTTTGTTCGTTTCGCTCCGTAACTCAAAATTTTAGAACAATTCTATTCCATTAATACTGATATATACACCTTGAATGATGGAAACATCCTGGGAAATGATGCTAAACAGCATGCCAATGAAATTTATGAATTTCTTACCATTACTGGTCATCCGAATTTTCTCTGTTATTATTATTAAAATAAGCTAGTGCAGTATAAATATGGACAGAACTGCGTTATCTATGATGTGTACATTGGAAATTCCCTCTTGAACAGAAGAAGCGATTATAAGTCTGAAGTTTCCTCTATTGTTAATATAATACATAAACAGATTATTGTAGTTTCGAAATTAGCGATATATTGCCTCTCCATATATTGCATCTAAAATATGTAAAAATATGTTGCATATTTGAGATACTAATACCATCGAGTTAAATTCTTTTCGAATTATTCTGTTATCTTTTCCAAATCTCTACGAAGAAATCCTTAGTTACAGGAAGCATAATTTTGTCATCTGGTAGTATTTTATTAAATATGTATTAGAAATATGTGCTTTTCTAATTTCTTACAGTGGAGGGAAAACCTCAATGTCCTATATTGTCACGTTTACAATCCATAAATATAGACAGAGTAAATTGTGTTATTTTGTCTTGTCACATAAAATCTCCTTGTAATTATTCTGCCGCCAATTTAAAACTTTTAAAAATGTTCATTTCTTAAAAAAAAAAAAATCCTTATTTCTAAAGATTCGTTTTCAACGACAAATACATATGACAATTTTTTTTCGTTGTAAATTGTACTGGGCAAGACCAATGATTTATTAAGTTATATACGAAAGGGAGGTGCAGAAGTTAGCCCTTTTATATTTTACTATACCTTGCATATAATGGTTAATCATCATCTCAAACTTTATAGACTTAAAAAATACAATTTTTCCTGATATGTATCTTTGACTTTAAGCCAAAAAGTGTCATAAATCTCAATCATATTCCCGTTCTAAATTTTATTTTTTAAGAAGTCAAAATGAAAGAGGTAAAATTTCCTATTCCGGGCACTGCTGCATTAATAATCCTATGTCTTTGTCACGTTACGGACCGAAGTGGCCTGGTGGTAAGGTCTCGGCTTCGGAACCGGAGGATCGTGATCCGATACCACCGAAAAACCGTCTTGTAAGCGGGTCTGGTGCACGTTAAATCTGTAAGGGCCAAACGTCCTCTCGTTGGCGTAGTGTGGAAAGAGGATGACAGCTCAGGTGTCGTCCTCGTCCCAAAATAGCCCTAGTGTTGCTTTAAAACCGTACGTTAATATAAGTAAACTGCCACGATTCCACATCGAATTGAAATCAGAGGAAGTAGCTCCTCCGAAACTTTTCACATATTCTTTAATAAAGGTTTATTCTCTACTTTTTAACCACAAAAAGAATGTTGATCTAGAACATAAAATCCACAAATGTTCATATTATATATATATATATATATATATATATATATATATATATATATATATATATATATATATATATATATATATATTCAGTCCACACAAGAGCATCTTATATTTTGTGGTATAGTGAAGAAAATCGAGCAAGCCATTTGATACTTTTCCCTCCACCACCCGACTGAAACCAAATTTTGACACAGAATAACAATTTTAGTCAAAAATTCACATACTATTTCTATTGTTTGTTTAAAAGTTTATGCAGTTGCTTATATGCGAATGTAAAGATCGACAGCTTTTTAATTTTACGATAGATTTGTTTGAAAATTTTATGCGGTTTTCCACTTTAGAGGCCAAAACTGCATACCAGAATTTAATGACGTAACTTTATAATTTTTGTAGCGTTCATATTCATTTGCACTGAACAGACATAGAAACTATTTGTGAATGGATTTCGTATGAACTTTGAAAAAAATTTACCACTTTCATGTAAAACCCAAACCAAATTTCATTCATCTATCTTAAGGCGTTTTTGAGTTATCGTGCTTATAGGCAGACAGACAAGCGGGCAGACACGATTCCAAAAATATGTTCTTCGGGCTCGAGAGGTTTGAAATGTGAAGATCCTTTAAAATCTCATGATCGAGTTTCTAAATGATCGCAATCTTTTATTCCATATTTGAAAATAAAGAGTCATAAAATCCTTAGTGTAAGAAATGCATGAAATGTTATTTATTAATTTATCAAATCTTTTTGAATTGAAATGTAGAATAACAAAAAAAAATTGTATTTTAAAATATTTTATGCATCAATCTGAATGATATTCTAATTACTCTTACAATTTTTTTTAACGCTGAGACAACAACATTTTTACAGAATTCAATGATATTCCAATAGCAAATGTAACTGAATTTTGAAAATATTCTCGCACTCGAAATTCTTAGAAATTTTACAAAAATATTATATATATACGTATATAAAATTCTAAGGAAATTCAAAGACGGATTTCTGTCAAAACATATTTCAAAACATGTTTTTGAAAATAATCAGGAAAATATTAAATTTGGTTTTGAGCTATTAACTAATTGATTCTTTTGGTAATTAGATTTCATGCTATGGGTTCATACTGCGAAAACATCTTCAAAAATGACACTGTAATAAAGTAATTTTGCCATTTCTCAATTAGAATATTGTTTATCTACTGAGAGGCAGTTTAACCTCATTGTATACTTAGTTCATAAAATTTCAACACAAAGTTTCCAAACAGGTTAGACTGACTTTGGAAATATATTTTCAAATGTATGCTTCTGTGACACAATAATGGTCAAACAGGGTTTTTTTTTTGTCTTCCTTTCGTTCCTTTCTTAAGTAGGAATTGTTTGTAACTAAATATTAGATTCTGTGCCAGAGGTCCATAAGTTATAAATATGATTTTATCAACTATAAGGAGTGCAGATCGACAAAGTGAGCATTTAATGCTATTAGGTACAAATGAGGGAATGTAATGTGAAATTTTAAAATCGATAGTTGAAGTTCAGTATTTCCCTCTGTCTCAGTTCCAAATGAATAGATTCATCCCGAATAGCTGTCTAATAAACGGACGTTGAGTTACAACTTTTCATATAAATAAGTTTATTAAAAGTTATAAGTTATATATATAAGTATAAGTTATTACACTTCTCTAACTTGTATTATAAAAGCGAAAAACAGAACAATGGATTATTTTTTTTTCAAAAAAATCTGCCTGAAACATTGCCATTTAAACGCATGAAATGCCGCACTAAATGATATAGATGCATGTTTAGATGGTTAGATGAATTAACTCCATGAGTTTTTTTTTTTTGATGACTGGTGTAGTCTATTATGTGCTGTCATCTCCATTTCAATAGCTTAACAATAGATTTTCAAATATTATTAGTCAAATATAGTCTTCTTACTAATCAAATTAAATTGCAAGAAATGGATTAATATCCTAAGAATCATCAACTGAGTTTTTTGTTAACAAATTCTTTGACAAACAAGTTAAATAGAAATCCCAAAATTTGCATATGATACGCTAGCTTTATCTTCATATTGAAGTTAGCAAATAATGAAGTATTTGTTAGTAAGAAGTTCTGAAGAAAAAAGTAGAAAATGCATAAAAAATATTTCTATTTATAAAATTGTTCCTTTTTAGCTTCTGCGCTCACAAAGTATACTTTCAAAATGAACTAATCAGATTGCAAAAGTCAGGTCTATTTTTCAATTATTGAATCAAATTATTATTACTTCTATAACAAATTAAAATTGTAATTAATTATTTTTCTCCATTAAAATCATTAAAATCGATTCGAATATGTTTTCATTAATGACATGTTTTATTTGTGACATGTTTTTATTAATTATTTGGCAATTCAATAAACATCATAAAATTTTGTAAGCATTTATATTGTTAAAAATTGTTTAAAAATACTTAGCGTAGAATTTCTTAAATTTTCAAATAAATATTCACCATATCCATTTTCGCTATAAAATCTTTTATAAAGCTATAATTTGCTGAAATTTAAATCCTCTTCTATTCATATTATAATTAGTAAAATAACCTGTTATATGTATAAAATACATAATTAATTTTATCGATAATATCTATTTAATATATACATAGTTAATTTTGCTGCTATACATAGCCATTTTGAAATTAAAATGAAATCTACGATCGTAATTTTCCTGTTATCATGGGAGAACATTATTATTTGTCCTAATTAATTTAAGTTATTAACCAGTTTAATCCGGTTTACGAGAGCTCCAAAACTTTTTTGCCTGCCAAGGAAAAAATTGAAAATGAAAATTGCCATTTATTCTTTATTCATTGCCTACGCGATTTCGAGCTTCAAAATCTCCTAACCCAAACAACATCATGTTCTCACAAAAAGGAATGCCCCGTTAGGAAGTTGAATTAAGGAGCGTTTCCATCGCGATTTCCAAATGATAAACACTTTCATAAATAAATTTTTAAGCATATTAATTTATATAGAATAATTATCGAAACAATATTTTTGTAAACACAAACTGCTATTTTATAATTTCTGAGATCATAAACCAGTTTCAAAATGGTTAATCTTAGAACAGAAGTCAAATCCTTCAATGTTTCCCACTTAAGAATGAATGAAGTGATATTTCCCCATTGGGAGAAAGAGAAAATACTTTTATCAAAACTATTATTAAACGCGAGTGAAGTTTTCTTGAACATATTACAAAAATTAAATTATTTAATATCCTCCGAAAAATAATTACATTCCATGAAAATAACAGCTATGATATCATAGTTCTACGTTAACATTTTAAAAATGCATCTTCTGTCAAAGAAGCATGCGTAATAATAAAGCAATACTGGTAAAAGCAGGTCAACCTTTTTAAAAACGCATCTGCTTTCGAAGAAGCAAATATAATAATAATTCAATACTGGTAAAAGCAGGTAAAAAAACATATGCGATTAAAAGAAGGTGATGAAAATTGCCATTTATGTTTTTTCATTGCCTACGCGATTTCGAGCTTCAATATTCATTGCCTTCTTGATTTCGAGCTTCAAAACCTCCTAACCAAAACAATATCATGTACTCACATGATAATGAAAACCGTTTTAAGTAAACATCTAATTGCAACTTTTATGCTATGGTTGATAGGCTAAGTAATATGTTTCATAAAATTAATTAGTTATAGGCAAAATATTTTATTAAAGTAAATTTGTAATTGAATAAAAATGATCTAAAGCTAAAAAAATTTCTATTAAGACAAAACTCAGCCCTAATTTTGATGGCAAATATAGTTATATTTTAACAGACAGTTACAGAAAATTTTTAAAAAACGATTAATAATTTGAAGAAATAATAAGAAGAATATTTGTGTTTCATGAATAAAACTTCTGAGAAATGCTCCACAAAAAAGTAAAATTCTTACATTTCTTTATAAAGCATGCCAATATAGATTCAAGTTCATTGCACTAAAGAATTTAATCAAATGGGAGTCAAATAAATTGATGAAAAGAGGAAGATGGAGTAAATCCATTCTTAAAATGTACAAGAATTTATAAAAAAAATATTCGAAAATAACTCGAAATAAAAAGCTAGAAATAGCATATTTCAACAGGGAAAACATTATCGAACAAAAGTAGTTTTCATTATAACTTCAAGAATCAATCATCCGCCGGGTACCATAGATCTAAGAATAAGATAAAAATTCTGCGTAGGCAGAGTAAATAAGATGAGATATAAATGATTTCGTGAGCCAAATTAAAAAGAAAAGCATTTTGAAGTAAATATTTAAAATTGTTTTCGTAACGTGTTAAAAAAAAAGAGCTCGGACAAGTTCATTGTACTTTACTCTGTTCATTATATTGAGATAATATGGCACTGTCACGGTTATGCAATTGGGAATCTAATTATTCAGATTTACGGCAGTCAACCGCATTTCTTATTGAATAGTTTATTCACCTTACTTTCCTACCATTTCAACACTTTTTAGAATTCAAAGATTTTTTTTTGTAAATACATAAAAAGAATTTTTTATAACGCTTTACAAAAATGTATCGTTACTTAACAAGTTACACAACTTATCTCATCTATCCAACTTTTATTGTAGAAACGAAAAAAACTTGATTTTTTCGATATTGATAATAATATGGTGTTCCATTTCCCATATCTTAAATACATGTGCCGGCGTCCTGGCATAGGGGTAGCGCGTCTTCCCCGTGATGTGGGCGTCCCGGGTTCGAGTCCCGGTTTGGGCAGGGTTGTTCTTCTGTTGTTCTATCTGTGAGATGTGTGAATGTGCCCTCCTGTAAAAAGGGGTTGTGCAAGCGAATGAGTGATGCGTGAGTGGCAAAGTCGTACTCTTGGCCCTAGTTGGCGCTGCTATAAAAAATAAGAGACGTTCCCCTCAGGCTTAAATCGCTGTCTTCGTAACAGTGGGCTTGTCAGTGGCAAGTGCCATAAGAAACAAACAAACAAACAATAAATAGATGTGCGATCTCATGATGTTCATTCCATTATTCCATGTAAATGAAATAATAAACATTTCCATGTTCATTATTTCATTATCTGTTGAGAAAAAATTATTTTCGTCTCCCTTTTTATGAAAGTTGGAAAATTGAGATAAGTTGTGCTAATAATCAAGCGATGAGATATGTCTCTCTACATATATAATTGAAGTTCACTTCAAAATTATATAACGAATTGATATTAAACATAAATAAAAAATAGTCTCTTATACAAAATCCCCTATTATTGAGACCTATATTTTTGTTATGGTAGCCAATATTGTTATTTTGAAAGAAAGAGTAGCACAATTACTGATATATAAATTGACTATTCCGAACCGCCTTGAGGTGTGCGTAAAAAATAAATGACCGGACCGCCTCTACAAAACACTGGCGGGAATTGTTGTTGAATTCTAAGGGCCATCACTAGTCACGATACAACCTTTCCCGAGGAAGTACGCTCCGTCATCGATTGAAGGTAGTCAAGCCCCACGTTTTTCTATGCCCACCAGGATGGCGAGAATCAACCACCACATCGGAAGCTTCTCATTCTCATTTTCAAGTGCCCTCTCAGTGGGAGAATTACAGAGATATAATTCGTTATATATAATGAAATATTGGTTTCTTATACATAAACCAATATAACATTTAATTTTGTCAAAAATTGAGAATATTCCTGTTTCAATAATGCACTGCATTAAAAGCATCAGCAGATAACACATTTGGATGGTTTTTTTGTCTTCAAGATTACTAAACATCAATTCTACATAGAATTTTTACAGTGTATGTAGATAAAATATCTGAAACTTGAAAAATTTCAGAAAATGATTCAATAAAGAAGTAGATGAAATTGCTAATAAATTTAGAGGAAATTTCATTCAGCAAAAAAATGTTAAAGGATATTTAATAAAATAAAATAATTTTTGATACTAAATTCTGACACATAAATATCTCGGATCAAGAACAATATATCTCGTGAACAAATAATAATATCTTGTGAAAAAATTTTACGAAATCGAAGCATTTTGTATGGTTTTCTGTGCTTTGAATTACGAATAAATAAGGAAAAGAACACCTTTAATGGATCACTAAATAGAGTACTTATCATGGTATATCGCATATAAAGACAAGATGCTAAATTTTTCAGCCGCATTCTAAGTTAAACTTCCTAGGAGTCTTTTTCTATTAAAATAATTATCAATTCCTTCCTCTTTGAAAGCATCTACTTTATATTTGTAATGCGTAAATCAAGAACAATCGTGAAAACAATGCACATATTATAGAAACATCGATACACACCCTTCTAATTTTGACTATTATATACTATAATATGTAAATATACCATATAACTGTACTATACAGTAATAACATTTTTCTTTACCCTATTCTTCATCATTTCAGAACATTTATTACATCTGAACTAAATATTTTCACAATTTTATCGAATAAAAAAATTGCTTTTAGAAACTCAAACTATCTTGGATTTCCTGCATCTCAACGTAGTAGCATTTTCCAAATGAAATAAAAAAAAAAATTTTAAAATTCGATCTTTTCCCCTATTTTGACTAATTATACCGTATTTTGAACTCTAGCTTCCTCGGAAACATATTATTTTATTACAAAGTCAAAAGGACTTCTTGTTGGCTATATTCTGTTGTATACCGTTTTTGTATTCCTCTTAAAGACTTTACGAATTAAAGCATTTTCTTGAATAGTAATAAACTTTAAATTGGACTTTACCTTTATCTGAACTCTTCAAAACAAGTATAGAAAAAATCAAGTAGTATTACAACTGAACAGCATCTTGTGAGCATAAAAAAATGTGAAAAAAAAATGTGAAAAAATGTAAAATAAATTTTGCTAGCCTTTTTTAATGAAAGGGTGTAACTTAAGAATAATATAGAAGGACACAATGGACAATGTTTGCAAATTTGATAGCGTTACACTCCTTTATAAACCATGAGTAAAATATATCATCAACGAAAAACAAGAAAATATGAAACGATTCCAAGACAATTCTATTCATTTCGATTCTATTGCTTTTTTGCGATTCGCTCCCCGCTTCATACTTATCTCCTGTCTGCATATATTTCTTTATTTATGGTTAAGATCAGCTGGTTAGAGCGAAAAATATTTTATTTTAACACACAATAAAATTAAAAAGCCATAACTTATTCATCATATCGGCATAAATGTCTATGACACATAAAAATCGAAACTTATGCATGTTTTTTGAGCGCTCTCTTAAACGATTTAAAAACAAAATTTAGATAAATATCGTTTCTGAAAATTCTACATTTATTACCTCTCTACATTTCTTATTACATTCTTATTTTATTACATTTATACATTTCTTATCAGAAACAATAACTAATTTGTTTTTATTATTATTATTTTCCAGTTTTAATTATTAGATCTTTCACTTCAAAGTCATTAACCATATGGTTGTTTTGTTACGTAATCAAAAATTAATTAATTTTTAATTAGCTGACAATTAAGTTCTGAAAATATCACTGCAATGAACTGTCAGAGAGAATCCACAGTAATAAAAAATATTTTTTGGAAAACCTTTGTTTGTTATAAAATCATAGAAAATTCTATCATAAAGTTGAATTTTTACGAACAATATACAAACAAATCAATATAAATAAAAGTGTTTAACAATAGAATTAAGTGACACAGAAGAAAAATGTTCGAAAACTGTGTTATTCTTGTTAGATCCGCATATCATACTATGTATTTCATAAAATAATACATTGTATATTGTGGTTTATCAAGGCCGAGAAGCATCAATCCTGATGCTTTTAAGAAATAGACTTAAAAATGGCGCAATAAACTAACTATTTTGAGTGTTAAAGTGAAAATTAAAAATAAATGAAAATAAAAATAGAAAAGGGTTTAAAAGTGAAAATAAAAATTTAACTCAAAACAATTAAACAATCAAACTGCGATGTCAATCAACGCATAGTTTCATTAAGGAGATTTTTTTTTTTTTTACGCTAAATGATCAATAAGCTTGAAAATGTTGAAATGGTTTCAGAAAATCTACAAAAAGCCATTCTTTTTCCTAGAGAAAGTTGTTTAGTACATTAAAGAATTTTTAAATATATACTTGAAATCTAATTTTATTTTTAAACACCAACAAAATCGGTATATAACTAGTAACGCAAAATTGATTCAATTTTCTTTCAAACATGCTTGCCGATGAAATTATATAAATAGATAGTAAAATTTAATGAAGCACAAAATGGAATTAACATAAACTAAATATTAAACTCCTGATATAAAATCAAGCTAAAAACGCTCATTAAATACACATATTTAAAGTCAGCTAAGAACATTGAAAATTTAAAAATACTAAAATATGGGGAAAATTAGGTCAAAACATTAAAATAAGTTGCAACAATTTTAAAAGAAATTTTTAAAAAATAATTCATGAATAGAAATGGAGCATTTATCCTAAATGGTGCTTTACTATACATGTGAAATTGAAAATATCCTATAATAACAGTTTAACATATTAAACAGTTTTTTTTTTTTTTTTTGCAATTATATATTAAGGAGTTACAGCGGAAAAACTTTCAAAACAACTAATTTTACACTCATCTCTATTTCAGGAGAAGCAGCAACATTTCAATAGTGTAGTTAATGTATACGGATGCTAAGGAACAAAATGTAGCCGAATTTTGCTAAAATCTGTCAAGAGGAACTGTAATGAGTTCAGCTGAATTATATTGATATTATGAATGATTTGCATTCGTATACCAGATTAAATGCAGTACCATGCTGCCATCTATGAACCATTTCAGAAAATTATTTTTCTCTTTATTATTTCGTGAAATGGTATAATTACATCAGCAAAAAAATTACTTGTATGTATTTTCGCATTACCAATTTAAGCAAATATAAAGATATAATTAGTTATCCTTCATTTTAAAATATTTATTAAATAATAAAAAGCACTTAAAAGCTGGTGAAATGATTTTTTTTTTGATGATATGTTTTTAAAACTTAAAAAGTAAAAGAGACATTCCACTTTTCACCCCTTACAATAGGATAATTCAGATTGAGTTTATGGATTCGAAAAAGGCAAAACTTACATCTTCATGCATACTTAAATATTGAAACAAAAACTAAGTAAGAAACTTGTAATAGAATTTTAAAAAAATCATTATTTAAATCATTGTTTTATATACATTTTCCGAAGTTCCGCTATCATTTTTTTTTTCAGAAATGAAGAGATTGATATGAAAATCATCTTAATTTCAGAAACTTTTGAAACATTTCTCCAAGTACTTTACTGGAAAGGCAAATTTTCTATATTCTTCTTAAATATTCAATAAATAAATATATCCAGCAAAATAATTGAATTTTAATATTTTCAGAATTTCTTCATCAGCTAATCGATTAATATCCCTAAATTTCGTTTTCATTTCCAGAATGCCATCTAGCGGGGAATATTTTAAAATTGAATTCAGGATTTCCTAAGATTAATCATAATGAAATATGTATTACGAACTAGTAGAAAATAATTAGAATAAATAGGAAGATTTGTACTTTTTAATAGAGTAATAAAAGCATGTGCTTAAAAAGCATCTTTAAATTTGTTGTTAAATTTCCCTGAATTTCTTGAAATCCAACTAATTTTAAGACAAAATTATATATTTCAAATATAATTCATTAGGTATTTAAAATAAGGATACAGTATTTTTTCGACAGAAAATTCGATTTAAATAAAAATCTGGATTTATCAGTGCAACATAATAAAAATTTATTAATAATAAATTTCAATCTAAATTCCTAATAATGTCTAAAAATTCAGTTTTCATCCACTTTAAGATATAAATATCTTTTTAAATAGATTTCTCTAATATTTATTCTTACAACAATTATCTGGAGTCTGGCAAATTGTGATATATATTTCATTAAAAATAAATCTGGAAAAGTTAAAATTCAGATTTTTTTTCTTTTTATTTTAAAATAGATTTCTAATATGGATCTAGTTTTCTCTAAGATGCAATTTTATTTATTGATGGATATGATTTTTAATAATCTATCACATTTATATCACTTCGTGTATTTAAATGTCAGTAATATTAAAAACAGATGTAAGTGGTCTACTGCAATAAATTTAAGAAGGAAGATTTTATGAAAAATCTAGTATAAAATGATAAAGCATTTAGTGCATTTTCCAGTACAGTATCAAGTGTACTTCTGCTAAAAGTAACTATTTTTAACTAAAATACGGAGGTCAAAACAAGACCATAAATGTATGAAGCCTTTATAGAAATACTTTAAGAGAAGTGGAATTTTAATTTCAGTTGTTATATATTTTCAATTTTTAATGAATGTTTTAAAAATTAATTTTCTTTCTTTTCATATTTTTTTTTATAAATTCACTTTCTTATTATATTATTTTCAACGTACATCACATGCTACATATTATGTACAGTTTTATTTTAATCTCTATCTGGATAAAAATTTATATTTTACAATTTAGTGACCTAGACCAATTTAGTGACCTTTAGTTACCTACAATTTAGTCCACTGAGTAATTCATCACAATAATTTTAATAAGTGCATAATTTAATAGTACAGGTATAGAAATTCAGTTAGGAACTATCTGAAATTCAGTTAGGAACTATGTGAACAGAAGGAGTAGTAATTTAGAAATTCAGTTAGGAGTATATAATCATCCTATTTTTCAAAATAACTTTTAGATAGAGCTTCTCACTGGACATGACATTCAATTTATAGTTAAGTAAAGAAATAGTACAATATTTTACTTTTGTCAGAAACACATAAACATTCAAAATTTCTGAATTCAAAAGCATCAGAAAGGAAAAGAAATATTACAATCCAACCAGTTTTTGGTGAAGAAGTAGTTCGCTAGTAATATCGATATTGTCTGATTTCTGTTATATCTCTTATACTTCACACTTATTCCTTAATAAAGTCGGTATCAGATTCAATTTTGGGTAAAACAAAGAAACAACTTGAATTTCCTTGTAAAAACATAAAATATTATACAAAATTGTGCAAAAAACACTCTTTTAAAAAATGTCAAAATTTAGGAACAAACTGTATTGCAATCAAATTCAAATCATTTTTTAAAAAAACTACTTTAAAATAATAAAAAAATAATTTAGGTGACATATTATTTTCAGAATTTATTTCTCATTAACATCAATATATCGCTTAATTTTTAATTAATTGAAATTTTATTTAAGATTTTAAAAAAAAACTTTATTTTTGCAGTCTCCCCTGCCAGACAGTATATGCGCCAAATTTCATAAATCAAGATCGGACAGTCTGGTTCATAGAGCTTCAACACATAAGCATACACACATATATCCTTTCTTACTTTTTGTATAAATGGTGATGATTGTCCTTACAACTGTTAAAGAAAATCAAATTTAATGCAAAACCACTACAAAATAAAAGATATAATATGTTGCCCAACCTACCAACATCGGATTGCGCAGGAATAGAAAGGCACGTATTATTGGGGGAGCTTGACTTATCCTTGATAAGGTGTTATTTTTCTCTCCAACTCCTATAAAATTATGGATCTACGGCAAGGGCTCGAACGCAATAAGTGCTCAGATTTTTATTTTTAAAGTCCTACACATGAGAATTGTGCATTTCGTACTGAAGTAATAAGTATTAACTGCATGGCATTGGAGAACAATAATTACAAAATATCAATTTTTGGCGTGAATCTAGCTTTCTTACAGAATCCGCCGCCGATTTTTAGTGATTAATCGCTGGTATGCGGTTAATATACAAGTACTAGAAAACCGAATATGTATTTTGAACGTCTTTTTTAGATATCAATTGTAACCAAAATTTTGCAAAGAACTAAAACTAACTATCAAATATTTATCATTTGTCATATTTAGTTTTTGAATTATCGCATTTAGGTGCCTACAAAAGTGCAGAGCAACAGATGGTCAATCCATTAATGAGTTCATTTCCAAATATGATACAGATCTGCATTTTAGATACTAAATCTGTTTACAGTCAGCATCATCAACCACAAAAAAAATGGAGCACCTCTGCAACGGTTTTTATTTATTATCAAATCTTTACAAAATTGATATTGATGGAAACGATTCGAGGAGGAGGTTTGTTCCAAGTAACGAATTGATTAACTGAATTAATTAACCACTATCTTAAAATTTTTCCATTACGAATATCATATTTTTTCGTTGAATTAATTTGAACTATGAAATTAGCATTTTAAGCAATCATTTTAAATTCAGTGATCAGTCGAGAATTATTCTACAAACCCATTCTCTCTAGGTGGAGAAAATGCGGAAATTGCTTTCACTCGAAGAAAGAATTTTCCTTCTGGAAGAGCCATTGGTCAGGCATTATGCCAGATAAATTGTACAGATTGTATTGGTCAGATGATATTTGCTGCAACTCAAAGACATTATGCTAGTCAGGATCATACTCACTAAATTGTACAGAACCTATTACTCAGATGAGAACTGCTATAACTCAAAGACATTATGCTAGTCAGGATCATACTCAATAAATTGTACAGAACCTATTGCTCAGATGAGAACTGCTATGACTCAAAGACATTATGCTAGTCAGGATCATACTCACTAAATTGTACAGAACCTATTACTCAGATGAGAACAGCTATAACTCAAAAACATCATGCTTGTCAGGATCATACTCAATAAATTGTGCAGAACCTATTACTCAGATGATTACTGCTATAACTCAAAGACATCGTGCTAGTCAGGGTCATTCTCAATAAATTGTACAGAACCTATTGCTCAGATGAGAACTGCTATGACTCAAAGACATTATGCTAGTCAGGATCATACTCACTAAATTGTACAGAACCTATTACTCAGATGAGAACTGCTATAACTCAAAAACATTATGCTAGTCAGGATCATACTCAATAAATTGTACAGAACCTATTACTCAGATGAGAACTGCTATAACTCAAAGACATCGTGCTAGTCAGGGTCATGCACAATAAATTGTAAAGAACCTATTGCTCGGATGAGATCTGCTATAACTCAACAATATAAATAAGAAGTCTTTGAATATTTCAATTGCCTGTTTTGAGAAGCAATTAATCGGGAACTTACTTTCACAGATGATAACATTTTTTATTGTTGTGCATCTTTAGTTACCGACTTTATGCAGAGTTAACGTCTAACAGTACATTGAAGACACTTCTAATCTCAATTGTAGCAATTGTACACTTTTAATCTCAATTGTAGAAATGTTTACATTTCAGCCCATACCGAGCTCCATTTCAATAAGCCGAAGCGATTCTCCATGAAATTTATATCCCATCGCAAAAAAAATTAATTATAATCCTAATCGAGAAAAATGGATAACTGTACCCAAGATGAGGATATTATAAAGATAATCTACATTGCTATAATCTACATAAAGATAATCTAAAGATGCATTACATTTAAATTACAAAAGATTATATGTTATTTAGATTATAAAAAATGCCATGGCCCTTATTTTTCGGTATTAAATGTTCTGTTTCCATTTTCTGTCTCTTGGATTTGGAATTCTTCAAAACTCTACTAATAATAAAGATGAATGTACAGGGTGGTTATAATTAAAGTGCAAGTGTTTGGAGGACAATAAAATAAAAACTACTTGGAGTAGGTTGAAAAATTTTGATATATGTTACATTTACAACATGGGGAAATGAATTAAACAATAAAAAAATTTTAGTTCATTTTTTTGGCAATAGATGACGCTGTAGATTATTGAAACGTTGTTTCTGCTCTGTTGTATGTCAAAATTAATACCACTTCAATTTAAAAAAATGTCATGTATCTTTAAGCTTATTGCCATGTCTTTGTCAAAAGCAGAACGTGCTCTGTTAGTAAAATGTTATTACCAAATGAAAAGCAATTATAATACTGCTTTGGAAGAATATCATCATCTTAAAGATATGAAAAAAGGGCCGATGTCTGTGAATGGCTTAAAGAAAATGATTAATAAATTTGAAGCTACAGGAGAACTCGGAGTACTCTCTGGAACTGTAGGAAGAAGATATGTGAATCAGGAAGTTGTGGAAGAGATTAGGGAAGAAATTGATTCTAGGTAAGTAGATCAGCAATCTGTAAGCGCTAGAAGTGTATCAAGGACTTTATCAAAACCACGGGTGTCAGTACGCAAAGTCTTGGGCTACATTTTAAGACTCTATCCATATAAAATTAAAATTTTGAAACACTTGCAACCAGGCGATCCACAACAAAGAATTGATTTTGCCAACTTCATTCTTATCAAAATTGATGAAGACGAATCATGGATTCGAAAGATTTTGTGGACTGATGATGATGCATTTTACTTTCTCCGAACAAGTCAACACCCATAACTATAGGATATGGGGCTCATCCAACAGCATATTGTTTTTGGGAAATCCTTGTACAGTTTACAGTTACAGTTTGGTGTGGTATGACTTCTGACTTTATTATTGGTCCATTTTTTTTTCCGAAAATCTTGCACCAACTGGGCTAGTTTGCTGCACCGTAACAGGAACTAGTTACACTCAAATTTTAGAAAGTAATGTGATCCTTGCTTTGTAAGACAGAAACTGCCTCGATTCAAGAATATTCATGCAAGATGGAGCACCACCTCACATTGCTCATTGTGTTACACAACTGCTTCACTGAACTTTTAGTGATAATCATATAGTTAGCAGATGTTTCCAAAATGCGTGGCCTCATTTGAATCCTTGCGATTTCTGGCTATGGGGATATTTAAAAGATCGCGTCTACAAGGACAAACCTAACTCTGTTGTTGCTTTAAAAAGCAGCATTACTAGACATGTGCTAGAGATTCAGCAGAAAACATTAGGTGTTACCCGTGGCTGTCTTGCGTCTACAGCATTTGATATAACTTGAAGAAGTCCATATTGAATAAATATTGCAATACATTACGCATTTCATATTTTAACAAAGAAAAAAGTTATAATTACAATGTATAAAATATTATCAATACAAAGCGCCACCTATGAGGAAAAGTCGAACTAATTTTTTTTATTGTGTAATTCATTCCCCAATGTTGTAAATATAACATATACCAAATTTCTTCAACATACCTCAAATAGTTTATCTTTTACAATTCTTCAAACACTTGCACTTTAATTATAACCATCCTGTATATATGTTGTCACCTCTACAGGTCAGATTATTTGGAGCTCGTGCAACTGCACGCAAGGACGCACACACACGCACACACGCACGCACACACACACACACACACACACACACACATCTATATATGTATATGCAGTCGCTACAAGCCAAACTCGGACACCGCAGTAAAAAAACTTGCTTTGCCAAAATATTTTAGCTAAAATGAATTAGAAAAAAAAACTAAAAGATTTTTTTGACAGTAAATGTATTGTACAACTGAAAACAAAGTCAAATAGCGCCAATTCATAAATTATAATTAAAAATTTAGTCATAAAATTATAATTTGTGAAAAAGAGTCCGTAAGCCAAACTCGGACATCTCACAATTAAGCACAAAATAATTGCAACTTATTCGAACTTATTATGTAAAAATTACTTCCACTTTTACGATTAATGTTATAATTCTTCAGGGGAAGTTTCCAATTGTGTTATTTTTATTTATTGTGGAATTAAATAATAATTTAATTAAAATATCAGGGCAAAGTGGCCAAATGAGCATTGAGTTAAGAAAATTGGTTATTAAGCATGCTGAAAAGGGAAAGTAAGTGCCAGAAATATCAGAGATTACCCACAGAAGTCATTCAACGTTTAATGACATCATAAAATGCTTTAAAACCAATAATCAGGTTGAAAATAGGCCTAAGCCAGCCCAAAATAAGATTTTCAAAGAAGCAGATGATCGATATTTAATCAGAAAAGTAAAAGCAAATCCATTACTTAGTGCACCATACCCATCTATTATTGCTAAAAAGGAATTAGGAAAAAAATTTAGCCCATGAACAATATAAAAATGTGCACCATAAGGCAGATCTCAATGGGGGGAAAATCAGATAAAAGCTTTTCATAAGGAAGCGAAATCAGACTAAGTTTTAAATTCGCAAAATAAGGACTTAAATTCGCAAGGAACATGAAAACAAGGATTTTTCTTATTGGAAAAATGTCTTATTTACTGGTGAGAGCAAATTCGTCATTTTTGGACCCGATGGCAAGCCTTGCGTCTGGAGAAAGTCGAAGGAGAAATTTCGCACAAAAAAATTTGTAAGCAACTGCGAAGCATGGTAGTGGATCAGTATTGGTCAGGGGCTCGAATTCAACTACTGGATGAGGAACCCTGTATTTTATTGAAGGGAGAATGGATCATAATGTATACCTCGAAATTTTAAAGAAAATTTTCGATAATGTGTGCTGAAACTTTCTCTTGCCAACAACTGACGATTTTATCAGGATAATGATTCGAAACATAAAACTTATCGAGTGCGTTCCTGGCTTCTATATAATTGTTCTCTCCTCATGGACACTCCACCCCAAAGCCCCGATACAAATTCCATCGAAAATTTATTGAAATACCTGAAGAAAAAAGTCTAGAAACACACCATTTCCTGTAAAGATGAATTGAAAAACGTATTTTTGCAGGAATGAAAAAATATTTAAATTAATTTTTGTGAAAAAATTAATTTATGCCTAAGTGTCTTAAAATGGTTATAAAAACAAGGACTTACGTATAAAACAATTATTCATTTGAAATATTTACTAGTTTTTAAAATTTTCTTATCCGTCTGAGTTTGGCTTGTGCATTATTTTTTCTTTTATTTTGCTTTTTGCCATAATTTCTGGTTAAAATGAATTCATTTATAATTTCTGTTATTTACTTTTATAATTGCAATAAATATGCTATTGAAAATTCATTTAATTAAATTTCTTATCATTTTTAGTTTACAAATTTTGATTGTATAATTATCTTTTCTTTGATGTCCGAGTTTGGCTTGATGCGACTGTATACATATATATATATATATATATATATATATATATATATATATATATATATATATATATATATATATATATATATATATATATCAATCGCTCTCTCTCACTATATATATATATATATATATATATATATATTGGAGGATAGAAAGGTGCACCATTTTTAAAAATTCCAAATAAAATGTCAATTAATTTGCTCTCCACGACAGAATATTAAAAATGTAAAAATTATTTTTACTCCATTTCAAAATTTGAAGCTGTCTTTTTAGAATTACCAGTTTCACTGTTGACCAAATATTTGCTGAATTTAGGCAATTTTGTAAAAATTTTAGTTTGAGTGATCATCAATAATAGATTTCATTGTTGCTCTGCTATTCAAACTGCTTTCAGCGTTTGATCAAATATTTAATTATCTAATTTTCTAAAATTGCTCAAAGCCCAAGCATTCGGTTTTTGCTTTGCATTTGTGAAGTTTTCAAGACGGATAAAAAAAAACGAATCTACAAGTTTATGTACTCAAACATTCATGTAATGAAGTAACGAGATTTATTAATGAATAAAGCGCATATAAGGCTATTAAAATAACACATCTTTAATGTCTACCAATTTGATGCTTTTCGGAATCAATTTAGAGATTTAATTGAAATTAAATACTATTTAATTCATTAGCCCCGATGAAATAGTTGAAGATCAAAGGCTGCTATTATTTGCATAAACGAAAATTTGACAAGAATACACTTTGTCAAATTAAATTGAGTTAAGACCGTTGTAGATTTTTTTCTATTTATGGAGTATTATAATATGTCGATGTTTGGTCCCTTAATGAGACAACGGAAGAAAAATTGCATTGAAATATTCACTACTGATAACAAACCTGTTAAAGGGAAAACATCATTATGACGTATTTTTGTAATCAATTTGAAACATTTTAAGAAAATTAAAACGGAATTAGAAATTGAGACTTGCCCTGATTTTTCCTCTATTCGTAACATACGCTTTACCTAAAAAGTAATTCTAATTTTTTATTAACCAAAAAAGTCTAAAAGATTAATTAATTGAAATTTGTGATGGAAGTAATTATTTATAAAAGAATAACATCAGTGTAAAAAAAAATAATTTTAAGCTTAAAACAGGAATTAAATCTGATATTTATGTTTTTTTTTCTCTGATATTTATGTTTTTAATACTTCCAAAAAAGACAAAATTCGCCTTTTATTCTTCTTCATCATATTAATAAAAAATGAAATACTTCTTATGCCAGAAGTTTAATTAGAGAGTAATGTCCCATTTTCTACATTATGAAAATGTAGAAAAAATACAGAGCATCCATTTCATTAAGTTGTTAATGTGGCTAACCAAAACATTCCTCTAAATTTGCACTTGGATATGTTTTCAAATAAAAGGTAAAGAAAGAAGAAATACCCTCCTCCCCAAATAAATATTTATTTTGAGTTTAGATAAAAGATATTAATCTGAGGAAAATGTTAAATTAAATTGTTATAGACACTAGAAAACATGTAAAATAAACTGTCTGAGAATTATGATAGCTTAATTAGATCTTAAAAGGATTCAAATGCCACTAGTATTATTGCTAAAAAATTCAATTACCTTCGGGAAAAAAGAACCATATAATGCCATTTAATGAAGGTCAATTAAAAAGCGACATTTGTTTGAAGTTTTGATCGTAAATATGAAATTCTGTTTGTTTATCGAAACTTTTTTTTAAAAAAAAGAGAACATTGCATTTTAAAATAACGTCTAATTAAAATTAAGATAAATAATTAACGAATTTAAACAGAAATATTAATTGATGTGTGTGCGAATCTAGATGTGATAAAACAAACTTGGTTCTTAAATATTGCTATTTTAATTAAGGAAATTTATAACGTCTTTTGGCGAAAAGATTTTTTAAAACTTATTTACTACCATTGAACTCGATAACTATGAAATATTCAAATAATTCTACTCCTGAAAGTTTAAAGGAGGGAAAAAAAAGAGGACTGGAAAACACAAGGTTTGATGATTACTTTTCTTTTCTATTATCATTTACTTTAAATTAGAAATATTAAATACAAAAATTACTTTTTGACAAAACTGCAAAATTTTAAGGATCGCATTAAATGTCAAAGGTAGGTGTCTCTAAGACTCATATATTTATTGATGAGTTTTTTAATAAAAACAGTTTATCGATAGAAATGATTCTCATGAAGACTAATGATTTTTGAAAATATAAAGACAAGTGTGAGATTTTTGAACTAAGTTTAAATAATAAATAAAAATGAAGCTCAAAGTTAATTATCGTACTCTAGAAAAGATCCGTCGAAATGAAAAAATAAATGTTAATATATATATATATATATATATTGATTTCCAGAAAATTTCTATATGCAAACAAAATTAATATATGGATCTTATCATACAAGAAGTTTACAGAAATAAAATAATTAATTAATTATATTTACGAGATGAATCCTCCAACTTCCATTTCAGTTTCCAAAGAAATCGGATGAAGATTTGAATGGATTTTTTAATTTGTTTCACATAAATTATCAAAAGTAGAATCCTAAAGCACCAAGTAATGATTTCAAATTCTTTTATCTGGTCTTTGAACTATAGAAAACATGGACCCTTGAACTAAATCTAAAAAAAAAAAAAATGAATCTATAAAATGATATATTTATATAATTCTGACACAATTAAATAATTCATTCTTAGTTTTTTTAAAAGTGTATAAATAAGGTTACATAATTAAAAACTTATTAGATTTACTTTCTTTATTTTTGCGTGTGCCTGTGTATTTTGACCTTTTTTCTTATATCCCTTTTTCCGTCCAATCATTAATGTTATGAAGTCACTCTGGTTTTGATTATGTACAAAGGAGTTTAAAAACCTCTAAACTCCTAACTCCTGCTGGTAATTAAGTAAAAGGATAAAGTAAATTTTCTCAATTTCTTTGTCATTCAAATTGTCTGTGTGTGTGTGTGTGTGTGTGTGTGTGTGTGTGTGTGTGTGTGTGTGTGTGTGTGTGTGTGTGTGTGTGTGTGTTGTGTGTGTGTTGTGTGTGTGTATGTGTGTGTGTGTGTGTGTGTGTGCGTGCATGAGTGAGTGTGTGTGTGGACAGAGAGATCATAAATTTAATATTTATAATTTTATTGTTTTCATCTCTTTCACACTAAATTTTTTTTTTTTTCATTCCTCTTGGATAACTTGTTCCACTTTTACTTCTTAATAATTTTATTGATAGTCCTTTTTGCTTGCATTTTAATAATTAGAAACTTTTTTTAGCATTTATATTTAATTTCAATAAAAGATGACGAAAACTTTTTAACAATTTTTATTGATATTCTGTTTTATTTGTGTTCTATATATATATATTGTTGTTCTGTTGGGAGTGCGTGCGTTAATGTCTTGTCTTGTCTTAGTTGTGTTTGTTTTGTGTGAAATGTGATCGTTAAAGAAATGCTCCCGAAAACATACGTCCTCTGGCTCCCACTGCACGGGTATAATGATCTTCATTCCACCACAATACAAAATAAAAAAGTACAAATGTGAATTCACAATATATCAAGCTTAAACAAAAATGGCCGTATTGAAAAGTAAAAAAACAAAGAAAAAGGAACTGAACGAAATCCAGCATAGGTGGTAGTCCGATGGATGCAACTGAAGTATTTCATGTAACGCCACTCTGGTGCACGTTTGTTAAGATCGCTAGTTGAGGACAATGAACTTTTGTACTATGAAGATATCACTTAAAAATCAAATTGTAAATGAAAAGTGTATAAGCTGGAATGATTATGAAGGAAAAAAATTAGTTTTAAATAAATGACGGCTGGGAAAAATATTATTATTTAAATTATGGTGGGTTTTAAATTCTTATAAAGATGTGCTTTGAAGGTTCATTTCAAAACTTGTTGAATTGGGTGTAGCTGTCGTAACTTTAAATAACTGCACCAACATCGCTCTGAAATGCTATCTTTTACTTATTAAGCTTAAATCCATTGAAAAAAATACAAAAAATGGAGATGGAAATGTTATTGATGGTGAAGTTATTTATTAAGCTTTTGATTTGATTTTTAATTGAATTATTTTGTTCCAAATTTTATTGATTTTTATAAGCTGATGTTGTTTTTGGTGTTAATGTAAATTTTATGTTATATTTTAGAGTTCTGAAATTAGATTTATTAAAGCTAAATATGTAATCGCTTTTTCTTCATAAATATGAATCTTCATATTGTTTTTTTTCTTTCTTGTAATTAGATTTAAATGTACTGTTGAGGGTTAGTGATTTCTGTCTTTGATTTGATTAAAAAAAGTTCTAAAGTTTAGATCTTCAAGATAAATATTTTCCTCTAAAGGGTTGAAATCTTGTAAATTGATTGTCTTGAAATCTAGGTTTATTTTTAAAATATGATTTCTTTCAAATAAGTGAAGAAATACATTGCCGAGTTCACACTGAATGCAATTACATTTTTAATTACTAATGTGTTTTTAGGCTTTATTTCTTTGATAATTTTTGGTTTTTGAAGCTTTATTGCTCTTAATTACATTCAACTTTTAAATTTCTAATGCGTTTATAGATTTATTTTTAAACATATATCCTTATCTTTCAATCTTTTTGTACATTTTTAATACTTTTAGGATTCACATCTCATGTACTATTGATTTATAATGTGTTTTCTAATGTTTTTAGACAGATTTTATACGCAAATGAAATATTTAAGATGTTTTATATTGTTTTTATAACTCAAAAACTTTCGCTTTTATTTTTTGTGTATGTATTGTTCATTTCGTAACTGTTTTTTTTCCCCTATTTTGTTCATTTTCTTTTTAATAAATAGAAAAATTAAAAATGCGTATTTAAATTTAAGAAAATATGAAAGGTATTAACAATTAGATTAACGATTTTTAGATCATTTAATTAGAGCTATTCCATGCCTATTTCGGGGGCCAAAGGCACAAAAGGTATCCAATTGTGAACAGAGTGTTAGACACCCTCAACAACAGGAAAATTTGAGAGATATTTGTAATTTGGTATACATTAAAAAAAGAATTACTGATTTTATAAACACAAATCAATTCACGATATTGATATTGAAGGGTGACCATGGATTCTATAAAGGTAGGTAACAACATTAAAAATTTGAATTTTTAGGAAACTATCGAATATTTTTATTCAATATTCTTTATTTCTGAACCATTTTCTTTACGAAAACGCTTGAAAGGGAAATTGTTTATAAGTTCATTCTTTGGGAAATTATATTGATTCAGATATTTGCATAGTTTACGTTTAATTTTAAAACTTTCATAAACTTTGCTAAAACTTTACTGTGAAAAAACTTCTAAACTGAAAAATATTTTTTATTCAAATTTGGTATAACCTCTCTGAATTACAGAATAAGCAATATGATCATTTAGAAAGTTTTTGCAACTAATTAAATGATTTATAATGTGAAAAAGGTGAAATGTCAAAATTAATTGAAAAATTTAATTGTTATTTATCATCTGAATTCCGAAAGATTGGATAGAAATATAGCCTATTAAGTTGTTTGAAAGATACTTCATATCGCTTTTTTCTGTAAAAAAAAAAAAAAAAAAAAATTCAATTCAAAAATTCTTCTGTCTTTCAATTGATAAGTTATATTTTTCCAATCAATTTAATGCAAAAAAATCAAGCATATAACGATTTATTAACATTTTAAAATATTCAAGCTTCTTTCGTTCCATTCATGTATTTCATTGAATTTCACGGGCATATTGATAAAACTAATAATGCAAGAGATTTGAAGATCTGTAAGTCTTTCAACACATATTTTGTGTAAAACCGCATTATTAAAATCAGGTAAACATTTAAACTAACAAGTTAATAATGCATATACAAATATATCTGGGACTATATGATTTCAAGTAGATTTTTAAAGATTTTGCAAATTCTAAATATTCATTAAATTGTTGGGTTATACCTAAAATTAGTTTTTTTCTTAGGATATATATAAAATGATTTTCAAAGTAATTATCAAAAGTAAATTTTTTAGGTGTTAACTTTTAAGGTGTCTTTTTCGCGGTTGCACATTGTTGTATTCTAGAAGAAAGAAAAAGAAGAAAAAAAAGAGTAATTTTTGAAAATGACTGGAATTAACAGCCTTTGAACGCGTTGCAATAATTGGAGCTAGACTCGTAAGATATTTCATTACGGAAATCGTTAGTGAATTCAACATTCCGAGATCCACAGTGTGAAGAATGGGCAGAGAATACCTAATTTCAGACATAATCTCCCATTACAGACAACGTACTGGCCGACTACCTACACTTAACGATCGAAACAAGCAACATTGCGTGAAATGACCGCAGGAATCATTGTGGGACGCATCATGTGCGTGTACGTTAAGAAGTGGGGAGAAATTTGGCTTTAATGGGTAGTAAAGGGCTGACTCGAGGGCTTTTAATAACAGCCTGACATGACCTGCAACACCTCTCTTGGGATCGTGACTATATCGGTTGGATCCTAAACGTCCGAAAAATCGTAGCTTAGTCAGAAGAGTCACGATTTCAGTTGACAAGAGTCGATGGTAGGGTTTTGATTGTGGCGCAGACCTCAAGCCATGAATTCAAGTTGTCAACAAGGCAATGATCGAGCTAGTGATGACTCCATAATGATGTGAGTTGTTTTTACATAGAATGGACTGGGTCCGGTCATCCAACTGAACTGTTTATTGATTGGAAATAGTTATATTCAGCTACTTAGAGACCACTTGCAGCCATTTATGGACTCAAACAACGATGGAAATTTTATGGATGACAATGAATCCTGTCAGCAGGCCACAACTGTTAGCTACTGGTTTGTAGAGCGTGTTAGTCATTTCAGAGAATTATTTGGTCACCTAGATCACTAGCATGAATTAAATAGAACATATATGTGACATAAGAGAGAGATCAGTTCTTGCACAAAATCCTGTAGCGCAATACATTCGTCATTGTGGGCGTCTATGAAGGCAGCATGGCTCAATGTTCTTCAGGGGACTTCCAATGAATTGTTGAGGTCATACTATGTGGAGTTACTGCATTTCGCCAGTCAAATGGTGGTCCGATAGATTATTAGGACGTATCCCTTTGACTTTTGTCACCGTTTTGTATTGCGAGGGGTGGAGGGACGAGCTATTTTTTCAAGGTTTGAAAAATGGGTAAACAATAGAAACTCTTTTAAAACTAAAACTTATTTATAACTTCCGCCAAAATGAAAAAATTAATCAAAAACATACTTTAACCCTCTGGCTGCGTAATTCTTTAAAATCACTATTTAGATGCAAGTTTTGCAAATCAGTTAAAACATTTTTCATAGAAAGTGAAATCATACTATATGTTATACGATAATAATATAATATAATAAAAATCTGTAATCGTAAAATTAAACACTCTAAATTGCAAAGAAAGCGGGATGCAACATAAAATGAACTAATTGCCAATCCACGGCAATCGCAGGATACGCAGCTGGAGGGTGAATAGAAACCAATTCAACATAAATTAATAAACCTAGCCATTTTGAGCGTCAACATTGATAGAGAAACCTATATTAAATATTTATTGGAAAAATGAAAAAAGATTTAAGTTTCATTGCAAAAATTAAAATATCGAATATTTTTAAAAACATCTCCAAAGATTTAATTAAAATAGAATGAAAACTTATTAAGAAAATAAAAAAATGTTAAAGTTAATAGCAAGACTTGAACGGAGTGAATGTAGATTATTCATGATTAGTGGAGAGTAAACACCATCTTTTGACTATTAAAGATGCTTGCTTACAGAGAAATTTGAAGAACAATCCTTTTCCAGTAATAAAATGTAGTAAAAAGAAACGAATTGTTTAAAAATAAGTGAGGCTTCCGAAGTAGACTTCTTATTCCACGATTAAGAAAATAAAAGCGATGGAATTCCCCGAATTCTGATGCATATTTAGGTTACGTATTTTTATCTAAAAAAAATCCTCTTTCTAAGATATTTGATTTCGATTTATCACATTTAGAAAAATTTCAAAAAGGAACGCATTTATAATTTTTTTTCTCTTATTTATTCTCTTTTGCGCAAAAGGGGAAAAACTAATTTTTAAATATAACAAATAAGCAGCACTCTCTGAAGTTAGCAGCAATCTATTAAAAATAATAATAAAATAACAGAGGAACAAATTCTCAAGATAGATTCAAAATTAGAAGCCATTATTTTTTCGACTGCTTTTATCGAATAATATTTATTTTCTTTTGAAATTTCAGTCACTTCTGCATAATGTTAAACACTATAAAAAGTAATTGAAAGAAATTTTTTCTGTAAAAACTTGCACCATTGCCAAAAAGAGGGGGGGTCAAGTATCCGTGCCTTTGTGTGAAATTCTAGATATTAAAATAAAAAAAATCTTTAGAATATGAAGGGTGAATAAAAAATCTTTGAAAAATTGAAATTGTAGAAATATGCATAATGCAACTTCAATTACATGTTAAAAAAATCCTTGATATCTTTGATCTTTATAGCATTATGGTTTCACTGTTTTTTTATATTTTCCTGAAATTTTAATTTCCCGTCTTTCTCCCTTTTCATTTTGGTTTCCAAAGTTCCTGTTCATTTTTTTTTTCCTTTTTAATACCGGTGCAAGAGTTTTCTAAATAATCTTTTGCATATATTATTTGTAGTAGTTATACGTAGTTGTTTCCTTTTCCCTTGCGATATTCAGCGTGGAAAAACATATCGAAATCTCATTCTAGTACAGGCACAATAGCTCTTCAATACCGTACGAAATTCTCTATGCCAAATGAGCTGTCTTAGTTTAAGTTCAGATCCATATTCCAAATAACCGTATAAAAGTTTCACGTGAAAAACTTCCCTGCTATTACTATTTAAAATTTCCAAAAATAAAATATGTGATTTCTACATAATCTACACAAAGTTTTCGAATAATACTAATTAAATTGTTCACAAAGTAGGTCATTGCTTCGAGTTTATTAAAGATGTCCAAATAACCATATCTTTAAGATACAAAGTTTTTGAGGGGGAAAAAAAAGAAATAAAAAGTATGACGTCGCTTCTGGTAAACGAAAATTAAGCTTCAATATCAACAGGAACAGCAATGCTTACATACCAGGTTCTCAGGTAGGGAAAGCATCCGATCTTTTGCGCTTGCGCCAATAGGCATCAATTTCATCAAAATAAGATATAGACGAAGGATGGAAAAAAGATATTGATATTTTATTTAGTAATATGCTACACTCCATTATCAACGGAATTACGGATAAGTGGCGAAAAATGCGAAGTTTCAAATTAAAATAACACAATACGATAATTTGTCAAAGAAAAAAAGAACTGAAAGAAAATACTTTCAAAGATACGAAGATCAAAATCTAATAAGGGACTCCAGTGATGCGGTCATCTTACTTATTGCCTCTCATCCATCTGTAGGTAAAATTATATAACTGGTTAACTTCTATTGAACAAGATTCGCCATCTAGTGTTCGATGAAAATGAATTTTTTTGTGTGTGTGGAGTTGAATGTGATAAAATAGTTCTCTTAGATGTTCCCATAGGAAAAATTTCTAGGGAGTCTGGTCTGGTTATCGAAATGACCATATATTCAATCCAGTTAGCAGGTATTCTACAATTTGAAAATGATTCGAAGAATATCTTCCATCTGTATAACAGATACGCATATGCTATCCACATAACAGAAACAACGAACATTATATAATGAAGTGTTCTTTATTGATAAGCTGATGGGTTGTAATTTGTTTGAAAGATTTCAGAAAATAAATGCAAATAATGAAATAAAGGAAAATTCAATTGCAAACTTCCACCTTCATAAACACGAAACAAATCAAGTTAAATAAAACATTTCAATGAAAGCTGTCTGCAAGGAAATAATTTAGTCCGCTGAGAAAATTTCTAAATGAATGAAAGAGATGTAATAGAAACGGGAATTATTAATTAAGTCTTCTTTACACTTAATAACAATCAGAGATCTTGAAATCACATCTCACGCTAATATAAATAAAATATATCTGTTTATTAAAGTCACAATTATCTTCTCATAAACTTACCGCAACACAGAAAAAAAATGAAAATTATCTAAAGCATAAAATGGAAGGTTTCTCCCTCAAGTGTTTTCCAAAATGATGAATTCAAATTATTACATAATCATAATTCTTTTTTTCATCTTTCATTTCCATTTATTTTCAAGTCTAATTTTTTTGTTATTACTTCTGCATAAAGTAATGAATTATGGCGTTTCTTCCTTTCTTATTTAACTTTGCCAATTTTACACTATTTTTTTTCTTGTTCAACATTTATTTCAATACTTTATATTAGTAATTTTGTTTTCCCAATATATTATTTAAACAAAAGTAACATAATACGGTTTGAAAGCTTTTAATATTGAATTAATTATCTAAACTGCAGTCTTTTTTTTTTGAAAATTTATTATATAACTAATTTAGAACGTTTGAATGTATTTCTATTTTTTTTTTCAAAAGTTTATGCACAAGGAGGATTATATATATAAAAAAATAATGCATATGCAAAAAAATAATAATAAATAAAAATAAAAATGAATTCTTTTAAATCCTGAATGATACAGGAAACTATTCCCTTTTATTCCGTTTTTATCTCTGGCTTCGCCTCATATTCTAAAGAATAATCGAAGTATTACTTAATATATTTATTTTTCGTTTTAGCCTTACTGAAAATATGGATCATATTTTTGAAAGTTCATGGATTATCCTTCATATCTACCTTAAACTGACTAAAAGGTTTATTTCACACCTTTTCCCTCGGCTTTTAATGTTAATTTTCTTAGTTCAATATATCACAAGATTCTAATAAAATAAATTTTTATAAACTGCCTATATGATACAGACATAATGAAGCGATTCATTGGGAATATTCTATACTTGATTTATTTATATACTTAGGCAATATGACATTATTTTTTTTTATTTGGCTTTCCGTTATCGAATAAATTAATATAGAATACATATTATAGAATGGCACCTTTTCTCGCTCACCAATTTCAATTTAGATTTGATACAAATTTCCAGTTTTTGCAGATATTATTGTTAAAATCCTTCATTTTGCTTATTGTCCTTCTTAATTATACATTTTCATTCAGACGAATAGATTGACCTATATTTTTATTTTATTTAATGGACATGTAAAAAGTTGACACTTTCATTTCATTCTGTTGTGAAAACCAAACACTCGAAAACATTTACAGATAGAGCGACGTTTCCTGCATTTACTCTTGACCGTTTTTGAGTTAATCTGTTCACATACACACTGCAGAACAAGCAATATAAAGTACAACTGCGACTTACCAGCTTCCATTAATAAAGCACGCTCGGGTTTTGAGCTATCATATTCCTCTCAGATAAATATACTATTGTATCAAAAAATTTCTGGAACTTTTAGTACTATGGGAAAATAGATAAGGTAATATCTTGATGTTTTCCCCTAAGTAACCGCCGTCTATAGCGATGCACTTTACCATCATTCGTATAAAGATATAAATGAGGAACGAAAGCCTCGTTTTACTTCTTCCTCCAGTTCCATCACTTTTTCATTACTTCTAAATTTGCGAATTGTTACCTTCATAACAAACTTTGTGATTGATCTTGATCTCACACCATACGATTTTTTTCTCAACAAAAGAAAAAAATCGCATGGCGTGAGATCAAGTAAGTGATTGTGGTTATGAACAGTCATATCACTGACTCGCTCGAAGTCACACCGATAATAAATACAGAATGACCGAACCGCCACAACAGCAACACTGGCGAGAACTGTGGCTCAGTCCTAAGAGCCATCACCGGCCACGGTACAACTCTTCCCTAAGGAAGTAGGTCTCGTCATCGATGGGAGGAGCCAGACCACCACCTTTTCGTGTACCCTCCAGGGTAGCGAGATCTAACCACCATGCCGGAAGTAACTCATCCTCATTTCGAGATGCCCCCTGGGGGGATGTAGTTGTGAATATTTGATTTCAGACCAGGAAAAATCTATGAACCGGTACTTAATGGTGGTGTAATGCTCCCTATATGGCTTTCTCCGCAATCTGAAGTTTCGAATGTCTAAGTGCACGATTTATAAGGCACACATTGACCTAACTGATCTGTAAATAAACATGTTCTGGTTAGTTGGTTACATGATATTCTTTGCCTGTTCAACGAGAAATGACATAATACATTTATATTTGAAAATTATTTTCTTTCTGGACATCACAGTAAATAACTCAAAATCGTTTTTATCCTAACACGGAAACTGCTGAAATTTCTGATGATTGCAATATTTTTTACTTGTGTACATGAAAGAAAAAGCAACTAAAGAAAGTAACTTTAAAAGAATTCGTACTTTGTCTTACATCTTACATGAAAATTTCGTTCAATAAGATTAATGATCCATTTTGAAACTACAAGAATTTTATTTTCTGGTGTTGAGTGTAAGTTTAACCTGTGATTGGATAACGATGATGAAATTTCAGGCGGAATTGAATTCTCCAAATTTCTGCAAAGCACCAGCAAACAATTGATTCCTGCGGGAATTGTATTGCATTTATTCTATTCCCAGAAAACCTGTAAACACACCTACTTCTTTACTTTGTATTATTTAATTCGAAATATGTAAAAAAAAAAATTCTGTAAAAGAAAATTATCTTCAATTATTATGCTTAATCGATTTTTTCTAGTTAAAAAGTTTTAAGGAAAAAACTTCAAAATAATTGCTTTTCTTTAGAAAAGAAATCAGCAAACTAAGAATAATACTAAAGCCCAATTTATACAAAATAAAAAAAGGGCAATTAGTTTTTGTTTTAAATTTTAATAATCACCTTTGTTGCGAAATGAGACAAATGTTTTATTATGAATATAACATGTTTCCCTAATACAGAGCAAAATAATCTTTCGAAAAGAATTATTTTTAAAACTTTAATCTGAAATTAATATTAAATAATTTTCAGTTTTTAAAAAAACAATGAAAAATTATACTTCTTTCACTTGTTTCAGATGTATTATTTGTTGGCGGAGTCTATTTATGAAGACTTAATAATCTTTTACAATACTGCATTGAAATATTTAAACATTTGCCGTATAGAACCTGGACCGTCTAGAAGCTTAATGTTAAAGCTAAAAAAGCTCATAAAATATGAAATTCCGAACACATTACATTCCTTTTAAGTTTCTACCATAAAAGATTTAAATGCATTTATATGTAATTTAAGACGGTAAGACAAGTGTAGAAAAATTGAGAATATCAGTAATAAAAAATTAGTTAAACAATTCGGACAAAATTAAATAAATCGGAGCTAAAATCTTTTGTCTTTGTAACAGTCATAAAAAGGAATTAATGCATTGAAAATATTAAGGTAATTATAAGGTATATGAATAATTTATTTATTAAGTGAATAAAAGGATTAATCAATTAGGTGATTGATATAACTGAAAAAAAAAATTATATGCTGCCTAATTATTCTTTACTTTTTTTCGATTTTTAAAAAATAATTTATACAAGTTTTCGATATGTTTACTGTAATTAAACAAAGTTTCAGAGATTAAAGCCTTAAAATCTTTTTGATATTATAGCAGTCTTTCCTTTTTAGTTTAATTTACGATAATTACAAAATATGTTTGCCTTTCCTTAATTTATAATTTTATACTGTGCAAGAGCATATTACGTAAAATTATCACTCACTCATTAAACATAAATAACAAGTATTTGTTTCGTAAACGCATTAAAATCACAAAAGAAACAATCGTGCGTTATTATTATTGGTCAGAACTGTCATGAAAAATTTCGAAATGAAAAAAAATTTAATTCTTTTAATTCTAAAATTTTAGTTCTTTAAATTTCTGAGTTGGCCATCTGAAATAGGCTGCTTTTCCTTGTTAGCCGAAGGAGGGAAGAGAAAAAAATTGAAACATAGTTTTTCATTTCAAATAAAAATTCGTTCAATTCATTTGAGAGGTAAAGTTTAAACAAAAAGATTTTTAAACATGAAAAGCGAGCCTCGAATATTGAACTGGCGTTGTTAAGCCCTAAATAAATTTTTGCAAAAATATTTTTAATGCAAACAAAACATTGAGCTCGTGTTTCACAAAACTTTGTAAACATTTCACATCGACATGCGCAATTTTTTTCGAATTACACATATTCACCAAAAAATATAGATTAAGCAAATAAAACCTATAATTGCTTTTCAATCTATCCGAATTCGTAGAATAAAAAAATTCTATTCTAAAATTTTTTTTCCTATGATATCAAAAATGATTATATCTCCAAATTTTCACAATAAGAGAGAAAAATTAAATTTATTTAACATTAACATGCTACTTAACATTTGTTTTACATTTTGTTTCAATTATTAGACTTGAGCATATTTTTCGATGGCACGGTCCAAGTTTACACTCAATTACGATTGCGAACCATACAGTTTAATATTTTCGAATTTTCAAAACCAACCATCCAAAAAAAAAGCTTATTTTTTTAATTTTTAATGTCAGATTTTTTTTTTAAATTCGACTGCTATAAATACTATATGAAAGTATAGAATTGTACATGACAGAAATGTACTTATTGATAGCTTTCAAAAATCTTTATTGTTGTTGATTTACTTCAATTGAATATTTTGAAAAATAATGCAGACATCGATATGAAATTTTTATTGAGTATTTTTTTTTCATTGTAACAGATACTTAAAGGATATTCAAAAAATTTTGTTGAAATTAAGAGATTTACATATACCAATCTTTTAAGAAATTTATTAATAAAATCTACAGAAAAAATTCAGTAAATTCAAAATGCACGTAGGTGTGAAGAAATAAAAAAATGCCAAGAAGAAAGAAAAAGGAAACTTGACAATACTATGCTGATGTAATATATGAAGAAAAAGGTTTTGTATAAGGCCAGAATAAATGTTTTCTTTAAAAAAAAAACATTATCTTTTTATCATATTTATAAAATAAATGATGCAAAAATACAGAAAACGGAAATATATTATTTAAATAATATACACAATCGAAAAGCATATTTCTTTTGCGTGCATGAGTTGAATCAACAGGTAAAGCGAAATAGCAATAAAGGCATAAAAATTAAAAAGTGGAACAAAAGATAAAACTTATGAAATGAATATCAATAGAATGAAGAATGTGAAATTAATATTTTATGATAATTTTCCATTTTTTTCCTTACATATTTCCTTTTTTCATTTTATGATTTTTAGACATTTAGTACTTAGTGTATAGAGGGTGTTTTTTTCTTATACTAACGGTACTGAGAGACCTGTGTAGCTGTAACTATCAGCAAAGCCACCAAACAACAACAATAACACCAAATAACAACAAAGCCACCAAATTTTGCACAGGGACTATTGACAACATAGGAAAAAGAAATCTGTGAAAATAAAATTTAGTTTGAAAAGTTGCCGATAGGGGGAATGTGGCGCTTTTGATCTAAATTTTAAGTTTAACTGCACGATAAAATTTTGAAAAGCAACAGTAGAAAGATAAATAAATAACAAAGAATTAATTTTCCACAAATGTGCTTTATTCGAAAAAAATAACTTCTGTAAATGGTTACAAATTATAAAAAGAGGAGATTCTATTCGACTTCCATTTTATTCTTTGTTCTTTTGTTTTTATTCAGTAGGACTAAGCATTATATGCTGTACACCGTACTCTCTACAGATGAATGCAACATTTCGGGAGGCATGTTCATATCATTCCGTTATGTTTTCCTTTAAAACTGATAAGTTCGAGACTCCACCAAGGTAAACCTTCGATTTTAAATAACCAAACAGAAAAAAGTCGTATGGGGTTAGATCCGGGAAGCGAGGTGGCCATGCAACACGAAAACAGTGACTAATGACTCTTTCTTCTGTAAAGTGATGAGCAGCAGTTGCTGTATGGAAGTACAAATATGCGGTGGTGGTGCTCCATCCTGCATAAAGACAATTTTATCTAAGCATTGCCTTTGAGCGTTTACGGAACAGGTCTGCTGTCCTGCTTGGGTAATAGTCTCAAAAAATAATGGTCGGATGATAAAATCTGCTATAAAACCACACCAAACAGTTACTTTTTGAGAATGGAGTGGGATTTCTTGAAATACGTGGGGTTCTTCAGATGCCCAAATTCTAGAATTCTGAGTGTTAATAGTCTCTTTCAAATAAAAATGTGCCTCATCACTCAAAAGAGTTGTCCAAGACCTAGCCGTGTCGACCTCCATCCTGACAAGAAATGTAATACATGTCACAATATGTAGGTTTTAATTCATGCAATAGGCTAATTTTATATGGATAAAATTGTAGAATTTTTTTTTAACTTTCAATACTGTTGAGGCACTAACATCCAGTTGTCAGGCAACTCCACATGTGCTGCTATTACCAGCAGTGCTCGTCTGATTTCTTTCAACGATTACAGTCACAACATCGTATCCTCCGATACCGGTTTCCGTCCTTTACCAGGCTGAGTTGCGAGAAAACCTGTTTTTTCAATTTTTTTAATTAATTGCTTTTACTGCATTAATTGATAGAGGTCATTTACGCAAATTGTTTCGATTTCTAAATTCGCGAAGAGCTGCTGCCTCATTGGATTGATTAAGATAAAAGATTTCACAAATAATGAAAATGTGCTAAAGTGCATTTTACAAATCAATTGATGCTTGAAATGATTTTCAATGCCGTGCTTCTTTTTTATAACTCAAAATACTGGCGTTGGTGTCGACTACGTAATCGTTATTTTGCATTTTGCAATTTTTGCGTGTTTTATGCAAAATTCTGGCTGTCTTAAAGTGTAAAGCTGTCTAAAGTGTTTTCCCATGTAGTCTATAGTCCCCGTACAAAATTTGGTGGATTTGCGGCTAATAGTTCAAGCTACAGAGGTCTCCGAGTAACGTCAATTTAAAAAAAAAACCATGTATAACATTATAAATAAAATATCAAAACAGGAAAAATTATTTTAAGAATTTTCTTACCTTGTAACTATTCAAGAGGATCTTCTATCCAAACATATATATTCTATTACTAAACCTAAAATGAATCAAATTTTTTAGCTTGTGTAATATTAGACTTGAGTTTCAAAACGATTTCATAAGTTTTAGATATGCAATGGCTTTCCATGAAAATGTTATTTTGTTTCATTTCCAGGAATTGTACTAAAACAATATTTATATTCTGAGAAAATCTTTTACTTAAAATATACTTTAAGACATATTTGTATAGACCATCTACGGATAATTCGTAATGCTATATGAAAGTATAGAAGAAAAAAGCATTTGCTATTTCATCGAAATAAGCTATAAATAGTTATCTTGGAACTTATTTACGTACCATTTATTACATGAATGCGACATTATTTCTTAAGTCTGAGAAAACTTTTAGATTCCTTTGGAGTTGCGTAATTGTAATATATTGATTTTTTTATACCGTAAATCAGCAAAAGAGGATGCAAATTCGCAATAGGAAATACCATGATGGAAGTAAATTGCAATTTTATTATATTTTAAGTAATTATTTTGTTGCTTGTATTTTACAAGAAATGGAAATAGTTGTAATGTAACGCCTAACTATGTTATTTCATTTTGTTTTTAAGTTAAACCATGCAATTTTTATCAAACAATAACCGTTTTTTGTTAAGAGTTGTTTAAATGCCTCGAAATTTTTCTTAATGTAAACTTAATCATTCTTATTGATAAAATATTTATGAATACGACAGTTAGTATTAAAAAAGAAATAAAAACAATAAGAGTTAGTCAATATTTAAAAGAAATATTTTCAATTTCATTTCATTGAAACTTGATATTTTTTCTAAAAAAAATTTATAAACCTTTTTTTTTTTTTTTAAAAAAAGCTTTATGTTTGAAAGAAAAATTCTATCTTTTTTTTTTCATGTATAAAGCATGTCCTCGAGTCATTTTATTGCCACTTCCTATCCATTTTTAAAATAAGATAATTGAATAAAGGCTATTATTTTGAAATGTCATTTTTAGTCCTTTTAAGAAAAAAGAAATGCGAATAATTCTTTAAACCTTCTTAATACATAATTTTATGTAGTTAGACTTCGAAATGAAAATACAATATTTAAATAACAGTAAATTCACTGGTGAATCAGGTTGCAATTTATTTCCCACGGTTTGAGAATCAGGATAATAAATCAAAATTAAATTCATTTTTTCTCTCTTGTATACGCAGTACTATAGAGAGAGTGTCATCTTTACTCTCTTGTATACGCAGTACTATAGAGAGAGTGTCATCTTTACTCTCTTGTATACGCAGTACTATAGAGAGAGTGTCATCTTTACTCTCTTGTATACGCAGTACTATAGAGAGAGTGTCATCTTTACTCTCTTGTATACGCAGTACTATAGAGAGAGTGTCATCTTTACTCTCTTGTATACTCAGTACTATAGAGAGAGTGTCATCTTTACTCTCTTGTATACGCAGTACTATAGAGAGTATGTCATCTTTACTCTCTTGTATACGCAGTACTATAGAGAGAGTGTCATCTTTACTCTCTTGTATACGCAGTACTATAGAGAGAGTGTCATCTTTACTCTCTTGTATACGCAGTACTATAGAGAGAGTGTCATCATTACTCGCTTGTATGCGCAGTACTATAGAGAGAGTGTCATCTTTACTCTCTTGTATGCGCAGTACTATAGAGAGAGTGTCATCTTTACTCTCTTGTATGCGCAGTACTATAGAGAGAGTGTCATCTTTACTCTCTTGTATACGCAGTACTATAGAGAGAGTGTCATCTTTACTCTCTTGTATGCGCAGTACTATAGAGAGAGTGTCATCTTTACTCTCTTGTATGCGCAGTACTATAGAGAAAGTGTATAAATCATCAAAAAAATTCGAACTTGATATTTTGAAGCATCTCCACGTTTTCGGCCTCCCTGAGTTCAAATAACAAATTTTTAGAAAATGTCTTCTTTCCGTCGGTCTATGACGATTTGGGCTAGATGGACAAAATTTGATATAAGGCCTTTATACCAAATTTGCATATATCTGTCAAATTTTGAGTAAGATCTTTTCGGCGGATGTCTGTTTGTCCGATTGTTCGAATATGAGTTAAGCCTTTTTAGGGCCGTGGGAAGTACGCTTCCCACCATATTTATCAATCTTTGTATGAAATTATGTAGGTTGGCATAAGTTCTGACACATTTTTTTAGAAAGACCGAAACTGAAAGGCTTCAGTTCTTTATCTCACACAAAATGATGTGTCTTGATTTGCTACTTAATTATTAATTACCCAAATTAATTAATTTATCAAATTAAATTTATCCAATAAGCTAAATGAATCCCTTTTCTTATTCTAATTTCAAGCCTCAAAATATTTTAACATAATATGACTAGAAAAAAATGGCCCTTTAAAGGGTTAACACGATAACTACAAAATGAAGAGAGGTAAATCGATAAAATTCTGTGCACAGATTTAACATATCTTCAGTTTGGTATAGTTTACAATCATACTTTTATCAATTTTCTCATCAAATGTACCTTTATAAAAGCAAAAAAAAAAAAAAAAAAAAAGGACTGAAATTTATGATGCACGGAAAGGAAATATATAAGACTTGGAAACATAATTTAAAATTATAACTTAATTTCGTAGTGGAAAATTTAGCTTTCCCTTCAGTTAAAATGTTCAATCTACGATCCAATATATTTTTCTTATATATATATATATATATATATATATACAATTTATCTGAAAAAATAATTTTCTACCATAGAGACTCGTATAATAACTTTTATCTGGCCCTCGGAAATCGCAAACTATTATATTAATCAGTAAAATAAATTTTGATTTAGTCAAATTGCTGATCTTCAAATTTAATACATTCTTTTTTCCACAGTTAACTCCATCACTTCATCAGACTTATGAATAACTTGTTTTCATTTTAGTTATACAAAAGAAGATCAAAATACGCATCAATGAAAATATACACAAATTTTGTTGAATACTCTGCCGTGGACGATTCAACATTCGTTATTTCTATAATCTGCATTTTTTAATGAAAAGAATTAAATTCATCATCGTAAGAATGCCATTTTTTTTATTACCGATATCGGTTTTTTCTTGCATATTTGACGTTGTGGTGAATAGCATGTAATCCAGTTAACAACCACGATACATAAGAATATGCTTTTGTATCCTAGTTTTGTTACTGAACTGCGAGCCACAAGGTCCCAGGTTCTATCCATCACGCATCACAATCCTCAAAATTGGTAACCTCGGACAATGAACCTTCAAAATTTCGTACAGCTGTTGTGGCGCCATCTACCCACAACCAAAGTCGTCACACTCACGTGACGCGGCATCAGCAACCACTCACTCGTACACACACTCGCTACTCAACTGGGTACAGGCCCATTAGGCAACAGCTAAAATTAGAACACCACTCAACAGTCATATCGTTCATCTCACCTCCGACTCACTGAAGGGAGAGTCTGTAGTGAATAGCATATAAGCCAGTTAACAGCTCTCTAATAACAATTAACAATTGTTTTGGTATCATGGTCATGTTACTGGACTGCGAACCACAAGGTCCCAGGTTCTATCCTCGCGCATCAATATTCGCCAAAACGTCAGATAGCATCAAATAATTGTAAATAACCAATTTTCCTTTGTTAGATGTGATGTTAGATTTATTAAAAAGTGCTAGTTAATTTGATATAAAAAATTAAAATTCTTTGGACCTACCACATTTTTAGATTTAATTTCTCTGCCTATCATATAATAAATTATTCCAAATACCTGAAAAATACAGATTTTATAACGATAAAAGTCTATTTTCAACTATCCTACAATTAAATTATGAGGGGTAATTGGAATAATTCCTATTTCTCAGAAGCTGAGTCAAAAAATGAAAACTGAATATCATTCGTACTCGTTTTATACAACAGAGCAAAGATATATATAATTTGGTAGCCTAACTTGCAAATGAATAATAATAAGGATTCTCGGGAAAGTCATGGTTTCATTATATGTACTGTTGCAAGCAAAGTAAACAAATATTAGAAAATAACATTGAAAGAAGAGAATGTTGTTCACTTTGCTTTAGAGTATAATAAAAAAGACCATGCTTTCCAGCCCGTTAAAACCTAATTATTGTTACAATACACTCATGTTTCCAATTAATTTATGTTCCTAATTACCCTTCCAAAACCTAATCCAATCGCAGAATTAAATAGTTTAAAATACTTTAAAAATAAGGAAAATTACAATTTACTTGTGAAATATTTTGTCACTTTAAAAGTCATTAAAATACCATAAGGAATTCACACATTATACTTTTGATCCTCAGATCCTTTTATTTTTATTTTATTCGTTTATTACTTTATTTATTTTGTTTGGTTGAAAAAATTTTGATTTTCAAGAATATGAAGAGTAACAATTTTAAAAAATGAATATTTATCTTTGATGAATTTGGTTTCTTAACTTTTTGCACCTTTCGTAATTGCGTCCAATGTACATGACCTTAGCAAGCCACTTTTCAGCATATTGGATTTGTTTTGCAGAATACATAATATCCTCTCACCGGGGGCACCTTAGGAATGAGAACGGGAAGCTTCCGGTATGGTGGTTGGTTCTCGCCATCCTGATGGGTACAGAAATGATGGTGGTCAGCTACACTCTATCCATGACGGGACGTCTTTCTTACGGGAAGGGTTGTATCGTGACCGGTGATGGCCCTTACGATTCAACCATAATTCCTGCCAGTGTTACTTCCGTGGGGGTACAGTCATTCCCGTGTGCCTTTGGACGAGTGGAGGAGCTGGTTTAGGTATACATAGTATCTCAGTAGACTTTGTTTATATATTCCAAATAATAAATAAAATAAAATAAATTCAGAAAACAATAATTTCCCTCAACATTTATAAAGAATATAAAAATATAAGCAAAATCTTCATTGCTTGGTCTTTGAAAATAGGAGAAAAATACGTGATTAAACATTTATGAAAGAATGAAAACGATTTCAGTTTTATTACTAGAATTAAGAACAAAAGTGTATTTTTAAAAAAATTAAAAAGAGGTAAAATTGTACTATATTCAAATTGTCATTATCAAATTAATTATTATTTTAAAATGGTATAAGAATAAATTTCAGTAATAAATTTGGAAATAATCTCAGAAACTGATTAATTAAAATTTTCATTAAAATCACAAAAAAATTGTAAAAGTATACACATTTTCATCCTCCCAAGTGTATTTGTAATAAATTTGGTTCCTAAATATAAAGCGTCTTTCTCAGTAAAGAGATGACAATTATACACCTACACAAATAGGAAAATATTCTTATTTATTATTAGTAGAGATGTGATATTTTATTACAGTTGAATGTTAAATTGTATTTCTGAGATAATTAAAAGCTGAAATTCAAGGGAAAAAAAATAGATTATTTCCATTTTAGAATTTAAAGCAAGATTTAAAAAAAAAAAAAAAAAATGATTGTTAAAATTTATTTTGAATTAGAAGGAAAATAGTAGAATCTGTTTTTCAATATGCATCCTCGCTTTTATCATGGCCTCAGGGGATATTTTATTTTTTCCGTATAATATCATGGGTTATATTGATTCAGCATTTATTCTTAATGCTATGATACTGAAATCAGTCAATTTGCATGGGATAACTGAGAAGCATATTTTCTTTTGTCTAAGGCAAAAAATTAAAATGATATAGTATCGATTTTATTGCCATTTATATATTTTACGATAATTTAACAATTTTTATAATGTCACTCAGTTAAGAATTAAAATCTTAATTTTTTACTTCATTAATGGAATTTTTGAAATAAAAATTCAAGAGATTTGGGAATTAATTGTAAATTATACTATACATACAATTTTCAATATATATGTATATTAGATATAGTAGCATTGTAGCTATCAATTGCTGAAAAAGCATTCGAAATCATTATCACTATCACTGTGCATTCTCCGGTATTAACATGCAACTCTCCTGAACTAAGCAATAGTGAGGTGAACAACTCCAAGGAACTTTTCCCTGTGTGTGTGTGTGTGTGTGTGTGTGTGTGTGTGTGTGTGTGTGTGTGTACGTGTGTGTGTGTGTGTGTGTGTGTGTGTGTGTGTGTGTGTGTGTGTGTGTGTGTGTGTGTGTGTGTGTTATTGTGGCACGGCGTACTATTTTCTAACTAAACTTTTTGAGAGGAATACCACAAAATGAATTGTTTTCTTCAATTTAAATCAAGCCCGTTTTCCGCAAGGAAAATTCATAATCTTAACCGCAAGAAAAATTCATAATCTTAACCGCAAGAAAAATTCATAATCTTAATCGCAAATATCAACGTCAATTTTACTAATAATTTCAAGGGACTTTCCTTGTGTTTTTATAGTGGCACGGCTTACATTTTTCTACATAAGCCTTTTGTGCGGGTTTTTTTTTTTTCCTTTTTTGGAGCTGTTTTTAGTAAATTTCTTATTTCGCCGCTAGATACGCTATAACCAATCTATAAATTGAACATATACATTTTACTGTAAGCCCACATTGTTTCTCTGGCTATACGCTTAGTTATATTTATTTACTTGCATGTGAATTTTTAAAGTATCGGCAATTTACTACTGAAATAAAGAATAGTGTAAGACAGCGTTTCTCAACCTTTCAGTATTCGTGGCCCAGTTTTCAATCATAATTTTCATCGCTCTCCCCACTTACAATAAAATGTATACAACACTAATGTAAATTGAGTATTTTGGATTTTGTTTTTAAATTATTTTTAACTAACTGCCAAAACAAGAGTAAAAGTGAGCCGCCAACGTTGGCGAGAAACCACATCTTGCAATTTGGACAAGCGGGCGGTTAACAGATGAAGCGAATTTAAATATTATAAATATTATATTTAAAATGAACGCCAAACAGGGAGATAACATTAAAAAAATATGAAACTAGAAAAATTCGTTTTTGAAAGTTAACCTAGACGGGGTGAGCTAGGAATACATTTTTTCGAATAATTAAACAAATACAATTTACTAAATAACTAAACAAAAGAGAAAAAAATAAGTAATGTTTGTGGAAGGGAAATCCACACGACCGATGCCGTCTCGAGCATGCGCGGAGCAAATGTTTTCTCAGAGGAAGAAGAAAAATGTTCGATAATGCAAGTTTCAATTTCAGCCAGTCTCATTCGAGTCGATCCTTCTATCGCTATCGAATCTATCGTGAATGTGTATGTTATAAATGGTTTCGTGTTAATTGCAATTCACCATATTAAATATTCACAGCAGTAGATTTATGCAGACTCATGAATACATTTTTAAGCGGAAGTAAGCAAGCATTAGACGATAGTCAAGCATCAACAAGTCCGCAGACGAGCGTGATTCCGAAAATAAAATCAAGGAAATATTCTCAAGAATAATTAAATTTTGGGTTTACCAGTACTGAAATAAATGAAGAAGAAAGGCCCCTGAGTATCATTTGCTTAAAAATGTTGGCCTAAGACAGCACAGTTGGCCTAAGACCTAATAAACTTAAACGCTTCATAGTGAGTACGTCAACAAACCCAGAGAATTCTTCGAATTAAAATTAAAATCATATAGAAAGCAAAAATCATTTTTTAAAGAAACTTTGTCTGTGAATGATAAAGCTTTAATTGCATCTTACTAAATTCATATAAAATAACCAGATGTAAAAAGCCTCACACCATTGGTGTAGTGCTTATTTTGCCAGCAGCAATTGAGATTGTAGAAACTATGTTTGGAGATAATTTTTCAAAATAATTGTAGTCCATACCTCTTTCAAAGGATACTGTTGCTTGTCGAATTGGCGATATAGCTGAAGATGTATAGTGTCAGCTTTTCTCGAAGTTGCGTGACAAATTGTTTTCCATACAGCTTGACGAAGCAACAGATATTAATAAAGATGCTCATTCAATTGCCTATGTTCGAATTTGTGATATGTCAGTAGTAGAAGAACTACTTTTCTGCAAGCCAATATAACTCAAAACATCCGATCTTGCATTATTTGCTATTTTAAATGATTTTATGAACGAGGCAAACATATAAGGAAAAAATTGCGTCGGAATATACACCGAAGGTACTCGTTAAATGTCCGGAAGATTCCAAGGTATACAAGCATTTGTAAAACAAAAATCGCCTCAGGGCACACATTTTTTGCGATGGTTTATTTCTGATGAAATTGAGGTACTTGGTCGACATATTCGAGAAATTAAATAACTAGAATCTTCAACTCCAAGAAGCAAATACACATATGTTGGATACGAGTTATAAAGTTAATGCTTTTTGTAGAAAATTGGAATTGTGGAACAGAAATTTAAAGCAAAAAACCTAATAATGTTTGCAAATGTGAATGATTGTACTAAAACTTATAAGGCTGAAGAAGAAATGTAAAAGTTGTTTTTGTACCCATTGAAAATCATTTAGCCATGCTGGCAAAGAATTTTAAAAAAGTATTTTCATGCTGACGACAAACTAATAGCAAGTTACGAGTGGATTAGGGATCCATTTCATAAGACCCGAAGGACTGTCAACTGAGGAGAAAGAAAAATTCATAGACTCCACGACAAGAGGCGAAACTAAAAGATAATTTAGTAATAAATCCCTATTTGAATTTTGGGCAGGAGTAAGGATGACTTTTCTGCACTAAAAACAAGGACATTTCACATTCTATGACCATTCAACATCCTACCTTTGTGAAACTTTATTTTCTGCTGTGGCGTCTTTGAAGTCAAAATATAGAAATAGAATTGAGAGTGGCTATTTCTAATATTAAGCCTTCCTTCGAAAAACTTTGCTCTCCAAGACGGACCCAAGAAAGTCACTAATAATTATTAAATTTGTTTTTAATTTAGTATGTTTTGATTAAGTAAGTTTTGATTTAGTAAGTTGTTTTACTTTAATAATTTCTTAAATAAGCCGAAATGTATTTTGCTTTCTATGTGTGTGCGTGCTTTCCTTTCAGTCAGTTAATCAATTTTTTAAAATATTTTTTCTTCGATAATCTCGCGCCCCCCTTCTAGAATGCTCATGCCCCCCTAGGGGGCGCGCCCAACAGGTTGAGAATCGCTGGTGTAAGATTAAAATCAAAAGAAACTGAGGGAATACACATAGGAAATATTTAATATTTGAAGAGTTTTAGACTTCTTTAGCTTTCATCTTGTCTCTAATAAAAATCTATCATTCTGCAAATAATAAAATAATGAGTTTCGAACTAAAACCCCCAATAATTCTAAATCTGATAAATATAAAAGAATGAATCTATCATTAGTAGAATAAAAAGGGGGTTAAATACATTTCACATTTTAAAATATTTTGTCTCTTTAACTAACTCATATTTTATGTTATCATCTTTGGCGATCAATTAGTTTCCGGAAATATTCATTAAGCTAACTTTAATATTAAATTCCTGATATATAATTTACTATTTATTATTCTCTAAACGAAATTTTGATAAACATTAAAGAAGTATTATTATAATGTTGTTGCATTACTCTATCTATTGAGTACATGAACACTTCAGATGGAGGTGATTTCCAAGGCATGATGTCTTAGCATTATTAAAAACACAACTGTGTGAGTTCTAATAGGGCTTGTCTTTCACGATACTGCAACTTTCATTTCCCTGATTTAAACAGCATAGATAATAAACAAAATATCTTGCTAAGTCTTCAACAATTCAAGAAAATTATGTGATTAAATATTTACTAATGCAATGAAAAGGTTTTGAATTTCATTGCAACAATAAAAAATAATGATAAAAATTATTCAAAAATTTGGAAAAAAAAATCCTCAAATTTAGTGAAAATATAGCATGATATGTAAATTGGAATCATTAAAAAGGCAATTTTTGAGGTTTAAGATAATATAAAGTTTTTTTGTGAAATAATATTTTCGGGGGATATTGCGAAGAAACACCGAAATCTTCCTAAATTTTTAATGATTTAAACTTTTAATTAAAAGATTAAATAAATAGTTTCGAGCTGAACATCTCCTTCCACCAAAGGTATATTTGTGCAAAACTACTCGCTCTGTATCATGTGATTAAACCTAAAGACACAATCTAATGCTCCTTTATAGAGACTGCCTTATCATTATTTGCATTATTTTTTGTGTGCACATTAAATGTTCAGAGTTAGATTATCATCCATGGAAGCTCCAATAGTTTATTCTCTTTAATATCGTGACTTTTTATTAGTTACATTCACAATTATCACCAATAGCTCTTATGTCTATCTCTATCTCTATCTCTATCTTTATTTAATAATAACAAAGACGAATGTGTGCGTGTGTATATGTATGTTGACGCTCTGTAGGACAATACATTTCACTTACCACTAACAAAATGTCTTTTCTTTGCGATATTTTGGATACAAATGTATAATTTGGAGAATGAGAACGTACACACTGGAGCGATTTTATAAAGCTTCAATCAGAATTTTAATTAATTAAAAATTAAGCTGACTTTTGGCATTTTTTCAAGATGTGTAGTATTTTTTTTTTCCAAATAAATTATGAAAAATATTGAAATATCTTTTGCAATAGTCTGGCGGAAAATATAATTGCATATAAATGAATTTCATACTGTATCAAAATTTAAAAATATGTATTTTTTGTGATACCAATTCAATAATTGCGAATTTGTACTGAAGGTTGGCAATTTAAAATAAATTCTATTTTCCAACAAGAAATTATATTGCCGACAGAAATTCAATCCATTTTCATTGTTTTTTTAAATATTTAATTACGTGATTTTCTTTTATTATTGAAGCTACGGAAAAAGGATTTTGTTTAATATCTCACAAAAAAAACACGACGAGAAAAAAAGATATCGGAAGTTAAAAGATAGATGACTGGGCAATTACGTTATTAACAGCACTGTTTTTCCATTAGAAAATTCATGTAATGATGGAATAGCATGTGTAAGGCAATTTGATGCTTAAAAATAGTTTGTTGATGGATTCATGGATATGAAAGTACGAATAAGATATTTTATTGAAATTAAATGCAATCTTTATCCCCAGTGAATTAGTTGGTTGCTAACGGTGGCTTGTATTTTTAATAAAATATTATTAAAAACTAAGAAGCATTTACATTTTGTTTACTTATACAATAAAGTATTTCGTATTTTATATTACTTATATTATAATTTACTTATCTAATATAATAAAAAAATTGATTTGTTTTCCCTGTTTGTTTGCTTATATAAACAAATAATGAAAAAAGCAAATAAATGAAAGTGAAGTGCGTTTCCAGATGCATATTCCAAACTACCAAAGTGTAATTCTGGAATTTCGTTTATATCAAAATTGCAATTTCTTCTCGTTTAATTTTTTTTAATTCTTTGCATCTTTTTTTAATATCTGATTATAGTTTGTTCAGTCAGTTGTTTTGAAATAACCATTATTATTTATTTTTCTTAAATTCTTTAGAAAGCTTGGCAAAAATTTTATTATTCTTGAACTTATTTCCTGTATCTAATGTCCATTCAATAAAGCAACATCATTTATATTGCTTTAGCTTAGGCGATGCCTATTCAGAGTTAATACATCTATCTTATTAGGTGTTAAATTTTTACAGGTAAGCTCAATTTTAAACAGATATTTTGAATTTCTTGACAGTTTGTTTTTTTGCATAAGAATATAAAATTAGAAGTATTTCAAAATCCTCATATCTTTTCTATAATGATGAAAAAAATTATACCTAAATGTCCTTTTAAGAGATTAAGTTAATCCTCTTTTCCAGTCAGCAGCACCTGTAGACGAAACCTGGACAAGAAAATTCAATTTTGTTGCCTGGGGTTGCCTTTCACACGGATGCAGGCGAGTAATTTCTGTAAAGGAGGAAAATCCTTCAACAAACTTGTTTACGATGGCGTTGGTAAAAAAAAGCAGCATTTCTTTTAATTCCAACCTTTTTTCCCCTTTCCAGTATACGAAGTATAAAGAAAGCGAAGTAATCGCACAAAGAAAATAATTGAACCCGGGATTTTGTTTCAAACTCAACAAAGCCAAAAGAGGCATTTTTGGGATTATGTCTCTCTGCCTGTGAAAACGAGAACTTAAAAACCCTTTCAGGTAGAGGGATAAAATTTCTTTATGGAGTTCTCTCGGAATTTGTAGATTGCTATTAACTTTTGAAGAACATCTACTCAGAGGAAATGTGTCTACCAGGTTGTTCGAATTCAAGTGAATAGGATAGTTATATAATAGGATAGAATATATAAACATAAATAAAATTTGGTGCATATATTTAGTATTTGAAAATGAAGATTCTTATAAAAGTTTGACCGAAATATTTCAAAAAGATGACCGCTTGTCTTCTGTACTTACTTATGCATGTGAACACCATAATTCAAAAACTTAAAAGCATAAATAAATGAAATATTGTAAGCAATATCGGGATAGCAACTGTAGCTTCATGTCATATTTTTGGCAGATAGATTCGATAGATTGATCAAAAGATGTCCAAAATACATGTTGCGTTTCCTAACACTTTTGTATGAACCTAATGTAAAGGATTAATCGCCAAAGATGGCATGCTATATTCAGTAAAAGTGATAGATAACGAAGTGCAAGTGATAGATAACGAATCAGCAAATCAAGCAAGGTATTACAGTTTTACCATCAATACATATTTTTATGTAAAGGGAAGAGGATAAAACATTTATTTAAAAGTATATGAAAATTTTTTAGAAGATCCCTGTAATTTTTGGATGTGTATGTGTGATTAAGCATTGAAAGGAAAAGCTGTTTAAATGTTCTCATTTATACATCATTACATTCATTTATACGTCATGTCTCATTAAATCTCATCACAATCCCGATTTACTTGTAATTATTGTAATGATTAAGTACTTCGTTTATATATCATTTCTCCCCACCACCAGGTTTTGAGGGAATCTTTGTGGTGTATAGGAACTGAGATACCTATATCAAGTCTCCGAAGTTATTCACCAATAATGTATCAATAAAATGTAATTTATTTGGTTTTAATTAAAACGATGGTGGTGAAAAAAGGCGAGAAAGTCATTCCTTTTTCATTTAATGGCACAGTGAACAGAAAAACTTCAATTTTATTATTTCGTCAAAATGCGAAAAACGTGCGAAGGAACTTAATCCAATTCGTAATTCTATACATATAGGAACTTCGATCATTATTTGCTTATTGAAATGTTTTTAGTTAAAAGCTACCAGAATACAAATATTTTGTATAAAATAAGAAATGTGTGATTAAACAACATAAATTTGATTTTTCTCACCTTTATAATATACATTTAAATTTAAAACAATTTTTGTTTTCAGTTTTATCTAACATTAATCTTCTATTATCTTTAAAATATTTTAAGCTTTATTTTAAATGAATTTGTATTAGAAGCATCTCTACTAATCAAAGCTGTTTATAAAAATTTCGATTATCGTCTTTTCATTTATACGTCGCTTTTCGTCAGTTCTCTTGAAAGACGAAATAAGGGAATACAATTTTAAATGAACTCTCTCTTAAATACTGTTACAAATCTGTAATTTTGCTACCCGGCATGAATAGTGTCATCGTGGGAAAAAAGTTGTAAGATCTGTCCTGTGCATGCTGAGCGGGTGCTGCGTCAATGACCTCAGAGCTTGGCGACAAACTTGGCGAGCATTTGCCGGCTTGGCAATGAATTTGGCGACTTTGGCGACAAAATGGATCATACTGGAAAGTTCGAGAAGTTTCACGATCTATCCAGTAGGAACCAAGATACACTCTAGTACTCTCTTATTGGTGTGAATATTCTAGCCCCGCCTCCCGGAACTATAAAAGATGGGCACTCTGAAGCGACGAAGAAATTGTGTGGATCGTCAGAAGTTGTGTGTGAGAGGAGTCGGAGTCGCCGACAAGTAAAGAAACTGGAGAGGATTAGACAGCAAGCAAGCAAGCTGCTGAACTATAGCGATTAAATGCGTTGAGTTATTATGATTGATCGACGGTATTTTGTTGAAGAAAAAGTTTTGTAACAATACTAATAAGTTTCTTCAATTAAAGGCATTTATATGCACAGCCATAAAGTCATTTAATTTCACTGAATTCTTTTTAACCATGACATCATCCTAAAATTATTTGCAGTTATTTTGTACAGTAACTATATACAGAGAGTACTTCTTTTCCATTATTATATCTTTGTAATGAACAAAGAATAAAAATATTATTTAAATTTTCAATATCATAAATATTTAATCTCTGTTTCTACTACTAATATAAAAGAATATGTTCGAGTCCTGTCGATCTGAGAATCGATAATTTAAAGGATGGAAATGGGTATCTCTTTCTTATTTAATTGAGGTTTAAGCAAAATTCTGACATCTTTTCATTATAACTGCAAATAATATTATTGTGAAAAAATAAATTTTACACCTTTTTAAAACTCAAATCTTTTTAACCATGGCACTCAACCACTCAAATCTTTTCAACCATTTTTGCAGTCTAAAATTTTTTTCTAGTAAAACCTTTTTTAAACTATTTTTAAATTTATTTTCAACAAGATATGTTAATACCGTCATGAAACACAAATCATTTTCATTGCTGAAAAAAAAAATCCTAAATTTTTCGTTTATTATTGTTTACGAAAATATGAAGATACGTGTCCGTCGTTTCTACGATGTGATGTCATCTTCAGCTGGCGCTACTAATTTATCGTCCGGTTTCTTGCTTTTAATTAATTAATCTTGCATCACAAAGAATCACGAGAATATAGTTTGGTGTTTCTTGAACTTTTAATACGCAACCTGTTTTCTTTAACGATTTTTTTGCATTCTTTATAACGAAATATATGCCACATTAACTTTACGGATTATAAATATTTCTCAAAAAACATATATATGATACAAATATTAGAATATAATTGTAAAATAAAGTTGCATTATATTTATTGTATTTTATTACATATATAGTAGCTTCCAGAGTATTCCAGTAATTGAGAATTTGTGATCGAATTAGTGGTTACTTCTTATTTGTTATTTTCAATTACCACTATGACTTGCTTTCTGAGGCTAAGTAAATTTCTATTTAAAATATGTTTTTAATTTTAAAACATTTAATTTTTAATACAAATATGGTTTGATTTCACGAGTTAGAAAGGATGAAAATTTTAATAGTACACCATTTTTAAAGACTGGTTTTATTTCTCTTAACTCTTCCCTGCAATGTAATTGGATAAATAAAAATATAAAATCGTGCTTACGTCATTAAAATTATTTTTATTGTAGTACATTGAATTTTCTTTTCATAAATGGAAGCAAATAAGAATTTGCTTAAATTTCGAGCAAACACTAAAATTTCCAGCAATGCATTAATTAAAATTTCTTGTGATACATAAGACGTATTTGTACGAGCAGAATATTAAGAATGCTAGGAAACACAAAAAACATACCGAAATCACATCAGAAAATGTGACCGGAAACATCAACCGAATGAATTGTAGAGAGTTGCTCTCGTCAGTGCTGAAGAGGGATTTTAATTATTTCATGTTAGATTTCTTATTATTACAATTGTTAAAATGATAGAGATTATTTTGCGTATGCTATTGTTAACAACAGAAGGGCTTGTAGATAATTATTCCGAAATAATACTTCAATAAACAATGCAACATCATCAGATATGCTGGAACAATTGTGACTGAAGTTATACTTTACCAATGAAATAAAAGGCGTTTGTGTTGACACTCTAAAGGAGCTAAAGTTACCAAATTTAGTATAGATACAATTAGAATGATGCGAATATATGTGCACCATGAAACAATTTTGTGTGTAGGAAGGGGGAGGGAGCATTTGGCCCCAATGAAATTAACGCACACGTGGCCCACTTGTACGCCGTTTTTGTCGGTGGAATCAAGTCCTCGAGCCTGTAAACCTCCCATCTGAAAAACCACAAACCGGCAACTCCAACCTGCCAGAAAGCATAAGGAAAACTCTGAATAATCGGACCGCCGCAACAACAACACTGGCGGAAACTAGTGAATCCTAAGAGCCATCAACGGTCACGGTACAACCTTCCCCTAAGGAAATACGTCCCGTCATCGATGGGAGGATCCAGACTCCCACCTTTTCGTATACCCACAAGAATAGCAAGAAACAATCACCATGCCAGAAGTTTCTCATCCTGAATTACGAGGTGGCGCCCTTGGGACCCTCCCGTCTTGAAAATGACACTTTACCATCAGGAATGCGGCCACATTAAGCAGAAGTGCGAAAGAATAAGATCAAATTTTATGGCCCCACTATGATTACAATTGTTTTGTTAGCTACTTTTCCATTGGTTACTACATTTGGGTACAAGAAAAAAAAAAAGGCGAATGACCACAATTTTTTAGTACTGGTAATGTTAAGATAACCAAACAGGAAAAAGTAACTACATCATTATTGAACTTTCTTAACTTACTTACTTTCTTAATTTCACAAATTTATAAAATGGCTTTTCTTTTGTTCTGTTCTTATTGATCTCTGTATTCAATATTTAATTAATAGATTCCACTCATGGATTTCGTAAGAGATAAATTTGTATGTAACTTTATATTTGACTACTTATAACGACTGATCGGAATTCTTCGAATTATTGAACGATTTCTTTTCAGACATTTCAAGGAAGAAACACAAAGATACTCCCCCGGTAGACCAGAAAGAAAGATTTCAAAGGAAATGATATTTTAGTGTGCTAGTTACATTTCTTACAGACATTTTATGCAAATTTTCACAAAAGACCTTTCGTACCTTTTAAACATTTTTTTTTTCTTGATATTTTGATTCTATTTGAGATGTCTTCAATTTAACTACAATTCAAAGTCATATAAAATATCCTATTCTGCGAAATTCTTAGAAAGTTTTCTATGAGAACGCAATTAAAAATTCTCGTAGTCTAGACTGAATATTTGAATATAACATTTACCTGAAATTCTATCCCCTTTTTTCAAATTGAATTATCATAAATTCTGACATATTTCCTATGTAAAAATATATGCTGTGTTTGGAGGGAACATTTCTATATATTACATATTAATGGCAGCAGTGAAATGAAGTTTCAAGAACAATCCTGAGCATGCGCAGTACTTAAATATTAGTTTCCTGCTTTTATACAGACGACTTAACTATTTCACTAATCAAGAAAATAGAAATGTACTGATTTCAGCAATCGCAAAACCCGTGTAGTAGCTATTGCACTTTCAAAATATTGAAATTTCTTCTAGACAATTAGTGAGAGAGTTGCTTATTCGACTTGAGCATTTATTTATGCAACATAGTATATTTACACAATCTAAGTTTCGTAGCACAAAAAAGTAATAGATACAATGTGTTTAGAAATTGATACAGATATACGATTTTAACTTAGTAGAATTTCATATATGCTGCAGTTTTTTTTAAGGACATCTCCACCTATATATTGCATTAAAACGATACGAAACTTAAAACCTGACATATTTTGTCTGTTTATTATCAAAGTAACTACCTTGAGCAACTATGAATATGTCTGGAATCGTTAAGATGTAAATGAGGATTACTCTTTTTATCAATTCTTTGGGCGCTTTTATAGCTTCATTTCTTCGGAACTTGAGAATTGAGCTTTTAGACTTATCCTTGGTATCATTACCATGTGATGTCCTGGAAGATGTCCGTAATTCTTGTCATTTCTGTTACTTATTGTTCTTCAGCAAATAAAAACCTCAATGGACACTAAAGAGAATAGAAGATGGGGAATTTTATTTTTGAGCCTGGGCTCAGGTTATATTATCAGAAGGAGTATTATTTCGTTAATAAATTTTTCCGAAGATAGCTAAAAGGAATGAATACCTTTACTACAATTTCTATATACATGGAGACAAAATATACAGACAGAACTTATTTAAACTCTTATTATAATTATTGATAGATGTATTCGACAGGTAATTCAAATAATTAAAAAAATTAATTTAAAAGAAATTTTTTAAACTTTTTCGTAAGAAACAGAACATAGTAATATTAGGAGACTACCACATTACAATCAAGAGAGACCTTTCATGAGATTAAATTGAAACGATAGACTAAGAGAAATCGCCCTGTTCCAAACTGCAATAAAAATGATTATTTGTTGTGTGCTTTGGCCTATTTAATAATATTTTGTAACAAAAAATTTATATAAATCTATAAGAGGTTTGAATGAATTCCATTTGTAATTGTAAATTATATATTTCATTAATTTGAGGTTCTGAACTCCTAATTTAAATACTAGAATTAATAAATTTGCGAATATTCTGAATTTATGCAATAGTGAGAGAATTACTATTGCATAAATTCTAATAATAATTCAAAAATTCTATTTTTACTTAATAATATATTTTCTAGTATTTAAAGGAATTATAATCACTATAGCATTTTGTGAACATGGAATTATAGAATTAAGGATTTAAGAATATTTTGCTTAATTATGACTATAATAATGTGAATAATTTACGTTTAAATCATCTACAATCATCCTCATAAAAATTTGTGAAATGGTAAAGTAATTAATAAAAAATATATGGTAAAATAAGTTTTCACATTTATTTATTTACATTTATTTCTAAATAAAGTAATATAATTTAAAATGAATAAACGCCATTTTCTAATTAAAATGAATAAAGTGAAATGTATGTAGGTTTTATGCAATCATGCAACTAATACATTATATTAAAAATATTGGAGCTTGTAATTCACATGATATGGCATATATAAATCCGTTAATGTCAGCATTATCTATCATATAAAGAAATTAATAAATTTCTACTTTTAAACAAAGTGATATGTGATCTTGGACGGCCAAGCCAGCGACTGAAATAGTTAGTTATTTCTAATATATGCAGATTGCCCTTTCAAGAGGGCTCTCAGGGGAAATCGACCCACTTTTGTCTTCGTTGAAATGAAAGTCTGAAAATCATCTGTAACCAGCCAGAGCCCAATGACCAATACTTTGCCAATGCACACATCGGTCTACCCATTATTGAATCACGCTAATTTAAAGCACAGTCGAAAGACCTAAATTAAAATTTTCTACCCCCCCTATTTATTTTTCTAGACCAAATCGCGTCTTAACTCACTGAACAATGTTCGAATATACATAAAAAAGTTCAAATTTTGGATTTATCTTCCTGCTATGTTACATTACTTATTTTCTAAAATTATGTACGAAATAGCATGTTTAATTTCTTTTCTGTTTAAGAAACTATGTGTTTGCGAGTATTGAATACATAGTGTCTAAACAAAAATTCCCTAATCCAGATTAAAGGTTTTGCATTCAATTAATTACTTTGCTACATTCTCATTTGGTATTTTAAAAATAAGACTGAATTATTAATCCTGGAAATTTTTTTAAACAATGCTTTGCTCAAAATATCTTGCATGACGTGAAATTTATAAAGAAAATGACAATAATCTCCTTAATTTGTAGAAAAAAAGAGTTTTAAAGCTTTATTGATAAATTAAACAGTAAATTTTGGAGAATTCGATTCCATTTTTTTCAAAGCTTCCGTTTTTTGCATGAAGATTAATCTAATTATTCTTAAGATACTCATTTTGAGAAAAGAAAAATTAATTCCAAACATCTTTTGACAAATGTATATGTTTCCCTATTTTATTTTATATTCCTTCGTAAAGAATTTATTTCACAGTATCTATAATAGTTTCTTTCTTCTCGTTTGCAAAATTTACTCACAATACATTCATAAGCATTGTGTTATTTCAAATCTTGCTTCCATAGTCTTGGACGTGTATGCATTTTATATACAGCTCCATGTCTCGGTTTATTTACTTATTTTTTTATTAACATAGATATCAAATTTTAAAATCAAATTAAACAAATTAGTATTGACCTGTAAGATTCTTAAATTGGATGTTTTCTGCTATTTTTAAATAGACACTGCATCAATTAAGCTAAAAATTATCTGATATAATTTAAATTCTTAATATAATTTTTATTTCATTTTAAATAAGTTTAAATAATTTGATTCAAACATTCATTAGAATTTTCTGAATATTTATAAGATAATCCGAGTCCAAAAATATATTAAACCAAGAGCAGTTATTCAAGACATTCTTACAATGCAGGGTTACAAAAACTGAAAAAGAAAAAAAAATTATAAAAATTTCAATCTTTTCTATGAGGAATTTTGTGTTTTCTTAACACACAATAAAAAATTTAGAGAAGGTTTCAAAAAACCAAAACCATTTTAGAGAAGGTTTCTTAATTTTTTAGATGCATAAACACTTTTTAATTCTCTTCTGAAATTAGTAACTTAACCAACTTTGGCTACTTCCCTAATAATTCTTTTGCTTTTATCGCATCCAACTGTTTTTACTTATTAATGTATTGTTTTTAAATGTTGCTTTGTTCTTAAATTAAAAATTTAAGTCAGGTTTAAAAACTAATTCTTTTGGGGCCCCAAGATTGCAACAGCTGGCTTTATTAAATTTTTTTCCTTTGAGATGATGAAAACAAGGAAGGATTACATCCATGACGAAAATTGGCGAAGATTTTATAATCCAGTTCTGGTGATAGGAATCGCTGACTGAAGAAATTTTGGCGCTTTTGGCACCCAAATGAATCAATAATTACAATGAGCTCAAGGAAAGTGAATTATAAAAAATTTAATTAATATTAATAATAAAAAAAGTAAATAAAAAATGAAAATGCGATATGAAATTCACAGAAAATAAACTTTAATTATTCAGAATTGTTGGTCCTTTGCGCAACATATTCTATGTGCTGGACTTCTTCGTGTGTAAAATACTGTACCGTCGACTTTTGTTATTTTTTTAAAGAATTCATATCTCCAAGGCTTCTATATTTCCTAAATAAAAATTTTGTTTCTTTCTGTGTCTTGGATTTAGCTAAGAATGCCTCCAATTATGAAAATTTTGGAGGCATTCTTAGTATGAGTATTTCAATACCAATTGATTTATGTTCTATTCTAATCATTCAATATTTCTCTTGAAGTTTATCGAAAAGCTATACTGATCAATTATTTCGAATAAATATCTTCTGTTCGAATAAAAATTCTAAAATGAAACAAATTACCAATTTAAAATAGCAGTTCATGAAAAAGGTATTTGTTAAATTTCACTTTAAATTACATGAAAATTTGATTTTCCCTGAAAATATTTTTCTTCTTTACTGTCTATCATCTACTAAAAGGCTTAGCAACACCAGCTATTTCAAAAAATTATCTTAACTGCTTTTATTTTCACTCTCTCTTCGTAGTAATTAAAGATTTTTTTCCTTTTCTTTTCTTAATAGGCATCTCAAGTACATCACATTTTGCAACAGATAATTCTCTCCCTCTCTCTCTCTTTACATACACACACATATATATATATATATGTATGTGTGTGTGTGTGTGTGTGTGTGTGTGTGTGTGTGTGTGTGTGTGTGTGTGTGTGTGTGTGTGTGTGTGTGTGTTACGGCCAAAACCCGAAGTTTGGCCGATTCACGTTTTGGCCAAAGTCCAAAGTACTTGCAATTAATATTGTATATTGTACTTTGGCTGACCTTAGCCAAGCCCGATGTGATAATGATAGATTGAGCGGTAGGCGCCACATTAAACAGAATACTTAACAATAAGTAAAATGTACTCATTCTTGAATACTTCATGTTGTTATAATAGTTTCGAGTAGAATAGACTTAAATTATGAGTACGGGTTTTTTCCAAATTTGCAGAAATTATGCAAACCTAAATTTGCAAAAAGGAATCTGAACTGACATGGTCAGACCCAGAGGGATTCGAACACAGACCGCTCGATCTGCAGCCCAATGCACTGCCAACTAGGCTAATTCGCACATGAGCGATTTGTTCCTAGAAATGTTTTAAGGGTGATCGTCAATCTTTTTCTGCTCCATAGACCTAATGCTAAATTTTTCAGGTTACATTCTCTTCCGAAATACCGATTCATAAAATACGAACTTTTTTACAAGGGAAAAAAATAATATTAAGAGTAAACTAAAATAAATATAAAGACATTTATGTATAAAATATATATAAGGACATGTTGTAGATGAAATTCGACAGATGGCGCCAGCAAAGAAATGTCTTTAAGTAATATTAACAACAAAACTATTTTTCCTTCATATTTGTTTTAATTAACCCTTATATTTGCTATTTGCCTTAGCAAAAAATTTTATATTTTTGAAGCGATATTTCTAGAGACAGTGTGATCTGGGATCTTTAACATTAGGTCTATGGAGCAGAAAAAGACTAAGGAGCACCCATAAAGATAGATGACAAATTGAATACTCAATTTGACTTTGTATTCATACACGATACGCAACGCATTTGCTCAACATATAATTCGTCATTTTGAAGGGCGCAAATCTAATCTTCATCATGCTATCACGTTGTTACAGCATATACGTTCACTGAATAATTTCTATTCTACTATTCTAATAACACGAGATCATACTTTTATATATTACAAGCTTACTTTTAACTCGGAGGTGTCACTTATATTTGTACTAAAAAAACAGTACACAGAAGTACTCATTTTTAAATACTTCATTTTTAGCAGTATGTACCAATCTGCTCTTGATTTCTTTCTTCCTACTTTGGCCGATCATCCCAAGCCACTTCGCGAATTGGCCGGCCAAAGCCCGAAATCAAGAAAAGATCGGACCTTGGCCGGTAAGTTTGCAGCAACATTGGCCAAAACGCGAACTATATATATATATATATATATATATATATATATATATATATATATATATATATATATATATATATATATATATATATATATATATATATATATATATATATATATATATACATTCATGTCCAAAATTAAGGTCACAAACATAAAATCTGCAAAAAATGAAAACCTATTCACTGCATTGCCACGAAATTTGGGGTACACTACAATGGCAGAAAAATCATAGACACATAACAACATGGAAAAGATTTTAATTGGGAATTAGGAAACAGGGTAGATCAAAAAGTGTTACATTATGAATCAGAGATAAAGCATTTATCTCGGTGAAGGCTTGTCTAATATGTAGTGCGACCACCGTGCACTGCTATACAGGCTTCACAGCGAGATTTCATACTGTTTATGAGGGTGTCAATAAATGCTTGGGGCAACAAACCCGATTCTTCCAAATGCGCGGCTTTTAACTCTTGGATGGTATTAGGAGGAGGCTTACGCAGTGCAATGTCTCTTCCGAGACCATCCCAAACATGTTCAATAAGATTGTGATCCAGAGACCTCAAGGGCCAGTCCATACATCGAATATCATCTTCCTCAGGAAAATCATCAACGATCTGGGCTCTGTGTGGACGCGCGTTATCGTCCATAAACATGAAGTCTGTGCCAAAAGCACGACGGAACAACCTCACATAGGATTCATGGATCTCATCTCTATAGAGATGTGCATTGACAGTACCCGCATCGAAGACGTGCAGTGGTGTACGACTGCCCAATATTATGTTACCCCAGACAAGGATTCCTCTGCCATCAAATCTGTTGATTTCTTTTACGTAAGAGGGATGATAGCGAGCTCCTCGCTACGAAGATTCGACGAGTGTCACTCTGTGTGGTAAATCTCTACTCATCACTGAAAAGAACACGCCCCCATTCTTGTGTGCCCAAGACTGATATGGTAGGCACCACAACAGCCGGGCTTTTCTGTTGGATGCAGTCAAAGAGACGCACTCAACTGGTCGTCGGGCATAAAGAGCCATCTCTGCTAGACGTCTGTATACTGTTTGTCTGGATTTACAAGGTCACGAGCAAGTTGAGGAGCCGTTGTCAGCGTATGCCGTCGTGGCAATCCTGTGCAAGCGTCGTTGCTCTGTGACGGCCTTGACGGGCCTTCCTGGTTACAGTAACACTTGGTTGGAATTGATTCCACAACCCGGATATCACTTTCGGCGCCACTTGTAACCAGCGAGCCACCTCCAATTGAGACTGCCTAGTTCCAAGCCTGCCAACGGCTCTCCATCTCAAGGAATTGTCTAAACGATTATAAGAACTCATTCTCACCGGAAACAGGTTACATTTTTTGTTTTAATGCAATATTCACAAAATTGCAGGCAAAAATTCCAGATGCCTAAAAGGTCTAATTTCAGTAGTTCCTCAAACACTAATGCTAAACAACATTTTTTCCCACAACAAAGGTTAATATCGTGTTACCGGTCCTTCACAATATATAAAATATAATTTGTTTAAATTTTACTACACACACACACACACACACACACATATATATATATATATATATATATATATATATATATATATATATATATATATATATATATATATATATATATATATATATATATATATATATATATATATATATATATATATATATATATATATATATATATATATATATATATATATATATATATATATATATATTAGGGATTGCAATACCGGACCAAAATTTCAATACCGGTATTCGGTATTTTTTAGATCTTGATACCGGGATACCGCTTTTAATACCGGTATTACAAATTTTAGAAAAAGAAAGAAAACACAGGTGTTCTTTGTTTTATTTGCCAGTTTTACAAGCGGGTGTAAATATCACAAAAAATAATACGTAACTTATAAATTATAACAGTATATAAAGAATCACAAAAAAGTAAAGGAACAACTTATTTATTTAAATCACAAAAAAATTGTAAATATTACTATTTAGTCTGTAGTACTATTACAAATTTTTGAAATGTGATCTTAATAAACATAATACATCAATTGTACTGTCATTAAGCCTGGAACGTAATTTTGTGCAAAAGTTACCAGCTGTCGAAAACGTTCTTTCGGCATCTACGCTAGTTGGTGGTAATGTTAGCAATGCGCGATATACTTTTTCCAAGTATTTACCTCTAAATCCCTCATCTTCAAATAAATCGATTTCTCGTCGGATGGTTTTGGATATAGCTGATTTCTGTATTTTGGTTCGTTGATTTTTTATTTTTTTTTATTTATCGCTAATTCTAATTTTTGTTCAACAGACAATTCCTTTTCACTATCGACATTAGTGTCATCATAATCTTCGATTACTGAACCAAATTCTTCTGAATGTGGATAAGTTTGTGGGTAAAAAATTTTAAGAAAATTTACTATAAACTTAATCAGATTTGAATTGATTATTTTCTTTTCTCCTTTTTCATTTTCATTTTTAAAATCATTATAATTATGTGAATACCATAAGACATTTAATTTGTCGGTATGCCTTTCTTCTGTGCGATTTTTCAATGTAATATATAATTCTTGAGATAGTGATGTGTGCTGTTCTTTCATGACTGCAGCATGAAATTTATTGTTCCAATAGCTGTTAATAAATTAAAATCTCTCCGACATAATGCCTCTATAGTCAGTTTTATTGGAAGTAGAGTTTATATAGTTCTGGATATTAAGTCGAATTCACTATCTGAGAAATTAATTTACAGATTTTTTTTGGATTGGATTTCTAAATTTCAAAAATCGTTCCATCATTAGGAGTAAACTGTTCCAACGCGTCTTAGAATCTATTATTAACATATATTCTGTTTTATTTTCAGTTAGTATATACTTTTGTAATATGGCATTTTTTGTAAGGGAACGTTTAAATATCTTAATAATTTTTCGAACTTTATAAATTATAGGAAGCAATTCTTGATAGGTAAATATTTCATCCTCATTAGCAATATCTTCTTCAACAATTACATTGTCATTAGCTTCATTGTCAATATAATTCTCACTCTTACTCTCTTCAATGTCGGAATCCGAATATATATATATATATATATATATATATATATATATATATATATATATATATATATATATATATATATATAAGAATATTTTTTTTTTTTTTTTAGATTTGGGATTGTCCAATTCTTTATGGCGAGATTAACTATGGAATGGTAAAGACTATAAAAGTGGAGGTAGGGGAGGACATTTATTACATTTTAACGTCGATTCCTAGGATTTATATAGTGAGATTGAGGTATTGCAGAGCCTATATCGTGTATATGTAATTATGTAATACCACAAAATTATTTTCGTAAAATTGGAAAATAAATTTGGAAATGAAGGCTATTTAACAATAAATAAAGACTGAAATTGAAAATAGAATTTCTGATAATTGAATTTTGATGAAATTACATACACTCCAAATGATTTCCTATCAAAATTAATTACAAATGTAGATGTGTTCGAATAAAATAGTTTTTAAAAAAAATCTCGCTAACTGAATATTATTCTGTGCAATCCTATTTGAGCTTAAGAGACATCGAGTAAATGCTCTTAGCTGCAAAGAATGCATTTAAAAAAATTGTTTATAATTATATTTTTATTTTAAAATTTTCTCCTTTAGAAAAATTAGAAAGAAAGAATCAATCATTTATTCTTGATTTCTCTTACAATTTTGTAATTACATCAGATCCTAAGCGCTGTTCTTTTTAAACTACAAAAGAATGAAATTTCTTGCTAGGAAATGATACAAATAGTAATAAGTTACATACAACTACTTTAATTTCAAAGATAAATAATTTTTACATATTTATACTGGTATCGAGGAGGTAAAAGTTCTTTTTATCTTTAAGCAGGAAGCAAAATAAAAAACGTAGTTTTTGTTTTTAAGTCATTTTTGAAAGTACTAAAAAATAATTATTATGTTTATTTTTACATTAATTATCTCATGAAACATTTTCATGTCAATGAATAAATTTATTTTAATCATGCTCCATATCGTCCTTTTGTTGTTTAAAACTGTTAAATGTGTGATTCTTCATAAATTTAGAAAATAATAACAACTTGGAACTTAGATTTTCATTTTCATTTTTAATTTAATAATTAGCTAAATAACTCGCGTATTTAATGTAAATATTTTATGATTTCTTACATAATTATTATATACTCAAAAAGATGAAAAAATGTAAATGAATCGAATATGCATACTTACAATGAAGGAATGTGAATGGTTAGGCAATGAAGGATAGTGATTTATATAATTGTCCTTTATTTTCCTGTGTATATTCCTAATTACGGCATTCTTCCCACATTTTTCTGATCTATAATGTTCTATAAGCTTCTCTCACATTTTTTACAGACATTTCAAAAATTTAGTATTAATTTATTAAATTATTCTTCATTCTGTTTCATATTTGACACAGCGGTTCTGTTTGGGTCTATATGATCCGAAATAAAATTTATACCTTCGTAAAACTCTATAATACAGAGATATTTTCATGAAACTTCTTGACATCTTTGGTAAATAATATAAATATATACCCCTAGAGGGATTTAGGTTTATTCTTATTTCGAAGGAATATTTTTTTAATTTATACCTAACATATCGTTGGGGTCAATATGAACCAAAGCAAAAAAAAAAAAAAATCACTTATTTTTACTCATACATGTTCACTTTTGCTTGGAATAATTCAAAAGAAAAGAATAACACTAGTTTCTGTAATTTATCGATTTTCGAAACTATTTTCGTTGACTTATGTGTTTTGTCACATGACAAGAGAGCTCATACAAAGTCAAAAGGTTGATACGATTGGCAGAGAGTCAATCTCTTTGCTCTTATTTCAATGTTTTTTTTCTACTGTATTTCACTTTCTGATACACTGCAAAAGAGTTTTGCCTCCGAGTGTGAGAGAAAAAATGGCGCATCGCAGAAATTTGAGTCACGCTGATATAGCTAAACCAATAGAAGCTTCTGGCAGCGAAGAAGAAGTATCGGAGTATGAAAATCATACGTGATGAAATTGAGTGTGAAAGTTCTGACAACGATTTTGATACCAATGTTCAACAAATGAACTATAAAGGGAGTATTCAGTCCAATAATCGTGAAATAAAGTGGAAGTTGGATCCGCTGCCACATTCTTCTCAATCAACCGCTGCTAATATTATAAAAACTACTCCAGGGGTAACAAGATATGCAACGGCAAGGATATCAGACGTAAAAAGTGCATTTGAGTTAGTATTCAATTCTGCAATTGAAATCGAAATCATAAATATGACTAATATTGAAGGAGAAAGGGTTTATTGAAGAAAAGGGGAAAATATTGAAAATAAAACTTTTCAAGCATATATTGGATTATTATTGTTACTTGGTGTTTATAAATCATAGGGAGAATCAACAAAAATCTTATGGGATAAAGAAACTGGCATAAATATATTCCGTGCGATAACATCCCTCGAAACATTTTGCATCATATCGAGAATTATTCGTTTTGATAATAAATCCACTCGTCAAGAAAGAAGAAATTTGACTAAATTAGCTGCAGTGCGAGATATCTGGGAAAAATGGATAGAAATTCTACCAAAATTATTTAATCCGAATGAAAATATTACTGTAAATCAACAATTAGTAGGATTTCGTGGCCGATGTCCTTTCAAACAGTATATAGAAAGTAAGTCATCTAAATATGGGATCAAAATATGGACTTCATATGACAGTAAAACTTCGTATCTACTGAAAATACAAATTTACACTGGAAAAGAACGAGGGTCAAAACCAGAGAAAAATCAGGGAATGCGAGTAGTGTGTGATCTTACTTATGGGTATTCGGGGCACAATATTACATATGATAATTTTTTCACATCTTAAAACTTAGGACAATTTCTTCTAAAACGAAAAATGACCATGCTTGGTACAATTAGAAAAAATATATCAGAACTTCCTGAACAAATGCTAAACAAAGAAGTTCACAGCTCTTCATTTTATTTTACAGAAGACACAACAGTTGTAAACTATTTTACATCCCAAAAAAGAACAAGAATGTTATTCTTACGTGCACTTTACATCATGACAAAGAAATTAGCAATAGACCTGACAAAAAACGCTTAATGATCTTAGATTATAATTCATCTGAAGGGGCTGTGGATACTCTTGATCAACTTTTAAACACATACACTGGTAAAAGAAAAACAAATCACTGATCTATGATAGTATTCTATAACTTGCTTGATACTTCCGCGTACAATGCATTTGTTCTATGGACTTCAATACATAGTGAATGGAACTAAAACAAATAGACTAAACGAAGGCTATTTTTGGAAGAACTGGGAAAATCACTCATTTTTACACACACTGAAGAAAGGCCACAGCTACCACGAAATGAGAACTCAATAAAAATAGTGAAACGAATACAGAGAAAAAGGGAAAACGTACCATCCGGATCTGCTGAGAGTACTTCATTGTGTGTCAAACGTGCAAGGTGCAAGCACTGTCCATCAAACAATAATAGCAAAACTAATACGTTATGCTGCCATTGTAAGAGTCACATTTGCAAATCTCATGCAAAATATTATTGTTCAAATTGTAAATAATAGTGTTTGAATTTTGAATGTTTGTCTGTTATTTTTATAGATGCTTTATACTATTGTAAGTTTCAATTTCAAACATTTTTTTGTTATTTTTATAGGTGCTTTATATTATTAGATCTATCTTTAAAATTATTACTATTGTTTAAACCTTTTCTTAAACGGCACCTGTTAATTGCTGCAAGAAAGATTAGTTTACTGAGTCGGGTCATGTTGACCCGAACGCTACACACGTGAAGTAAATACGCACAGAACAGCAGGGTTAATTAGAATATTTCTTATTTCTTACTGTTTTGAGAAAATTTATTAAATAAGTATCAAACTAAAATTCTTAAATTTAATATTTTTCTGATTTTGATTCGCATGCCTCCTTAAAAACGATGATTATTTTTCTGAAAAGGTCTAATGTCGCGCAAAGAAGTTCATTCAATTCTTAGGCCAACTATAAAAATTTAAATTATAATATTTTTAATTATTTTGTATAGAATGTACTGCAACTTTCGTATCAAATATCCTAATTTAATGTATCTGACCACAATTTTCGCAGTTCATAACTTTTGAGGATTAAGTAACATAGTGTCTTCTTTTTTTCATAGAAGATAGTAATTTAAAGACAATGTTCTAAATCCAATTTAAACAAAGTAAGAAATACATCTTTGCTTTTCCAATTCCATAAATATCTCTGCTTTGGTCTTAAATACTTACCTTATGAGCAAAGATTAGTTATATCTTCAACACAGAACTAGAAATTGCAATTAGAAAAATGTTATTCCATTTAACACAATTAATCTGAAATCATCTGAAACAATTTTATATCCTTGATAAAAAAGAGAAATTTTCTTTTCCAATTATACCAATAATTTTAGCTTCTATCAAAGATTTTTAAAAAGGTTAACAACCTTTCACAATGTTTGATTAAAGCTGTTAATGAATTATTTTCCTGAAGTTTGCACCTTCGAAAATGCATAAAATACTCATAAAATCAGAAAGCAAATGTTAGGCTTTATGAAAGATGTCGCCACAAAGTACTTAAATCGCAGATATTTAATTAATTTTGAAGGCAAAACTAGGAGAAAAAAAGATCGGCAGTTACTGGTTTAAAAGTCTTCTAAAGATTTCAAACATGATTAAATAAATTAGTGCTGAATTTTTTCTTCATAGATTGGTCGTAAAAAAGAGATTGATGCAAGAAAAATTCCAAAGTAATTACAATATATTCGAATAACTTCCATAAAAGAAATATATATATATATATATAGTATATCGTTTGCATATTCTCTTTTACTGATTTTTCTTCCATTGTTCTGAATTCTTTTATCCAAAGTTATGCACATTTCTTTGTATCGGCTTAAGTTATTTATTAATTAGATTTTATGTTATGATTGAAAGGGAAAATTGCGTAAACTCTCTATCATAGAATGAAAGTGCAGACATTATATACTTTCATCGCAAAGTAAACCTTTAAAAATATCTAAAGAAGTTTGATTGCTTTCTTACATTATGAAAGACCTTTTAACAATTTGATCTCATGTCATATTATTAAAAAATAAATGTTCCAATAAACTGAGGGCAAATATCTCTTAGGATGAAGTACTGTAGTTAAAATAATATCTTTAATTAGTATTTAAAGAAAGAATGATTTATAGCAATTTATGCGTAAAAAATGAAAATTATATTATTCTCCGATTCAACTAATACCAAATTGCTCAATTTTCCTCATTACTTTCATTATTTCATTTTTATTTTCTATTATTTGTTTTATATATCTTCCATTCTAACCCAAAGTAATGAAAAATACGTCTTATTCTTCTACGACTTTTAATCATATAAATAAACATAATTTGCTCTTATTCTTTTATTCAGAAAATCTGTAATGGTAATTTCAGAAAATTGGGCGAATATGTGTCATTTCCGGACTTTTTGCAATTATGTAGAAGCTTAATTTACTGCTAGTCATTTATTTTCAGCGCTCATGTGAATACATTAAGGGCAGAACTACAGGGTGTTTATAAAGTCCCGGACCCATTTTGATGTTTAATAACTCGTAAAATAATAAAGATATAAACAAACTTATGGCATTTATTGATGGAATAACTCATATATTTTCCTTTTCAGGTTTGAATATTTTTACTTTTGTAAATATCGTCTGCATGTGTGGTTATTTTCAGATAATTTCATTTTCCAGTCTAAATATCTGTACTTTTCTAAATATTGTCTGCTTAATAATTGCATTTTTCTCTCTTTTGTTTTTGGCAACTATTGCAATGTTATGTTTACTTTTGATGTGTTTGTTCTATGTAGTACTTTTGTATGTGATGTTTTATTCGAGTGGATATTAAGGAGAATGCGTACACCACAAGAGAAAGGACAGATTTTATGGTGGTTCATAGAAATGAAATCGATAGTGCAAGCACAGAGAAATTTCAGAAGAATTTACCAAAAATATCCTCCATCCAAAAACAGTATCTTGCGGTGGAAAAAGAATTTTCTAGAAATTGGAAGTATCGAAGATAAGAAACGTTCCAGACGTCCTTGCACAAGTGATTTTGATGTTGAGCGTGTCAGAGAGACATTTTTACACAATCCTAGAATATCTGTGAGATCAGCGGCAACAGAATTGGATATGCCAATTTCGACGGTGTACAAGGTTATTAAGAAAAAATTAAGACTGCATGCATACAAAGTTCAAATTGTTCAAGTTTTGGAACCGAACGATAGGCCTAGGAGGATGGTCTTTGCAACAGATATGCTAAGGAGGATAGAAGATGCTGCTGATTTTCTGAAGAGCATAATGTTCTCCGATGAAGCATCCTTTCATGTTTCTGGCATTGTTAATCGCCATAATGTGCGCAAATGGCTCTGTGGATGCCGACATGCTTGTCGCTACCTGGCGTGAAATTGACTATCGACTTGATATTCTCCGTGCGACGAAGGGGGCACACGTGGAAGTTCATTGACAAGGGTCATGAAACTTTTTGAGTCTATTTAACCATTTATGTTATTAATTTTAATCTATCTTTATTATTTTATGAGTTATTAAACATCAAAATGGGTCCGGGACTTTATAAACACCCTGTATTTTGCTTTATATTTGCATATTTATTATAATAGGTATGCACTGAAATAATAGTTATATTCTAGCTCGTCGTTTTATTCTATCAAATACAGAGAAAAAAGCAAAACGATACAAGCTACAAATGTTTTTACAAGTTTTACAAATACAAGTTTCAATAATAGAATTATTCTATAGCTTCTTTTTAAAAAAGTGAAGCATTGTTTATTTTTATTACTTTTTATTTTAAGTAAATCCATATTTTGTAAAATATATATATATATACAAGTGACCAAAAATATAAGCATTATGAAATTAAAACATATTACTGAAACAATCTAAAATTAAAATTATTTCGGAAACGAAACTAATTTAAAAAATTATTTCGGAATCAAACTAAAAACTAAAAAAATTAAAAAACAGAAAAAGCACCATTATAATTAGAGAGCACAAATGCAGCTACTACTAAAACACAGATGAATCTAGACGATTAGTAAAAACCAAGTTAATAGGAAAAAAAGAATCAAAATTAAACCAAATAAAATAAGAATCCGGCCTGAAGACTTTCTCAAGGGTCACCCTCAGGCAGGGATTCAAAATAAGGGATTTTTTTCTGTGACTTTTATCCAACAGTATTGACTCCTCGTGACCGAAAATCCTCTGAAATTAGGCCTAAGAGATACACCATTTTTATAGAAATGAAGCAAAATAATAAGTTAAAAGAATAAGGCCACTAATAAACAAAAATACAATAACCATATAATAACTCTCATAACCACTTATGAAAACAAAAAGGAAAGCACATACCAACAGCAGGATTTTTTTTTTTTTTTTTTTTTTACATAAGGTGTACCATTTTTGTTTTCCGCGCCCTAAACTGTTTTTGCTAACACCATTCAAGGTGAAAATAATTGGTGGGTGTCAGCGCCATCTATCGAGTTTGTTAATATGCAACGGAAAGTCTATCTTCACAGAAAAAATCCCTTATTTTGAATAAATGCCTGAGGGTGACCCTTGAGAAAGTCTTAAGGCCGAATTCTTATTTTATTTGGTTTAATTGTTATTTTTTTTCCTATTAACTTGGTGTTTACTAATTATATATATCTATCTATACTTATAATAAAGCTCAATGTGTGTGTGTGTGTGTGTGTGTGTGTGTGTGTGTGTGTGTGTGTGTGTGTGTGTGTGTGTGTGTGTGTGTTGGCGCTCTACAGGCCAGACCGTTTGACATACAGCTACCAAATTTGGTACATGTATACCTTGGAGGTTCGGAATGTGCACCTGGGGTTTCTTTTTTCGAATTTTTAATTAGAATTTTAATTATTAATTAAAAACTAACTTTCCCGCCAAAAAAATCTTCCATTTCCCCACCGCCAACTTTTCCGCCAAAAAAATCTTCCATTATCCCCAGCGCCAAACGAGAAAGGCTTCCGGGTTTTTTTTTCTCCCAACAGTAATGAGGCTAGGGTTAAAATTTTTCGGCGGATTATTTCAATCGGTTCTGTTTATTTTCTTAATGTTTGATGCATTTAAAATTAAACATTGTTAATGAATCAATCTTTCAGATTCATTCCGAAGTACTTTTGAATTAAAATAAAACAGAATAAAGGAAATTAAAAATTTCTAATCCGCATAGCGTTACCCCAACTGGCGTAGAAAAAATCACGTATTTGCGTTACGTAACCGGCGAAGAAAATTCACGCATGCGCATTCTGTTCTGATTGTTGCCATGACAACGTTATCAATGGATGATTTAAATTATTTTTGGGTTAGTTGCATGCTTTTGTAAGCAAATTGTATTTATGTTAGTTATATATTTTTTGTATATGCTTATAGTTTTAAGTACATCGTTTTTTAAGTAGTTTTTTTTAAAACCTGTTTTCAACCGTTTATTTTAAACGATTCGTTTTATTTTCTTAGTGTTTGATGCATTTAAATTTAAACATTGTTAATTAATCGATCTGCTCATAATGAATCTAAGAAAATTTTGTTGACCAACTCTTGAGATATTACATAAATTAAAAAACATATTCTTTAGTGCCCATAAAGTTTAAACGCTGAGTGACTCTATTTTCAGTAATCAGATTATAAAAAAATGCTTTGTTTCATTAAAAAATATTATTATATTAATTGAAGATAAATTCTTTCCACTTTAATTTAAAGCATAAATTCTACGGGTGCTAACAGAAAATGAGAGAGATACATATTACTTTATGACTGAAGGCCTTTATAATATTATGAATGAATTATATGATAATCAAAATTTGAAGTTTTAAAATATTTTGATGAAGAAGCTATTAAAGTAGAAATTGCATAAAATATTTCATTATTAAAATTTTAACGAACATTAAGATTGGTGAACCGGCTGGTCGCCAAAGGCGGCTAGTACAAAAGTATAACAAATATGTATTTCAGCTTACAAGAAACACAGCGATGCATTATTTAGAACTGTGTCCTCTTCCATTTATTTTCTTTGCCCTCAAGCACATTTAAACTAATACAAATTATTAATATTTGGCTTCTATCGTTTGGAAAATAAACAAAAAGGCAAAACACGTTTCATAAATAAATAGGAGCCCCGCCAATGAATAATTTATTTCAAAGTATCTCGATGCAACTTAAAAATACCTCTTTAAAGACTTTTATGTATCTGTAATAAGACAGCATTTTTTCTTATTCTTATTTGAACGCAATGCGGAAAATATAATTCTTGCAGCAAGTAGTAGTGAGAGCAGCTGAAGGTAAATACTAAAAAGGTTTAATTATTAATTTAGCTAATTAAATTACTTTTTTTTTGAATTCTTCTCTGGGGTTATTGTTTGCCAAAATTTACTGAATGGTGGGAAAATAGAATTGAAAAATGTAGGAGAGTTAAAATGGAGCATAAAGGATTTAACTCAGTTTAAATCAAGTCCGGATTTCGAGAGATCATAATGGAATTCTTTGTATCGTAGAGAGTTTCGAATAAATTTCAATCCTCTCTTTAAGTTCTCCGTACAAAGATACAATATATTACATTTTATGTTAGAAGAAAATGGGTATGGAATTTGAAAATTTTCTTTTCAATCGATTAAATACAAATTTTAATACCTACAATACAATTTTGGTCACAAATCCACTTTTATTTTTCTAAGTCGTTATGTTTGTGTTATCATATCTCCTTAAATGTACAGAGTAAATCAGTCGTTACTTTATTGATAAATTTGAACCAAAATTTAATATATACCTACATTTCTGAATAATAAAATTACGTAACAAATTTCACTAACCTAGCCTTTTGCGTTTAAATTATCGAATTGATATGCGCTGAGATGGATTCCCTTTATCTGAATTTGGGAAAAAATCAATAAATTTGGTGTTAAAATCACATATTAAATTTCATTTCTCATTTTTCATTAAAAAATGGAGATTCACCAAAATTTTTGGCGATTGCAATGTTTTCTACTTTTCTACTTAATATACGTGGAAAAGATATAAAGCCCTTTTCATAAAAATAAATTAAATTAAATTAACTTTGAAGAAAATATTTTTCTCGTCTCATTCTTGCTGTTGAATCCTCTATAGTTAAATTTTACTCAAAACAAAAGAGATAAACAATGATCCTCTCAACAGGAATAGAACATCTTACAAACTCCTGAAATAATCGCATCAGTTTGAGTTATCCAAGGTTTCGTTCCACAGATCAGTTCTCCGTTTATCTTCATTCAGTCACACAACTGACGAAGTCTTCCTACAAAATACGCGTGATTCGACCATCGCGTGTCTGTCCTATGTTAATTAAATGGTGTCCAAATAATATAAAAAATATTGACCAAATAATATAAAAATATTATATTATTTGGTCATATTTCAAGTTTTAATGTTAATTCGAAGGATACGAAAAGTCAAACAATGATTTTATCATATAATTCTATGCTTAATTTACAAAAATATAAAACAGAAAAAAATACCAAAATGCAAGAAAAAATAAGTATTATGTACAAGCATATCAACAATTTCCTTTCTTCTAACCATCCATCTTAGTCTTATATTATCTTAGATACATGTATCTAAAAAGTTACCAATGGGAAATAAGCTCCAAAATGAAAAACAAATAGGTGTTTTATGTATACAAACATATTGACGATTTTCATTCTTCAAGCCATTTATCTTAGTCTTTCCTACATTATCTTAGATACTTGTCTCTGAAGGCTTCTAATGTGAAATAAGCCATCCAATAATTGAAAAATGAACCTCATAGAAATGAAAGTCACAGCGCTTAAATCAACACAATACCATGAGAAAACTGCTGGTACTTAAAGAAAAGAAGGAAAGAAATAAAAGCAAAAAATGATAAGAAAAAATAGGAAATGAGCTGGGCTTTAACTTTTAAAATGTGGAGAATCTCTCAAATAAAAAATAATTACTCGCTTGACAGATCAAAAGTCAGCTTCAATAAAACAAGCTATTAAAAAGCATCTTCTTTAAAGTAGGCTGTAATTATCTGACATTTTCTGCAACTGTTGTGATGAGTGTTTTAGTAGTCAGATATTCACTCAAATTTGCATTTCTTTGGGAGCCCTAAAACCGTTTGTTTCCCCATTTGTGAGCCTGTAAACCGCAGTTATAAAATATCCGCTCGTTTTAGTAACTATGACTATCAATATATATTTATATAAAAAATATATAGTGATATATTTTACCCTATATATTTGTAGAACAAAAATATCTATAATAAAACCCATTTTTCTGTTGTTATTCCATGAAAAAAAAGAAAGAGAAATTTCAGAAAGTCTCTTTACATATTTCTTCAATATCAAAAAAGGAATATAGTTAAATTTTTAAGAATCCGATCCAGTTAATTCAAATATATATCTAATTGCATATGTAGTGTTCCTATTCTAATAGTGATACTAAAGTTCATTTCAAAGTAATTAGGCATATATTTGCAGTTGGAAAAATGCTTTAAATGATGTAAAGAATTATATGTTATATTTTTGAGTCAATAAATGTAATGCTGAAGAAATTACGACATCTGTAATTTGATACAATAGTCCGATTTTTTTTTCGTATTTAATAGAAATATTTATTGTATTCACATTTTGAAAAGAAAAAAGTTAAACTCTCCTTCGATAAAATCTGACAAAGTTATGAAGCTCTGAATTTCATTATTTTTAGCTAATCTACAGTCGCTTCAAAATAATGTTCGGCAGAGAGTGCGAATTTCCCTCCAAGATATCATTGAAATTATCTAAAATCATCTAAAGTAAGGATTTTCAAAGTTTAATTACTCAGTCAGTTTTAGTCATAAAAATACGGAATTTTTTTTAAATTTAAAATGTGTTACGAATTTTTTATTAATAAAACAAATAGAATCTGGAGACTGCATAAAAATTTAACCACTTTGAGTTTACAAATAATACATTTATTGTTACAAGAAATATAAAAAAAACCGCTATGCAACTAAAGTAGAATGGAAGAAGTAATAAATGAAAGTCCTAAAATTGAACCGAAGAAATAGTCTCGCTTATTTTTCAACACACCTAAACTTTATTCTATTTATAATCCTATTCTCTAGTTTCTGTTCCCTAGCTAGAAATGTGTCAGTCAAAAATAAATTAATTTCAACGCATATCAAAAAATTGTTTGGAACTTTGCATTAATATTTAAAAATATTGTTATTTCAAACTCCTGGATTTTTTAAAACTTTGTATGCAAATAAATTGTTATTCTAAGTATTTATATTACAAATTAAATGCCTTCATCTTGAGAATCTATTTTTCTCTGCCTCAAATATTTTTTAAAAAATTCCCATAAATAACCTTTTTACTTAGAAATAAATTTGTTTTACCTTGATATAAATTTGTTTTGCATTATTTCTTATTCAGCGCACTTGAATTGAAACGATATGAGCACGTGTGATACCCTCCGTGCTTACAAGGCATTCCAACACCTTATCTGTCATTCACTACAATTGCATCTATTATAGGACTAAAATAATATCAAAACCTTTGTTACGAATTCCATAGCCTTATTAATTTAAAAGTATTGATTTGAAATGCTTTCCTAATAAGGTAAAAATCTATCTATCTGTGGCGAAAGCTTATAAGCCAGATAACAGCTACGAAACACAATTACTTTTGTCTTGTGATTTTGTTACTCGGCTGAGAACCACAGGCTCCCAGGTTCTATCCTCGCTCATAACAATCGACTACATCTATCTGTCTCTCTCCTGTATATATATAAATATATATACAGGGTGGTTCTTAAAGTGCAAGTGTTTGAAGCATTGTAAAAGAAAAACTACTTGGGGTATGTTGAAGAAATTTGGTGTTTGTTATATATACAAAATGGGGAAATAAATTACACAATAAAAAAAAATTAGTTGAACTTTTTTTCATAGGTGGCACTTTTGAATGACAATATTTTATACATTGTAAATATAACTTTTTTCTTTGTTAAAATATTAAATGCTTAATGCATTACAATATTTGTTCAATATGGGCTTCTTCAAGTTATATCAAATGCTGTAGACGCAAGACAGCCACGGGTAACACCTAATGTTTTCTGCTGAATTTCTAGGACATGTCTAGTAATGCTGCTTTTTAAAGCAACAACAGAATTAGGGTTGTCCTTGTAGACACGATCTTTAAAATATCCTCACAGCCAGAAATCACAAGGATTCAAATCAAGTGAACGAGGTGACCACTCATTTTGGAAACATCTACTAACTCTATAATAACACTAAAAGTTCGGTGAAGCAGTTTGGTAACACAATGAGCAATGCGAGGTGGTGCTCCATCTTGCATGAATATTGTTGAACCGAGGCAGTTTCTGTCTTGCAAAGCAGGGATCACATTACTTTCTAAAATTTGGGTGTAACTAGGGCATGTTACGGTGCAGCGAACTAGCTTTTCGAAAAATATGGAAAAAAATTTGTATAATCTAATTTTGAGTAATTTTTTTCGCAAATAGACAGATGCGATTTCTTAAAAGAATTTTTTTTTTTCATTTTTTTGTTCTTAGAAACATTTAAGTTATTCAGACTCATTATTATTCTTCGAGTGCAAGAAAAACTAGCTTAATTACCATTAAAATCATTAAAAAATAATTAATCTTTACAACTATCATTAAAATCATTAAAAATAATTAATACTTACAACTATCATTAAAATCATTAAAAAATAATTAATACTTACAACTATCATTAAAATCATTAAAAAATAATTAATACTTAAAAATATCATTTAAAAATTTATTTATTCTCAAAATTATCATTAAAAATGTAATTATAAATAATAAATCATTTATGGAAAAATATATGTCATGCTTAAATTTATTTTCTAATTGGGCCTTAAAAAAATCGGGGGAAAAGATCGGAAAACCACAAAACATACAACATAGTAATTTTAAAAGAAATAAATTTAAATCTGAACAGCTAGGAAGGAAAAATATATGGAAATTCAACCAGAATCCTCGGATAAAAGTAAATAGTATTGCTAAGGTTTAGATCGGAAAACCACAAAACATACAACATAGTAATTTTAAAAGAAATAAATTTAAATCTGAACAGCTAGGAAGGAAAAATATATGGAAATTGAACCAGAATCCTCGGATAAAAGTAAATAGTATTGCTAAGGTTTAGACTGCGAAATTGTATATCGGATAAAATAGATCTCTACAAAACAATACGAAGATATAAAAGAAAAATATAGAGTTTAGAAAACCCACCGGATTTGCTATGTGAGGATATGCTATACAGAATGGAAAAACATCTAAGGGGAATTTCAACCAAACAGAAAATGGCAATATATGGAATCCATAGAAATTTCTTTTTGTGATTTATTTCCCATTTTATTGGATTCCCATTACACTTTTCCCTTAGATAAAGCATTCCTGGAATTTAAATATGTATGTAAACGATACTTCTAATAAAAGAATACTTGTAAGTGTCTAATTAAACCATTTGATTTAGAGCTACTAAATATGGCACAGATGAATTCTGTAGAAAACTAAAGGGTGTTTTTAAAATGCGTATCTTCGAAGGATATTTTTTAAAAAAAATAAATTACTTAAAATTCAAGCGAAATACTGTCGTTTCTTTTTTTTTTATATAACAAAAGCTTTTTATAGAAAAGAAAATTATTGTTTCTTACAATATTTTTTTTTTTTTTTACTTAACTTACATAAATTTAAAATCGTATTATTAAAAGCAGTATTATCAGTTGATCTTTCACACACAAAATGGAAAATAATTCAGTTTGTGAAAGGTAAAACTGTTCAGATTCAGATATCTTCCAGATTCAGATATATAGAAGGATTCAGATATCTTCCAGATTCAGATATATAGAAGGATTCAGATATCTTCCAGATTCAGATATATAGAAGGATTCAGATATCTTCCCCAAGCTCGATTAATAATTTTAAAAAGAAGCACATTACTCACATCATTCTTCTATCGCGTTATTTATATAATGTATTTATTGATTGATTTGGAAACAAAAGTCATTAAGGCCTTCTGGTTAGATCTGGGCTTCAGGCCAGTTGAATTTAGATCGGAATTCAGATTATCCCAAAGATATAGTATATACAGTACTGTGCGAATTAATTGGGACAAGCACAAAAATTTTCACAAATGTTGTTTAATTAGTATAGGTTAACTTACATGCACGGTATAGCAATCTAATACAAAATATATCCTGCTCTAGCTTGTATGCGATCCTGTACACGGTTTGGCATGGATTCCACTAAATTAGAACATACATTTTTGATCTAGTCATCACGAAACCAAACTTTTATAGCATTCTCAATCATTGTTTTCTTTGTTGAGCAGTCCATTTTACTCACACGTCTCTTTACAATGCTCCACAATTTTTCGATGGGATTTACATTCAAATCCATAACAATCCTCAAACGTTATTTTCTGTTTTTGAAAAAAATTCGTTGTTAGCTTAGAAGTATGGCAATCTTGTTGAAAGATACCAACACCACCAGCGAACGTTTGCATCATAGGCACAATTTTACTTTCTATTATAGAAATATATTGTTTAGAGTTCATCATCCCTTCAACTGGTACTAAGCTGATAGATCCTCCAGAAGTAAAATAACCCCAAAACATCTGTTTCTGAGGGTGCTTTACTGTTTTAATAAGATGTTGTTCCCTGATGGGTTCTCCACCATTTCGCCTGACAAATCTTGTTCGAAATCCTTGCACAAGAAAATACGTTTCGTCGCTGAATACAACCTTCTTCCAATCTTGTGCAGTTCAGGATTGATATTTCCTGGCCCAATCCAAACGTTTTTTCTTCATTGCAGGTGTTAATAATTGTTTTTCGATTGATTTTCTTGCAAATCTCCCAGCTTCACTAAGCCTTCGTCGAACTATTGATGAATCCATGCTCACACCAGTAGCTAATAATTCTTTCTGAAGATCTCTACTTGTTTTGTAAGGGTGCATTGTACTATTTCGTAAAGAAATTTGTCTGTTCGAAGTGTGGCCTTGCGTTTGCGTCCACATTTACTCTTTCGTTTTGGAGACACTGTCTCAAAATTCTTTTGCTGATTAATATTCCTAGAAACATTGTATTTTCCAACTCCAACTTCTGCAGCAATATCCCTCGCAGTCATAGAAGTATGCTGAGTAAGGGTAACAATTCTAGTCTTTTTCCTGGGAGTGATATCCATTTTTTAAATACACGTTCAGCAGGAGACAATTGACACAAGCGACCACTTCTTACAGCAAATGAAGGAAAAAATTTTCGACATGTCATGATCACGTGGTCAAACCGGTTTAGACTAGTCTAGGGCAGTCATGCGTCGTAAGAAAATGCAGTTGAAACCGGTTTGAGGCAGAAAATCTCTGAGAAAGGAACAATTTTCTTAAAAAATATGTTTGTCCCAATTAATTTGCTCAGTACTGTATAATAATATGGTGGAAATAAATTTTGATGGCGAGTTTCAAGCGTCATATCAATTATGAAGCACAGAAATTTGGATAGCTCTGTACCGGTTCGGATGTTCTCTTCGTCATCTCGCTACTGTTAAAAATCGCTAGATTCGTTTCAGAACAACACTCTCCTGATACTGTACGTTAATTAAACTAAACTGAATTAAATTGTAAATATATGCGAACAGAAATAGTACACATTTTTATCATTAAATATGAACGAGTTCCCTTTAATGTAGGATCTAAACTAAAGGAACATAATGTTTAAAATCAGCAAATATATCAAATCGTAATCCTTTTTTACCGTAATTTCCTAGATCGAATTTCAGAAAGCAATAAATTATAAGCATATGGATGAAAATTTAAATTTTCATTGTTGAGTCTTTAGAACCAATTTCCTTTCATTTGCTTCAAAATTATGAGAAAGAAGATAAAAATAGAGCTTAAATTATAAAAAAGAAATTTTCGAAAATTTTGAAATTTTGTGTTTAATATAAAAAGATTTTAATAAATTAATGTCCCTTTTTTTTAATATTCCGACTGCAATCTTTTCTATTCATTTAGTTAAATATTCTAGAGGCTTTTTAAATGAGAGGATAATTGGAAAGCCCCAAATAGCCCAAAAAAGTTCTAAATCAAAAAATCCAATGTATTAAATTTAGAGTAAACCTGTCTAGTCTCTGCAACATAATAATTAAAATGAACATATTATCTTCGAATAAAATTTTACAAAAATTGAAAATATCTTCAATATCTTTAAAAAAAATAAGCTCCAGCCTCAAACATGGCATTAATTGGAAAAATATCAAAAATCAGGAAGTATCAAATAATTCTATTTTACAATATTAACATAATAAAAGGAAATATATTACATCGATTCTAAAAATATATAATGTCGGTTTGTCGAAAAGCCATAAACTCTTTAAATATTTTTTAATGTAAAAATAATTTACTCTATTTTAAAAAATGCATATGGTTTTTTTTTTTTTTTTTTTTTTTTTTTTTACATTTTGGCAAGCACGTATAAAATTTTTTAAATTTTATAGAAATAAAATTTTATATAATGATTTTTATAAACATAATGCATTTTTTACACGAATTTTTTTATTTAATTTTGAGCATTTATATATATTTTCTAAGACTATTTTCTATGAATATTATGTAATTTTTCAGATGAAATCATTTCAAATATATTTTTTTATTTATGGTAAGTAAACTATTATTACTATTGAGTAAATTATTGCTTATTTGTTATGCACATTTTTTGTTGCTTCTATTCATGTTCGATTTTTTTTCAAAGACGGATTTGAGCTTTGAATTTTTAATTAATACAACACAGGACATTCCCAATTTCCTATTAAAAATCAAACATTTTTTTTAAAAAAATATCTTTGTTGCTTTATAATGAAACAAATTCATTTCTTTATAAATATGTAAAATTTTATGCTGGGTATTATTTTACTATCCTCTTCATTCATAACTAAATTTAGGTGATTATTTTTAACACCCTTGGAACATATATGTCCTTTCTTAGTTACATTTTTGAGTGCGCTACAATAATTCAGACATTTTTGATTATCGCATTTAAGATTCTATTTATAAGTCCATTGTTATTGATAAGCATTTGAGAATACAGGTACCAGGTGTTCCATAAAGTACTCTCACATTTTTCAACTATGCAACTCTGCAAAAAAGATGAACGAATTAAATCATTGGTATGTTTATTTTGAGGGTCACAATAATGAGTCAAAATAATTGGAAATTTGGCAATAGATGTCGCCGTATATTGTAATCACAGTTTGGAGAGTGAGAAAGCGATTTTGCAATTGGTCATCACAATAAATGAATCACAAGAAAACTGGCTTATTATAAATTATCCACAGCATGAACTTGTCGTATCACAGAGTTTGGGTATACTAAGAATAAAATTTTCAATCACCCTTTGTAGCACATGATTATAAATAGACTAACATGAATCTATTTATTTTATAATTTTTATGTTAAACAAATTGTGAACAAACAGAAAATGCATGTTTTTCCAATAATGTGAAGTAAACAGTTGGAAATAGCTTCATGTGGAGTAAAGAGTTCAAATTCAATGGAGTAAACAATTCAGATTCATGTGGAGTAAACAGCTCAAAACAATGACTCTATTTTCGACGTATTTCTCAAGAAAAGAAAAAGCAGCAGATGTAAAATGATGTCGAGCCCTGTCTTTCATCTGTTCATGATGTACTTCATCGATCCTCTTATACGCTACCATTCTTTCTCGATTCACCTACTGAACTAGCAGAAGACTCATTTCTCAGTATTTCAATGCATTCTTTGAGGGATTCGTCAACGACTACAACATGCAGCCCCTCTGTAAATAATAAATAGTAATTAATTTTAAATTTTCATTTTAAAGCTCTAGTGGTTTCAAAATAACTGTATCACTGATACTTTTCCGGCGATCTCTGGTACTCCGATCAAAATTTCATTAAATATTTGCTAAGTCCTGTTTCAACATATATCAGAAATAGGGATCCATTTTATTGTTTCATGAACATGACGTTCTGGAATAGCAACGCAGCTATTTAAGAAAGCGCATCGTAATTTTGAATCATCTTCAGGAAACAAGAAATAATTCCATTCCTCTCTTCAACTTCCGAACCATATTAGAGAGACGAAAGTTTAATTCAAAAAAGCTAATGCTTATTATATCAGTTCATTACCCTATAGTTTTTCTCTGATTTTTAATTAATATTCCAAAGTTAACTTAAATGTATCTTGTATTAATTTCAGATTTTGTACGATTATAATATACATGTTTACAAGTATACGTGTTTTACTTTTTCTTGCATCCCACTTCCGAACTAGAACTAAATCAAATATTGAACAAACAGAAATAGACGTAACTGGAGTACAATTATGAATATCAATATAATAATTTCGGCTAATAGCTTAATATATTAAATTAGTAATATTACATAAGTGACATAAATCAGTCTAAATAACTTAAGAATCTCGGTGCAATATCTTTGGAATTCTAGTTCCATGACATTTTTGAATGACAAAGAGTAAATAAATCCTTCATGATATTTGCTTGTGAAAATCAGATATCTGAAACAAGGATAAAAAATAAAACAATTCCTTGACTTACAGCATTGATGGCAAACCTAGCTACCAATTGAGGACTTGGCCACTTTGGCGGCGAAATTGAAGGATTTTGAATGTTCGAAAATATTAGCAATAGCTTTATTAGGACTCGAATACCGTTGCGGGAACGAATTTATATAATAACTCTGCATTATTACTTCCGGAAAAGAGTTTTTCAAATATAATAATAATTGCTATGAAAGATTCCGTATGATTAATCCCCTAGCTTTTACATCAATTTGATGACATTGCAACGAATTTAGAAACTTTGGTGAGGAAAATGAAGGATCTTGAATGTTCCAAAATCCAAGCTATAGCCCCATTAATACTTGCGTCCCAACGTTGATTTAGAATCCTCTTTGTCCTTTTGAAAAGGGTATAAATATCTGCGAGAAAGTATCAGTAAGAGAAATCGAATACGAATAGAGTGATTCAGTGAAATCTTTCTTTTGAATATTCTGTGCTATTAGAATTGTTCAATAATGATTTACGCAGCTTGTATGTTGCAGTTTTATGTACAATTCGGTTATGTTTTTACTAATGTGTATTCCTGTTTATGTCCAAAATAAAGCGTCTTTATCGTTATTGATCTTACTGGATTGTTTATTATACAATCACAGAACGATTGAAAATTTTACGTAACAATGTAAATTAAATTAATAATATTTTCAATTTTTAGAATTTTCTTGAAGAACTCATAAGTTTTATTCGCTTAATACAAATAATTCGAGTTAATTATATTTAACTGTACTCATACTAACGTTATTGAAAACCGGATTCATTATATTATAAATTCTCATCACAAATAGTATTTAAATTTAATGCAGTTACATAGAGAACCAACTGGAGAACCACAATTTGGAAAAAGAAATAAATATAAAGAAAAGTGTCGCCCGGTTTTCTTCTAATTTTTCTTTGCTGTTTATTTCCCTCGTCAGTCTATTTTACTCAGAAAATGTAAACATGACATGATACAAAATGAAGAAAACTTTGGAAAAACACTTTTTTCACTTCAAGTATAAGATAGAAAACGAAAAGAAGGAAAAGCAAATATAATACATGGGCAAAGTAAACAAAAACGTATGAAATCCCACTAATAGAAGTAAAAAAATAAGAGAAAAAAAATTTTAAAAATTACATGTTATACCTGTCTAGAGGGTAAGGTAATAAATTGCAAAAAATAAAATATGAAACATAAAAACAAATATAACTATAATAAACATAAAAGAATAACATCCGTATGGCTAAAGGGGCTTTCAGAATTTAAGTAAATTTGAAATGTTATAGATATAATAATATTCGGTGTTTAATTATCAAGATCTTGGTGACATTTAAATTTTTTACTTCATCAAGATTTTGACTCAAGATTTAAATCCAGGTATCATGATGAAAGAGGCGTCATGATGGAGTTTTCTTTCAAAATATGTTCTTATTTTACGTTTCTGAAATTAAGACTTTTCTCAGTTGGTAACATCATTTTATCCATCATAATTTTGAAGCAGTAAGAAATAGGATAAGGTTGCTACAGTGTTTTGTAATCCACATGGATTCTTTTATCATTCTTTTTTGTTTCACAGATCAAATTCACTCAGTATATTTAATTTTGTGATTTGTCTCTATTTGCCTAGAATCAGGAACAAAAGAATAAATTAATGCATTAAGAAATAATAATTTATTCTGTTACTTAAATGTAGAATTTCTACTCAAAAATGTAAAATATCACACAAAGTAAAATCTTTTGTTAACAGCATCATGAAATAAAAACAAAAAGATCTTCCTAATAATAGATGTTCCTAACCTAACCTAAAAGATCTTCCTAATACTGCTTAGTTCCCATTTATTTATAAATATAAAAAAAAAAGTTCTAAACCTACAAAAAGCAGAAAACATAATATTGCACAAAAGAAAAGACTAAAAATTCATAATGAGATAAAAGAACAAGACATGTTTCATAAAAAGAAAACAAATTTTTACTCTATCATATTTTTCTTTTATTCTGATTATATTTTTTATATTGTTAAAATATGTTGTAAAATAAAATTATAAAATTGTTTTTTTTTTTTTTGAATTTCAGTATCTAATATTTATAAGGAAATAAAATGAATTCTGCTACGCCAACATTATACATAGAATACAGAATATAGAAAATACATAGAATACAATACAGAAAATATTGAATTTTCTATATGATAAAAGGGTAAGCCTGATAGTTAGATTTAGATTCAAAGAAAATATGATTTTTTTCACCTTTTTAGATGATCGAATAAATCCTTTTTTTACGAATTTTTTTATTTTCATTTATCTATTTTAATAACACAAAATGTATATTAAGAAAACGAAAACTTTATAAAATGTTAATTAAAGCCTCTCCTACATAAAAATCCGATTTAACTCTAATATATGCAGACACGTTGCTGCCTTGCAATATTTTCGGGAGAAACAAGTCTACTTTTGTGTCCCGTTGGAAGGCACCAAAAACGTCTACAGGCAACACAATCGCAAGCGGAAAGTTTGTGCATATCTTTAATCTCTTAATTCACAAATAATACTCATTCAAATTATAATCAGAAGACAGAAACTATAATTAACTTCTTCTAATTCTTGTTTCACAACCTAAACTTGTTTCCTAATCCTTATTTTCCTAAACTGCAAAATAATTGTTTGAACTCTCTGAAGTAAAATATTTGAAAAGTAGAGAATCAGAATTCAATTTTCGCATACATACCAAGCTATCACCTCCCTGTCGCATATTAGTATTGTCTTTCGTATCTCTTTTGCTTTTAAAAATGCGAAACACAAAGAATCAAACTAATATTTTACAACATGATTTATATTTTCAATAAGTATTAATCAAGTTTCTTTTGTCAAATACTTTATATAACAGTTTAAATTCTTTCTGTTAGATTTTTTTTTTTTTTTTTTTTTTTTTTAGATTTTTAAAGACTTTTTTCCCCCAATCTTACTATGAATGAATTCTTTCGTTATTTGCCAAATACTTCAAATAAAATATTAGATGAATTTATATTTTGTTAGCTACCTAATGTTTTATTATTAATAAATAATTTATATTATGAATTGCAATTAGTAAAAACGTAGCAAATTATGGAAATTCAGTGAATATTTGTAAGTTAACTGTTTTTGAGTTCTATTCTAAAAATTCTCTTTTACAAAAGTTTACTGACCTACGTAAAGTCAACAAAGTTTAAACCTTAAGCTTCATAATTAATATGGCCTTATCTTATTTTTTACTTAATATGGGATGTTGCTTTTTGAACGTCAATTTTTAATTATATTTTTTTTTATCGTAATTCCATCTAATTTTTTAGTTTATGCATTTTATTTTTTTTTTAAATCCTTTTTTGTTTCTTTATTGTTTTGTTTAAATTTTAAAATAATTCTTATTTGTAATATTTTAGATAAAAGACAGCATTTTAAAATTTATAGAAGCATACAATCTTTTTGAAATTAATTGATATAGTTTTTACATGAAATAAAAACTAACAGCTATCGAAATACTTTATCAGCTATCGAAATTCATAAACTATTATTTAGGAATTTATATGTTTTTATGTTTTCAGACAATGTAACTCTAAATCATATCTGGATATTTTCTGTAATTTCTGTCTGCTTTGAAAACACTCTGAAGCACTTTTATTAGATTATATAGATATTTTTTTCATGCTTACTCCTCGCATTAGGAGAAAAAGTAAAAAAATAAAAATATGTTCGTCTGAAGCTTGCTCTAGGAATGTGCCTTGTCTTATGTCGTTAAGACAAAGAGTACACCTTGCATGATACTAGCATGGAGATGTTATTACGAAATATTAACTTTTAGCATGAATTTAGCCTTTTTACTGAATCTATGGTGTGATCTTTGGGGAGTTTGAGAATTAATCCCTCGCATATGGTTAATAGTATCTGAAAATAGTATTTGGGCTTTAGACTCGTTTTTCTGAATCCATTGAAACAAAAATGTGACACAAAATCACACTTGCAGTCACAAAATTTTGTACTAATTTGATATATTTAAGTCATTGTCTTTTTAAATTATCAATACAACCTGTTTTGCATTAGGCTCAAAATCTTACAGATGTCTACACTGTAGAAATTAAATCTGCCTGCCATATTTTATCTATCTATCTTTTTTCGTTTTCTTCTTATTGTGTTAACTTATATTCGAATTGCCGTACTTCCTCTGAACAGATTTTAATAAAAATTCGATAGAAATCTGAAAATTTAATATAAAGACCGTGTACCAAATTTCAACCATCCAGCTCTAAGCGTGTTTGAGTTATCTTTGTCACCAATGGATAGACAGACGGCCAGTTTCCAAAAATGTGTCTTTCGAACTCAGAGGACTAAAGTAAAGAGATTCGTCAAAATTTCGAGTTCGAATTTCTTGATGATTACTATACCTTATGTATATTACGTATACGAGAAAGTAATAAATATTGAAAATAAATCTTTTGAAAATTTTATAGCCTACATAGACTCATTCCACTAAATCTATAATGATTCGCACTTTTGTTAAGTTTTTCTTTCTTCAATATTTCTTCATCATTTCCAAATAAAGAGAAAATATTGTAATTATTAAAAAAAAATTTACCTTAATCGACAATTTTCAGATATCTATATGTGTTCGTAGTAGCGAGAAAGATCTCCCGAAACTTCCGCGTATACACTCTATAAAACGTGTTATCCCTTTCCTCTTCCAAAGAAAATTGTAGATATTTGGTAAGACCATGAGCGCCATGAGTGCTCCGATTTTTATTTTCACGTATGAAGATTGTTGTCTTTGCATAGTAAAGAAAACTTACTTGTGTATTAACTGCATGCAATTGGCAAATATTCACGAAAGAAGTATTTTTGATGTGAATGTAGCGTCTGCATTATCTGATAGATGATGTTTGTCAATTTATTGCTGACATATAGCTAATTCATAAATATCAAAAAATCAAGTATAAATTTTGGAAAACTTTTTTCTGACTAATTTAAATCAAAACTTTTACATAGAAGTACAGTTGCAATCAGAAGCAAAAATCATAACAAATTTCATTTGTTTGAGTTATGGAGTTGCTGCGCTAAATTCTGCTAAATGTCGTTATTTCTTAACTACGTTTTGCCAAGGCCATGGAAGGTGCTCACGGCCTTAATCTAAGTCCACATATCGATTTTTATTTTGAGTGACAGGGATTTGACTTTTATTGCAAAGTACGTGAGAATATTTCGGCGACACTAATCCTGCTGTGAACAGCATTTCGCAATTAACTTTAACGGATAATCAAATGTTTACCGTAATTTGATTCGAAAATCAATATTTGCTTTTAAGCAAATTCTGTTTCCCAAACGACGAATTAGTGGGGATTATATTGCTGAGAGATAATAACAGCCCTTTTTAACAATGTGGCACCAAACCGTTGTCTTTAGATTTAGTTTGAGCGTATTAATAAACTCGGAGAAGAAATAATCAAATTACACAAAAAGAAAAGAAGAAAAAAGAAAGAAGTAACCATTAATATAGATGAAGTAATTGTTGTTTCCCCAATTAACAAAAATAATAGCTTATACTCATTTATCTTTCAAAAAAAACATAAATATGTCCGAAATATGATTCAATTCCTTATTACATTAATACTCTCAAAGTCGAACAAAGTGAAAGCAAATTGCTTCTATTCATTTATTCCTATTCATTTGTATCCTGCTCTTAAATTAAAATAGCAACTGAAACCGAAATAAATGAAATTTTATGAGCACCTGATTTTTTTCAGTCACGAATAATAGCTTAAAGGGTGTTTCTTTGTCAAAGTCTCTGGAGAATACTCTTATGTGATGAAATATGAAGATAGATAAATAATGGACTATTTTTTTAATTAAATGCATAAATTTAGTTTACGATATCTGTGTTTGTTATCAAGTATAATGACGTTAATATTTTAAGGAAATAGCTCAATAAATTCCCATTATTCTTTTCTAAAGATATAAAAATTCATAAAATAGATATTAATTAAATATTGTTTTAAAAACCTGCGTGAACCTAACCTAATGGTGAAACTATAAAAAAATGCGTTATTTGTTAAATTAATTTTCTGATGTGCCAAATTTTCTTTAATTTCGAGGGAAGATATTATATGTAACGTTTATAAGATAAACAATATATTTCACATTTTATTTTAATTAAGTATAGTATTTTATTTTAGATACATCCGTTATTTGTGAATTTCTATTATTATATCATACACAACATATATCGGGTGCGGCATAAATTCGTGCAAACTTCAAAAAATCATAATAAAAAAAGTAATGCTCGAAAAAAAATTGCGGTTTGCGGGAATATGTTCAGAGAGCCTTTGGATTTTGTTATTTCCATTTAAAAACATATTTAGAAATTACCGATAGAGGGCGCTCACACGTCATACCGAGACTGTTTATGCAAATCAGTATAGTTAAAAAAAACAAGGCTGGAAATGGGTCTGTCATTCGACGCCAGTAGCATGTTATCGCTACCGGATCGAGCATTAGTGGTGAAACTGTTCTATAAGAACGGTGAATCCGCGACTAAAGCATTACGGACGGTAAAAGGAATTAAGGCGAAGAAAAACCCAATTTTATAGAATGGGATAATGAATTTATTTCGCCGTTTTGAGGAAACGGGAAGATTAGAGGATCGTCCACGAAGTGGCAGACCATCCGTCAGCGCTGACCACGTCCCTGATGTCCAAAGGATCATGGGAAATGTGGCAACCGAGACTACAACGGGGAGTTCCAGTGCACGTGAAGGAGGTAAAATAACAGGAAAGGTCGATTCGACGCATTCTGCCCAAAATCTTGAAGCTGCATCCGCACAAGATAGAGGCATTTCTCCAGTTGTTGCCTGCAGATTGCGAGAAAAGACAAGCCTTTGCAACATGGGTGCTCGCACAAATGGAACGTGACCCACAATGGTTACTGAACATCATGTGGACAGATGAAGCCCACTTTTCATTGCATGGTGACGTCAATACGCAAAACAGTCGTATCTGGGCAGCATCAAACCCTCGTGCGTACACGACCAAACCACTACATTCTCCACATGTGACTGTTTGGTGCGTCCTTCATTCTAGACCCTTTCCTTTTTGAAGAAAGTTGTCCTGTATCCGGTTGGAAAACCTGTTTAGTCCCTGCAGAACGCTATCTTAGGCTTTTGCAAGACCACGTTATGCCTGCTTTGCAGCAAAGATATGCATTATCTTCCGTCACCTTCATGCAGGATGATGACCCGCCCCACGTTGCTAGTTTCATTAAGACGTTCCTCCTAGACACATTCACTGAGGACAGAGTGATAAGCAGAGGATGTAAGGATGAGTGGTCCTCACGATCGCCAGATTTTTCTTCAGCGGACTTTTGGTTGTGGGGATACCTGAAGTCTCGTGTCCACCGGGGCTCTCCTGCCACTTTGATGGAACTGAAAGATATCATTCAATTGGCTGTTAGTGGCATCGATGTCGACGTGTTACACGCAGCTGTAATAGGCGTAGTTATGCGTCTCACTTGCTTAATACCTTGTGGTGTCGGTCATGGTAAGCAACTTTTGCTTTAAAATTAAATGTACTATAATGTTACTGTGCTCTGTTTTCCTGATCTGCCTAAACCGTCTTGGTATGACCGTGGAATAACGATTTAATAGAAATAACGAAATCCAAAGGCTCTCTGAATATATTCCCGCAAATCGAAATTTTTTTCGAGCATTACTTTTTTTATTATGATTTTTTGAAGTTTGTACGAATTTATGCCGCACCCGGTACATATACATTAACCGAGAAAGAAAAGCGTTAGTGTATATGAAATGTTAATAAAAAAAATCCTTATTCATCCATAAACTCTATTTTAATGTAGAGTTTGAGAATCACTGCATCAAAAAATACCAACTGTTTGAGAAAATATAGCATTACAGAAAATACGAATTTGGAATAAAAATTTATAAATACGATGTTTTAGCGAAAAATCTACTCCTGATATTTCTAATGACTAAAGACAGATTCCTCATTCACTAAATCAATTTCTAGAAACTTTCTTTTTGAAAATAAAAAAATTACATTTTAGTTTCTGATAATTGACTGTAATTAGCTTAAGTGATTAGTATTTCGCCCACCATCCATACACTTAAAATAATTGGCAAAGTCAAAGAATCACCCCTCCCAGCCACAAACACTGTACCAATTTTTATTGCATATTAAATTAATGTTCCCAATTATTGTGGGAGCTGCTAACAGTTCTCATATCCTGTATGGCGCAATGCTGCGTCATTGATCACATGATGATTTCCCGCCATAATTGGCAGGCGAGAACTTGATGGTGAGACGGTAAGACGTACCGCTCACACTCATGTATTTTTATGCGTTTAATGTTAGTTATGTTTTGTCCTTGTAATCTTAATAAATATATTTCACAGATTAATGCTCATAGTTGCCTTTACCCACATTTTTGGGGACTCGACCTTGATTTGCTAGTGGTATCACGAGAAAGGTCGAGCCACCGAAAATAGGAAAGGCAACGATTAGTAATAATATGTCTCCCCACCACTTCTAAGAAATATAAGTATATACTGGCAATCATCGATTCCTTTACGAAGTTTGTGTGACTTTACCAGACCAAGTCCACTGACGCCGCTGAAGTTCTCAGTAAGCTCGAAGGCCAAAGATCAGTTTTCGGAATCCTTTAAGGATTATTACGAACAGAGATACTGCTTTCACACCCACGTCCTTCAAAGAATATTGTGAGCTCAGCATATCAATCATATTACTATTACGGCTAGACTTCCTAGATTAAACGGTCATGTAGAAAAACTTAATTCTACTATCATATCTGTACTCTTCAAGCTATTCATAGAAAACCCTGAAAAATGGTATAGTCATGTTGTTGCAGTTCAGGAAATTCTTAATTCTACAATTTAAAGAAATATCAATTCTACTCCATTCAAAATTCTGTTTGGAACTAAAATGAAATCTCAACATGATGTAAAAATTCTTCAGATCGTCAACGAAGTGATCCAATCTGCCTTTCTCCAACAACTTGATGAACTCCGTAAAGATGCAAAACTGCTCATTCTCTGTTTGAAATATTCTTGACAATGTTCGTCAATCGCAATCAATAAATAAAGTATGCAATGTACCGATTTCGCCCATTTTTATTTCTTCTGAAACCTCGTGATTTTTCTATATGACATAAAGGGTCATTTGTCTCCTTTTCATCCATTTTTGAGATATAGTGCAAAATAAAGCGCAGATTCCTACCCCCAATTATTGGATAGATCTCCTCAATAACTTTCGATATTCGTATGCATATCTAATCAATCATGATGCTCTATTGTTATTATACTTTCATAATTTAAAATAGGACTTTCTTTTATTATGATAAAATATATTTCATCACAATTCGTCGACATGATTATATTAATATCATTAATTTAGTTCCCCAAGAAGAGTAGCTAATGGGATTGATTTAGTCAATCAACCTTGATTAACTACATCTAATCACAACAAAAGTGTAATAAAACAATAGCTACAACAATATAAGTAAAAGTTGCACAATAATTATAGTACATTCTGACTGGTTCAAAGTATTTCAAAATGATGAAATCGCAAGATGGTAGAGAAAATTGACGGAATCATTCCAGCTGTTGAGGTGGAAAGTTGTGCCAAAGTTTTATTTTGCCAATTCTATTGATTTAACTAATAAGGTATTAACAGCCATTGATAACATATCGAAAGATCACGAGTATTCATTTTAATAAAAGTTCTTGAAATCTGCACAGATTGAATCTGCCGAATTCTTTCGTAAGATTTCTGCCGAGGGAATATATTATGAAATTACATGTTTTCGATTTCTCTCAAATCTGTGGATTATTCGAGAGCAAACAACCTTTAGATACATCTTGAGATTAAAGCTTTCATATGAAAGGAAAATTGGCGAAATCGGATCAGTCATTGAAGATAGGAACTGGTTCATTGATCTCCTTATTACTTTAATTACACAGAGAAGCTGTAGGAATAAACTTAATTTTAAACTCCTCAAGTCTGAGATAATTTTCTTAAGCCTAAAAACTTTGTCAGACTTTTTCTATAATAATAATTAATTAATAATTTGGAAGCGTGGATATTTTTTCCTGATTTTTCATTTATTGAAGAATTTTCTAAAAAGCGAGTATTCTATCAACTTAGTTTTATTTCTTATCAATTTTAAGCACTCTTACAATCGATTCATTATTTAATTCTATTCATTTTAATTTTCTATTAACTGCTAATTTTAACCACATTAATGAAAACACTACTAAGCTATTTAGATTTGAATACAAACAGGGTCAAAAAAGAGAAAATTCTGGATTTTGAAATTGAAATTTGTTTACCAAGCTTTCATTTGAGTCATTGAAAAATGAATTGTGTATATCTTTTCATTGAATCCATACCTTTTTTAATCTTTTTAATCTATTAAGCGTAAACTCAAACACAAACATACTTAACAATGATTACTTTGTATTGAATTACAAAATTTTATACCAAAAAATAATATTATTCTTATTATTATTAATATTATAATTGACTTTTATTCTCGGCTTATATAAATAAGGCATCTTTTCTATCCTATCTTTATTTACAGCTCTCAAACGAGCCATTGTTTTTCTTTTTATCTTCACTTTTTATTTAAATGTGCCTACGGACTACTTCAACTTTATTAAACTTTGAAATAGATTATATTTTTACAACATCATTATATTTTCTTTATATAGATATATCTCAACATAAAAAAGTATAGTCTCGGATATACATTAATTAAGTAATGTTATGTTCTGAATATTTAAGAATAAAATCTGTTCTAATATTAGCACTTGTTATTTCTCGAAACAGCTTTTGTTTATTTAATGTATTATTCATAAGCATGTCAAAAATTTTCTCTCCCCCTCCCCTCCATCTCTTGCTTTTCATTCACTTTTCTATCAATATTTATTAAAATACACCCAACAAATTATGTTATGATGTTAATTAAGCAGAAACGGTAAAAAAGAAAAATCATTTTTTAAAAATTCAGCTTAAGTGAAACTTAACTTTTTTTTGGTAATTTGAAGTTGCATGTTCGGTACTCGAAAAGTTATATATTTTCTAATTTACAAGGAGTTTGAATACTTTGCAGACATGAAAATAAAAGACCATTAAATATTTTCTGATGAACTAAATAAAAACGTGTTCCATTGGCAAATCATTCTAATTTTATAATGAAAACTTTCTATTTCTTCCCAAAAATAGCTACTTGCGCCAATGTAGGATTAATGAGACTAGTCTGAAAAGTTTTTCAATCAAATTGAAACTCTGTCAAGCTTATTTTTTTAAACATCAATCAAAAAATTTCAAGCATCGATTTCTTGCAATCTCATCCTTGCCAACTCATAAAAGTAAATCATAAAAGCATTCAGAACAACAAGATTTTTATTTTACAAATACGGATGAGTGTTGAATAGTATTCTCCAAATTTTTCAACGGTATTTCAAATAACTCATCAACATTAAAAATAAATGTCACGGATTTTAGAGTTTCATTCAGGGATTTCATGTAAAATTGGGGAAGAATCTAAATTTTGTGTAAAAATCCTGTGATGAAATTCATCCATCAATTTTTTATGTGGGTTTTTGTAGTTATCTCCTTTATAAGTTCACAAATTAATAGGTAATAGATAACAATCTGGTGTGCTTATTTAGCCAAGAATTTAAAATGCTGCAATTCAGAAGATTTAGATATATTTCAGTAATTATCCGTATTTACCAACTCTATGCCGGATTCGAATTCTTCTCCTCTCCTACTCCAAATTCAGGTTTGGTTCGAAGCTACCAAATATGACAACGCCAAATGACCCCCTTTTATCGATTCCTCATCAATCGTTATCATCAGTTTAGTTCGCAAACTGGAAGAAACAAATCAAACCCCTAGTGGGAAATACTATCATACTCCAGTACCACAAACCAGTCTCGCAATCTGATTAATTTCAAAACGAAACCCTCGCACATGTTTTTTTTTCCAGAACCTTTCGGTAGCAAATTGATTAATCGGGAATATTTGTTGTTTACAAAGTACCCGCGTACTTTAAAACCATTTTTGACCAAAAATTTCAATTTTTTAATACCTTATTTCAAAACATGTTCTTTTACCGTCTCAAAACCATTTTAATTTATGTTTACGATATGAATAAAAAAATATATTAAAAATATCTTGATAGAAGCAAACAACATAAATTAGATTTGCAAACGGTATTTATAAATAAGCTTTTTCCCTTATTTTTATTCAGGTTATTTAAAACATATTGCTTTTTCCTGTTTCATTTCTTTTCTCTTACAGAAGATATAATGTTGGAACCCACGCCAGTGGGAAGATGTACTATCCCTAAGCCAGGACGCCAGCTTACGTCAGTATAATTACACCATAAAAAAAATCTAGTTTTTTTAACATGTGAAAATGCCCAACATAACTTAGCTGCCTGAGCTGTGAACATAAGGCAGTGAATGTATTTTTGATGCTTAATAATATGCAACCATTAACATAATTAATATAAAAATCATTATCTAAATATGTAAGGCTCCTGTCATAACTATACTTTTGGTTTCATAAAGTGTATTTAAAAAATGTCATTAAATATGTTTCTCTAAAGTGTAAATTAACTGATTTGTTATGAGTACCAGTGTTTTTATTTAGTCTAGATATTGCAGGGATAATTACATTCATTATATATTTAACAAGTGGAAATGTGATTTCCTCATTAAAAAGAGGAATTAGTATAGAATGGCTTTTAATTTCTATTCACTTGCTGCCGTGTTTGGGAGCATTTGTATCTCTACTGTTTCATACAGAAAGCAAAATAAAATTTCCTCAGAGCAGAATGGCATTGGCTCGCACTTTCATTCTAAAAAAAGTCATTTCCATATATAAAAATCCAAATAAATATTTCATTACAAACTATTCTATGGCGCGTTTAAATTTCCCTACTTAATTTTTCTGTACCAGCAATACATTAAAATTTAATAATATAGAAAATAAGCAGTTTGTAACATGATCAGCACTGCAAAAAAATAAGCGTTTGTTGTCTGCTGATAAAATTTTGGCTTCGTTTTCAACAGGTTCCAAGTTCCAAAGACATCTATTCCGAAAATTCAATGTATTATTGAACCTGCAAAATGAAACATCTCTCCGCTGAGACGGCACAAAAAAGGGCAAAAAGGACTGCTAAAACATTGACCTCTCCTTCTTCCATGGTTTGAAATTAAAATATCCGTTCTAAAATAGCCATAGTTGAAAAGTAGTTAATTAAAATAATATATGAAAACATTTTATCACTTTAATGGCGAAATTATCGAACATTAATATCATCCAATAAGACTTGAATTGCCCTATCATGCGCTTTCAATTACTTCATTTAAGCTTTCCGGTCAAGTAAGAAGCAAATTTAATGGAATTCCAGAAAACTAACGAGATAAAAAGATTTCTCTGAAGTCATTTGGATCACTTTATTGCGTCACTTTATTGAGGAGGATGTCATTTTGGCCAATTACATTTGGGGTCTGTGATGTTTGACATTTAGTAAATGCTATAGTAATTATACCTCAAAGCACATGTATTCTGCCTAAAGTGAAATCTTTTTTAGCTTACCTTTAGTTCCAACTTTTATGAAAGCGGAGACTGAAATTACGCAAGATAGGCAATTTTCTTTTCCTTTATCATGAGTCAAATGGAATGTATTTTCGCCTCCCGGATAACCGCCAGGATTTTTTTTGTATAGCGTTCCGTTTGGAACATGATGCTTTCTGTATGCAAGGATATCAGATAGTATCATTAGCGTCTTTCACAAGAAAGGTTATAAATAGGTCCCATTTAAAGGTCTTAGTCCAAGAATCGGTGTTTACTTACTGGTACAAAAAGAGAAAATTTTGTAATCGTTAAAAAAAATTCAAACTTGTGATTTCGACGAATTTGATTCTTTCATACTCCATTAACTTCGAAAGACTCATTTTCGGAATCGTGTTTATCTGTCTATCAATGTGATTTCTCAAAAACGCTTTGAATTAGCTTCAAGGAATTTTATAAGCTGTTTTTTTTCAGCAAATTCGTACATTTATCTCTAATTGTGAAAGAAATCAATTAAAAAGAAATCTGTTTGTCTATCTGATTGCCGGTGAATACAATAATTACAATCTGAAGAGCTAAATAGTTGAAATTTGATACACAGTTTTAGCATGCACAATGTAGATACATATCCAATTTGGAACCGAATCCCTCGAAGGATTGAGCATCTTTCGGTCTGTACCTTTTCATGCATGTAGCTTAAAAATGCAGCAATTTCAATAAATAAAATTTAATATGGAATCTTTGATATATGAATGAAATTTGGTATGTATTAATACTGTAGTTGAGTGTCTTATTTTGGTTTCAACAGCTCAGCAAAAATATGTCTAAAATGGATATTCGATTTTCTGGTACCTGTGAGTTAACTTCTTTTCAGAGATTAATAACAATGATCGCGTTAGATTCAATAAAGACACTATATCCAAGTCAAAATTCGATATTTTATAACTACTGCTTACAGTTAATATACAATTACCAGTTTTCTTTACAATAAAATATGAAGCACACAGTTCTCATGTGCTTGAAACAAAATCTGAACATTCATTGTTTTCACGTCCTTGCCATAATTTTATGATGGGGTAGGGGAGCAATCTGTCTATTAGAGAATATGCCCGAAAATTTGAAGAAGTCATTTCGTTGATTCGTCGTTTAATCACACTAATTCCCATCATCCTTTGGTCTTTATCTCAAGATCAAATTATAGATTCTCAGAATCAAATTTAATGGGTAAGAATTTGACCCCACAAAATAAATATATTACCCATTCTACTCCCCGTATTTGTATGGGCCGTAGTGACCTGGTGGTAAAGTCTCGACTTGTGAGCACCAGGGTTTCAGGTTCGAGACCCCATTCCACCAAAAAACCGGCGTGTAAGGGGGTCTGTTGCACTATAAATCCGTCAGGGTCAAACGTCCTCCCGATGGTGTGGTGTAGAGAAAGGGTGCCAGCTCAGGTGTCGTTCTCGTCACCTGATCGAGTTTCAAAATTACGAGGTCCGTCCCAAAACAGCCTTAGTGTTACTTTAAACGGGATATTATATAACTAAACTAAATTAAACTAAACTAAAAAACCCTTATTTATAAACATGGATTAATGAGATTGCACTATCCAAACTTTTGATTAGACAATGCATAAATTTAATCAATAAAACCAATGGAAATGATATCCTTTAAACTTTCTCGCATATTCTCTAATATAAGTGTTATCCCATTAAATGCCTTGCATGGTAATCGCATTCAATAGTTACGAAATATCAAACTTTGGCGTGAATTTAGCTTTTTTATTTAAAGCATCGTGAGATCCTTGGCAAATTTTTTTGGCTATTAATCTCTGATTTGTGGTTAATAATATCCGTAAAACGAATTTGTGTTTCAAACGCATATTTCCTAACATAATGAAACAAAAATGGATACTAAACTGCACTGTAAGTATAGACGGACAGATTGCCTACTCCACGTTGAATATGGCATAAAATTTTTAAGTATCTATACTATACACCATTTAATTCTCTTCATTTTGTAGTAAATATATTAACTTATGTTCGAACAGCCGAATTAATGTAACAGCCGAAACAGACAGAATTTCTTTGGATAGATGTTGCTCAAAATTTGATAGAAATCTACAAATCTGGTCTAAATACCAAATTTCATCTGTCTAGATCAAAGCCGTTTTTTAGTTATCTTCTTCACAGACTGACGGACATTTTCCAAAAAGTGTGCTTATCGAACTGAGGGAGTTCTAAACCGCGAAGATTCATCAAAATCTAGAATTCCAATTTTTGGACGATTACTACACTTTCTCTGTACTATGTGTACGAGAAAGTAAAAAAATCGAGACAAAAGATCTCTGTTCTAATTGTGACCCAATCAGTTCATTTTTAAACCATTACAGATATGCATAGAAAGGAAAAAAGACTTTAAATGGCATAAACAAACTTATTTTGTTTCGTTTCAGTCAGCAAATGCAATGCTGAAAAAGATTACGAAATTTAAATTTTTATACAATCGCCCCGTCCAATGAGTCAAATTTTCTTTTTCCTTTTAGAAATGCAATAATATTTCTTTATTCAAATGAATGTTTCCACTTTTTGAAATGAACCTGAAGGAGTGATCCATCCGGAACTTTGTTACAAAATCTCGAAAAAATGATACAGTAAAATCTGGCTACACGAGCATAATTTGTCGCCAAATCTTACTCTTGATGTGAAATACTAGCTAAGCGAGAAAAAAAAATTAACTCGGAATCCATGCGTAAGAGGACAATGCGAATAATTTCCTCAAACTAATTTATAAAACATACTCAAAGTCAATACTCAAACAAATTTATAAATATGTAATTTATGTTTTATAATGCATGCTTTTTTACAAGAAAATTATCTGATGATATTTGTCTTTGGAAATGCTTCAAAATTTGGCATAAATGAGACACATTATTATCGTTAAATGAATTTGCAGCTCCTTATCGTGATGATGCTTCTCACCATACAATGCAATAATTTCTCATGCCATCAGATTTTCCTTTATTTTACCGGAACATTGTTGCTCGGTTGAGTATACTATTTCTTTCCCTCCTGACCAAATCTCTTTTGGTGAGACACAGTATACAGTTCTTCGGTGTTTCTGGCTATTTTCTTCCTTTAGTTCAACGATGTCGTTGCTATTCACTTTTAACTTTGGCAAGGAACACAATTTCGTCGATTAAGGTTCCATAGGCATTTACTCAAACCTTTCGGAATCGCATTCGATAACCTTATTCGGCCTAAGTTTCTTCCATGTAGATATAAGCACTCTCATCAAACAAGCATTCAGCAATGATCGATCAATCCAGCAGGATCAATCACTGATTAATAAATCCAGCATGTGGCGTCATGGCGTTTCCTCTTTACTTAGTTAAGTGTGGCACATTTACATTTTGTTTGGCTTGCTGTGCGAATCCTTATGCGAGGTTTAACTTGTATTATCTGCTTTTGCCCATCTCAAAGTTGCGGTCATTCAGCCAAACCGTGAGTAAAGAGAAGGCTCAGAATTTTTAGAGTCCCGCTCAATGGAGTTGTGTGTTTGTAGAGCAAAAAGAAAATCGGTACTTATTTGTTATTAACCGCATGCTTATGTAAAACAATACTTATAAAAGAATCTATTAAGTCTACGATCTTTGACGATTTTTTTTCTTTTATTCGCTGGGATGCGGTTAATACACAAATACCTGGAAATCAAATACATATTTTGGGAGTCCATTTTACGACTGATTGGCATAAAATTACAACTATAAACCAATAACTACATGAATTGGTCACAAAATCACATACTAAATTATATTTATTTCAGTCTACATTTATTTTAATTATGCGTTATTACATGTGCAAGTATAGATAAACAGATCTCATGATCGATATTGTTCTAATGCTGATTTTTACTATTTTTAAATATTTACATTTTAAATGTTAAGTGTATTATCATGTTTTATTTATTTAGGTCCGTTCATTCTCCAGTTAATTATCTTGTAAATTTGCATTAGGACTCCCAGATCTACACACTTCCTTAAATTGGATTTTTTTTCCAAATTTAATTAAAATCTACTAGTTTGGTGCAAAGACCATATATTACATTTATATTAATATGTGGACAGCCAACAAACACACACAAAGAACAGATGCACATTGTTCTTCATTATTAGTAGAGATAATATGCTCTAAATTTGCTAGTTTTGTCAACACATGAGTAGTAAAGACATATGTTGCTTTTCTATTTTTCTACTGATATTATCAAACATAGGAGAAAAAAAAAACCTAAAATTAATCATGATTAAAAGTTATTGGAGATGGATTACATTTCTATTAATTCTTTGCCATTCGTTCTCCACGTTTCTCTTAAGGAAATTATGTTGTTGACTTTTTTTTTAATCCATGCACATATTGTATGCATAAAATGTATTGGAGGATACAGATATATACATTGAATTGAATGCATATAGTAGCTTTGGTTATAAAATTTAAATTCAATCTGCATCAAACTGAGTTGTATGCGGAGAAAATTCAATTTTTTTCAGATTTTTCTAGTGTTGGAAAGTATTGATTGTTAATTTTTTTTTCGAAATTTATAGAATCACTGTGGAAATTTTTCCCTACACAAAAAGTTTTGAAAAAAAAAAGTTTTCTACATTACTTTCTGACATATTATTTCATATAAAAATGAATGCGAATTTCAATCTTTACTAAAAGAAATTTCTGTGCAATAATTTCTAGGATAAAATGTATCATACAATTTCTCTTGTGCATGAAGCACCAGGCTACATTTACATTGAGATAATTACTGGACAATTTTGTAAGTCAAATTATTTTGTCTCGGCTTGCTGGGTTGGCGTGACAATCTAATCAATAATTACTCCAATATAAAAGATAAGTTATTGGTTTTATAATTTAGTCAAACATGAATTATTTAATAAAAGTTATATTACCTTAATTTGGGCATAACACTTTTTGCTTCAGTGATAGTCATTTTAATTTCAATTTTTTTGCTACTTCAAATAAAACTGCTATTAAATGACAGAAAAAAATAGAAAATTTAACTTTCTTTTTATCCCTTAATAAAAGCTAACTATTCTTTAAAATATCGAAATTTGATGGGAAGCCTTTTATAGAACAGAATGACAAAAATGTATTTGATAAATATTTATTTAAAAGATGTCGTACAAGAACATTTCTATTAAGAAACACACAGGCATTTCTTTTTAACAAGCAATGAAAAATACAACTGATATAAAACACACACAATACTATTCATTACGTAATATTCAAATGTAAGATTTGTCTCTAATAAAGAAAAGAATATGTTATTCTCTCTTTATGATAAGCATTAAAAGAAACAAAATTTGTATAAATCATTGCGTAACTTTCAACACCCAGGCGTAAGTGCTTGGTAATTCATTCGGAGGCAAAACAGGGAAAATTATTTTAGCGACTTTCTTTGCTTGCGAATATTCGAGAGGATCGTCGACTCCAAGCATATATATCTTATCACCAGGTAAGGTTTGTAGTGCTCCCAGTTGAAGAACGTTATTTTTCGGCCAGCTTAAAACTATGGCATAGATATCGTCACCTTTAGAAGTGTACCTGAAATTAAAATAAATTTATTCAGTACTGTTCCAACTTATAGATATTTGTGTTTCAGCAATAAATTAGCATTTTAAAAATACGTTAGTGTATACAAGATGAGTAACCAGAAACTTTGCAGCGGAAATGCTGCAATCGTGTTTTCAGGATGAGCGTCCACTCATTGGCTGACAATAGAAATCATAAATACATCGCTGATTATTGTGTCGGGTGCATGTTGGGTGTTTAAACTGCTTTGAAAAATAGAACATCCCTCCACTTGCATCTTACTTTTGGTCATCGGCTTTCTTAATTGTAGGGACACTAAACTAAATGAAATCCACGGTAAAATTTGTGAAATTCATAGATAAAATACTATAAAAGATTCCTATGGTAAGAAAGTGGATTCGAAATTTCGATGAAGGAGATTAAAATGTTAACAAAGGATTAAGCGGGCGGTGGTGTCTGCACAATTATAATACTGCAAAAGCATTTTTCTATGAAATAGAAGTTAAATTCTTCGTCACTGTAGGCAGCATCCTTCTACGATGAAGACATCTTAATTTCTACACCGTTAAGACAAATGCATCAATAATGGTGCCAATTATGTTGAAAAGTTAGCCTAAGTATTGAATTGAATTATCCAATAAAGTGTCTTCATAAGTTTTTTCCTTTTTTCAGTTGCTTGAAAGAATTTAGTTTTTGGATATCTTTCTCATATTACGGTTAATATGACAAATAGGCTATTTTTAATTATAACTGATTAATCACATTAAACGTCATACATACACACGAACACATACACGCACATACACATATATATTGCTACAAATCTATAATGTTACATCCCAGCACGGTGATCTCAGAGCTTGGTGACAAACTTGGAGATAATTTAGAGACTTGGCGACGAATTTCGCGACTTTGGAGACAAAATAGATAGTAATGGAAACTTCCAGAATTTTAGCGATTGAACCATTAGGAACCGAGATGATACGAAGAACTCTCCAGAACTTTCTTTGTCCACCTCTCGGGAACTATAAAAAACCAGCAGTCTCAAGCTGCAGTCAGTTGTGTATTAGGTCGGGAAATGAGTCGTAATCGTAGAATCGTCTACTGCGAATAGTTGGATCAGTCCGGCGAAGCGTTGTGTGGAGCTCAAACAATTACTGAATTTAGCTGTGTGCCGAGTCCTGGTGTTTATTATGGAAGCAGCATCGAGTCGTGTGCGGAGTAGCCAGTTGTGCAATAGCGAATCGGTAGTTGGATACAGCTAAACGTTTAGAGAAACCATAGAGTGAAGCTACGTAGATTCCCTCCTTCTGAATTCTATCTGGAAGCTACCGATTACTACTTGTGGGCTACTGTTTGTTGCAGTGTGCTGCTGTGTGTTGCCTGTGTTCGTCTCGGTTGTATATCCGTGATTTCGTGTTAAAAAATGGTTGTCGTTTGTTGCTAAAGAACTGTTTATTTCATCGACCAACAAATCAGCGGAAAAAATCCGGTGAATTTCAATAACAATATATATATATACACACATATAGTCTTTTATTTGAATTAAATTATAATAACATATTTGTCAAAGGTTCTGAAATTAAATACTTACCAAAGTCTATACATAAAATAGTAAAGGCAGCTTATTAATGTAAATGTTTTTGAAATATCTCTTTATTTACAATATTTGTGAACTTTTTTAAGAACAAATAATGCTTGTTAGAAATTGACGAATAATTAGAAATCTTTCATGAATTCTGAATATGAAGTCTAAAACATGCTTTATGAAAGATATAGTCAGAAATGGCTTTGATTAAAATAATTCTCTTTTATAATCACTAAAAATCTTTATTGTTTCATGAAATTGAAGTTTAAAACATTACGCCTTTATCTTTAAATCATTACACATAAATAAAATAAAGAAAAAAAATAAAAGAACAAAAAAATTTCTTGTTTTTATTATGTTAAATATTCTTTTAATCCGCATTTTATCTTCTTTATTTTTAAAGCAAAAAGATAGGATAAAAAATATTTCTTACCATTTTGAAATAATCTTTATATGTTAAGCATATTTCAAGAAAATATAAGCAAAACGTGGAGAGGTTCTTCAGAATCTCTTTAATGCAAAATTTTATGTAATAATCTAATTTTTATAATTGCATAAACTGATAATTTGAATTCTACATAACTGATTAGCACATATTTGATTATTACTTAGTTAAGTTACTAAACTTAAATAGTTTTCACACCCATTTACAAATGAGGTCAAAATTCAGGGCATTTGTTTTATATCTGATTTTTCGCTGAGGAATCAAGATTATATAACAAAATTCAGTTTATTCCTTGCTGTGTTTTTGTCTAGATTTGTTTTATCTCTAAATTCATTTTACATATGGGAGAAAAATACGAATTTTGGTAGTTTTTATATAAAATTAATGCAATCCTTCAACCGCCTATTGATGTGTTTATGTCTTTCGCTAAAATATTTTCTACAAAGCTCCTGTTTCTCTTAATCAAGAAGATTGCATCTTATAGCTAAAATAAGGTTAGAATTTGAAAAATTAATTCACGTCAGAGTCATACGATATCATTATTTATGTGATTTGCGTACTTGTAATTATGAAATGGCAGCGGTTACCTAGCATTATTCCGGAAATCATCAGATAACATAGTGTGTTTGGTTGCTGTTTCTTATATGAATCTTTTGAAACCGACGCAGTATCAGAAACTTTAAAAATATCTAAATTTCATTTTTCATTTTTTTTATTTTAATTTCATTTTTTATATAGTTTTAAAATTATTTAAGATGCCCATGATTATATACTTAATACACGATTTTTATTAGACTTAATAACCAAGATTCCACGATACATTCTATATACAAATATTGAATTATTTTATTTTTAGAAGTAAAAGCTTTATTTTTTAAATGATTGCTAAATTTACATAAAAAAAAGAAATAAGAAGAAAACTGTAGAGAAGTTTTTTTTAATCTTCTTCCAAGGTCATGTCCTCCAAACGTGTGACATTTTTTTAAAAACGTTCCTATAAAAACTGGTGGGCTTGGTTGATTTGATAGAGGATGAAATATAAATATGGTTCACAGATATAAAATGGAGTAATTTGGTTTATCCTTTATTAAAAGCTTCAATAAAGAAGTAAGGAAGTGCAAAGAGTCCCTTCTCAGTAAAAAAACTCAGACGTTTCCTTTAGAAATGGCCATTGCTTAGGGTTATCTGTAGTGTGATAGTTATCACCATCTCTCCACGTTTTTATAAACATCATTTTTGCTCATTTTTTAAATGTAAATTTTTGCCGAGTTGTCTTCCTTGTATTATTTCCACATCCTACTTAATTACTCCTTGACAGTTATATGGGCACGTAGAAAACAATTAGTGGTTTATTTTTGTCTATAACTAATCCAAGTTTCAATTCCTGAATAAATATTTATATTTAATAAAACAAATAACCAGTAGGCAATAAATACAGTATATTAACAAGGTGGCAATATGGAATAGAATAGAATATTTGTCACACTGAGAGAGACACCTGAAAACCGATGACGAAAAAGAATTTCCAAGAAGCAAATGAGGATTACGAAGGCTTATTCAGTATTTATGATTAATCTGCCACACTGAGCCTCTCTAAAGCAAAAATACAGATTAAATATTCTGTAATAGAAATTTTATTGAAAACACAGTAACAGAAATGTAGATTCAATGTTTATTATGTGCAGAATGGGCTAACACGGAATATGCTGATTTACTCTAAGTATGTGTCCAATTTTTGTGAAAGCTAGTGCCCATTCTTTAATGTTTGTGTATATTCTGTAGACTATTATTTAAGTATTAATTTTTTTTCAAGACATTATTCATCAAATATATTATGTATATTTTTTTCTATTAATAAAATATTTATTTTATTACATTCCTGCTCTGTTTTCATCATTTATATTAACGAATTTTAGTATTCCACGTTTCTCACCTCTTCATTTTACATAAAGAAATTATATTTTCAAATATTGTTGACTTTTTCAAGTTCAACAGTTTTGTTTGTCTACAGTTAATAAACAGTTCATTGAAATATTTAGCAATGAAATTTTACAAAAATCAATATCCTCCACAAGAGCTTTGACAAATGCAAATATATTCAATATTTGCATCCCATCCAATATTTATATTCAAAGCTGGCTTAGCGAAAACTGCCAAACTGTATGAAATAACTGAGAAGCAATTTCTGATTTTGCTTAAAGTAAGAATGCCAAGCCTTTCAAATTCTTTACAAAAAACGTTATTGCTATATTTATATTTCAACAAAGTCAAACAGTCACTAACAGCTCAATAACATATTCAAACTAAACATGTTAAAATAGATAAAAAAAATTTCTAAGAAACCAGATCGGATAAAGAGTTGAAATCGAATATTAAAGGAAATAAACATGTAATATTTACAAATTTGGAAATGTTAAGGATACATTGAAATATAAATTGAGTTGCAGATCAATTGAGTTGAATTGATCAAATTTCGAATAGGATCCATCAACGTAAAGAAGGCATAATCCTAGATTAACTCTCAAGCATGCTTAACTTGAATAATTTCTATCCTAATTTAAATCAGCGGCAATTGATTTCCTCTAAACATTTTCGCATATTCTCTAATAAAAGTACCTTTGCTTTATTATTCGCTGGCCAGTGGCGTAAAAAAGTTCTGAATAGCCTATTAACAAGCTACTTTTGGCTATTAATCTCTGGGAATACACAAGCAACAGAAAGTCGAATGTGCATTTGAAATCTTTTTTCAGAAGGATTGAAGTCAAAACCTGACACAGAACTAAAATTGTAGTTACAAAACTACATACAAAATTTCACATATTTAAGTCATCGGTTTTTTTTTTTAATTATCGCATTTACAAGCTTGTGAAAGTACACGCTAACAAACAGTTAATCTTCTGACGTATTTGGTTGTAAATTTGAAACATATATATACTTTAGATGCTAAATTTGTGTACCAAATTTTATCTCTTTAACTTGTTAACCGGGTAATTAACTTACGGGACAGTTCTCGAGACGGGTACCATTTGGCGATTACCCGCCAAATTTTTCTCGCCAAGCCCCGCGGCCGCTGTAATCTTCAGAATTGTATTTCTCAATATTATGACTATTTTCTAGAGATTCTTTTCTGAAGATTACAGCGTCCTTGGGGCGATGGCAGGAGAAAAATTTGGCATGAAGTATACAAAAATAAGAATAATTATATTTAATAGAATATTATAATATTATATTTAGAATATTATAGAATTTAGAATATTATAATAATAAAATAAGAATAATTATATAAGAAATAATTAAAAATAGCTCAATTTGAACAATGCTAAATTTAAAAAAAATGCAAAAAATAACAATACAAATTTTTTTGAACTCACCCGATTTAACGATGTGAATTTCGTTAATTTACAATAATGCCCTTCTCTTCTACAAACCTTTCCTTTCTGTAAATACCATATCCTGCCCGCATTCACCATACTTCCATCAGCAATTAAATCCATTTTCATGCACCATTCAACACACGCTTTCGCTACCAAACGTTCTAAATCGAAAACCCCCCTAAATTTAAGGGATTCCTCATTTGTCACATTCACACCAGCCATTTTACACCACAAGAAAAATCAACGAAAGTAAGAAAAAAAAATACTTTACAAGCAGAAGAAATCAGAATAAATCCAATCTTCGGAAAGATTTCCCGCGAAAAGCTGCCACCACAAGAGAAATCGAAGAGAGAAATGAAAAAATACGGTACAAGACTTGAAGAGCAGCAGAAATTTTTTAGACCTAATTGGTTGAAATTCAAAGTCAATTCAAACCTGATTGGTTAAAAATTACACCCCCGATATCACCCCCGATATCGCATTCTCTTAACAGGGTTGCCATACATTGGAAGCGTAGAGGAGTTGTCATATTGGCGACTTTAGCTTTAAAATTTGGCGCCAAACTTGGCGGCACCCGTCTCTAGAATTAACCCTAACTTACATTCAATTCCTTTTGCATTGAAATATTTCATCATATCCAATTAACAGGTTAACCATCTTCAATTTATAATTATAGTGCTATCCTATATTCGGATAGCCGGACAGACTTCCCCTGAATGGATGTCGTTCAAAATTTGTTGTAGTCTATAAATTCGGAGTTGATGCCACATACCAAGTTTCATCCAAGTAGTTCAAAGCATTTTGTAGCCATTAGGCTTACAGACACAAATAATTGCAGCAATGTATTTTCCAGACTCAGAGAGGGCTGAAACGCAACGAGGAAATTGGTCAGAATCTCGAATTCTAATATTTTGGCGATTACAACATTTTTTCTAAATGCACCTTGTTAACGAAGAATTAAACGAAGTAAAATCCAGCATAATTTTAAAAATTCAAAACATTTCCCTGATATATTTATACACACATTACCACTCATCTGAGTGACACCATGAACAAAGCAGAGAATAAAAAATGTTGAATACGTTATTTATATTTAAATGAATGCGGATTTGTAAATAATCATTTTTACTGGATAAATAAAGAATATTGTAGCGTTATAAACCGGGACCAATAATAAATCATTATTAAGTTAAGCATGAAAATAATTAACAGCTCTCAAATGCATTGTAATTTATGCATGAAAAAATTCAGTCTTTGTTGGGTCTCTACCCCCAAGTTATCCAATGAAAGATAACAGAACGCGGGTTTCGAGACTAAAATTTTGTCACTTTCAAGAACTGATAAATATGCACGAATGATAAAGTCCTTTGTGCGGTTGATCGAAAATAAAAATATAATGAATTTCTTTTCACACAAAAAAATATTTTGAGCCTTCAATCAATGCATACAAATTGTGCCTTTGGGCTGAAATATATTTATCGATACTCCACAAGATTTTTGTCATCTTCCTTTATGCATACTCTCATTAATATTTGTCAACAGCTCTCATTCGCTTTGAGTCCCTTTTTCTTTTACTGTCACCCATTTCAAGAGAAGGGAATAGAAAATATTGCAAACCAGTCAAAAAATTTACAATGAAATTTGGACAATTCATTTTTCAAACTACTTAGAATTCTAAAAACGCATTTTTGTAATTATGTTTGTTTGTGATACACAACAATTCAAAAATGCTTTCAGCTCGACTGAAGAAATTTAATCTGTGAACTTTAACATCTTTATTTACCGAGTCATTTTACCATCAATTTATCAAATTTATTTTATGAACAATTGATTAAGTTTTGGTACAGAATGAACACAGGAAAAAGAAGAAAAAAACTTTTTTAAATAATCAAATTAATTTAATTAATTAAATAAGTAATAAAAGATTTTTAATGCTCTTTTTAATTTAAGCTCTTTGTGTTCTTTCAAACACTGTTAGAAAAATAGTCATATTGTCAAGATATCAGCCGGATTTAAATGTTACTTTAATGCGCCGGTAAATAAATTGTTAAACGAATTCCGTTCAGGAGAAATCTTTCCGTCTGATTGTACAAGTGCAAGTGAACATGTTAATTATTAAATGTAAAAAGGCAGATGTATAAAATTTAATACACAGGTTTAGCCTTTTGAGTTCAGATTTGCGTGAGATTTGGAACTCGATTCGTCAAGAGATTGAATGCCCATTAATTTGTACTTTAGTACGCAGGTAAACATAATAACTCAAACGCATAACAATCTAGGTAAGCAAAATTTTGTTCACATGAAGTGCAGATTCGTAATAATTTTTTAACTAGATATATCAAATGATTGATAACTCAAAAGCGTAATAACTTAAATAAAAATTGATATGTAATGTTATGACTTAATCGTAACCAAATGTTGATTTCAATCGATCGGGAAAAGATGATTAAAAATAAAAATTCGATTTTCAGATATTTGTGTATTAACCGCTGGCTAATGATTAATCATATCAGATAGCTAGCTAGTTTCAATGAAAACATTAGATTCACACCAAACTGAAAATTTTGATATTCTATAACTATTGCTCGACATAAGTACCGACTTCCTTTACCATATTTCGAAGCACACAACTCCGAAAATAAAAATGTGACACCTTGTGACAGTTATGGCTTTGCCTAAGATTCGTATTTTTATGATTGAGGTGATAACAAGCGAGAAAGTTTGAAGAGACCACTCCCGCTGATTTAATTTATAATTTATTTCAATGAATTATTTTCTACCTAAATAAAAAAGCACCAAAAAATCCGTTCATGGAAACATGTTGCAAAAAAGTTCGAAGTTTAATCGGTACTAAATTATTTCTTTTCACTTCCTCTTAGCCTAAATACTTTAACCAGTAAGTAATCAATATCAATAACTTTTATTTCATTATAATATAAGTGAATGTATAGTTGAACTTATTTATTTCCTGAATGAAGGTTTAATTATAGAATCCCAAAATAATAATCTGAGGAAATAAAACAATCTGGAATTCCAACTGTTTCAAAATCAATATCACATCTTATGTAAAAAAAAAACACCTAGAAAATTGGACCATCTTGACGTGCTGTTAAACCCTAAAAATATCTTGGATATGATTGCCACAAATTAACTAATGAAATTTGTAGTAGAAAATCCCATACATTTTCCAGAGTGCTCAGGAATTAAACAAAATAATTATTTATAATATACTTTAAATTTAAATATATAGTAGCATCAAAAGTTTTGCTTCCTAGAAATGGGATTTTTTAGATCCATAAAAATTACGAGTAATCTAATGAAAACTAATTAAAAACTGTTTGGAGTTGATAGTGATCCACTAACAGCAAAAGGATTAAAATCATAAAAATTGTAGACTTCAACTCATTAACCCTTGCTACAATACATCATAAAAAAACATTAAAAGGTGATCTTTTCGATCTCATAACTAATTTTTATTCATGTTTAGCTTCATTAATACACTGATAAATCAGTCATTTTAAACAATAAAAAAATGCCTCAATCATTAAACGTCAAAAATAGGAATTCGCATTCGAATGTGTTCAGATAGAAAATGCGGTGGTATTTTTAACTTTTAACGATACAGACTGCAACGGAAAATTATACATACTAATTATTTCTCTATTCTTATATATTAATAATCTTATGTGATGTTTTTTGTTTGATCAATTGTATTCAAGTTCAATTATATTCAATTTTTCTGGTCCGATTTTGAGTAAAACTCTACTTAATTACCTCTAATCTCCTTTATTTATTATATAAGAATTAAAGGCTTAGTTCTGGTATTGCTTAAAATAACGCAATGTTTTTTATAATGACAATTAAGATTTAATGAAGAAAAAATGTTGCAGGGTTTACATTTTTTTAAAAAGGATTCAAAAATATTTCCATTTTTGTAGTTTATCACTGATAGATAATTCGTAATTTCAGGAATGTAATTTACCAGATATTTATTTAACTTTTAGAAAAAAAAAAGCAAAATGTATATATTTAATTAAATTTTCGAAAATATAATTAAGTGCAACATAATTTTCATTTTTTATAAAGACTCGATTGAAGAGTAAATAGAGATTTGTTGATTATTTTAAATAGATAGCATAGGAAATATACAAGAAGAAAATAGCAATTCCACGAATTGCACGCATAAGGTATTTTTAACCGCTTATTTGTTGCTTTAATATATTCATTCCAATCATCAAACAGTTAAATATAATGTTAAAAAAATCTAAATGCTGATGTAAAAAATGGGAATTATTCATCAGAAGAATTGTAAACATCTAAAAAATTAAAAATAGCCACACGTGCTGCTATTAAACTAATTCCAAGTAAACAAAGGATTAATTGATAGAGAGAGTTTCAAATCTTCTCGACGCCTTAAAATAATTTGACAATCAGCCAGCTATTATAAGAATTCTTCACTAATTAGAGCCCTAATTAAATTCATTCTACAGCATCTCGTTCATATCTTGAAGCTTCACCGTGATCGTGGATTATTTAGAATTAGGTCCTTCGGCGAATATCTAGATTACTAGGTAATATTGGCTGAATATTTGAAATAAATTGCTTATTCATAAGCTAATGCTCATGATTCTCTCAATGAAGTATTTTTAAACGTCAAATTATGATAGATATTACAGGCATTGATTATTTTAATAGCCCAATTTCACATTCTAGACAACTGCTCAGTTTATTGTACAGAACAATAATGATAATTTTCCTAATATAGTTAATTCCGTGACATGAAAAACTTCACTATCCAGACAGTTTGTCTTCTAATTATACTTTATATTTAGCAATACTGAAGCTTCGCTTTCTCATTTTTCATATGAACTACGCAAATAGCAGACAGAAAATCACTTCCTTGGCTTTCCACAATGAAGAAAATCGCTCAATTTAACATTTGAAGAGACAACGGAAAAGGTTTGAATTTATTGCAAAAATGAAATGTATTATAGAGAATTATTCAAAAAAAAATTTGAAAATTTGCTAAAGAATAAAGAGTAATTTGTGAATAATTGTAATAAATTGAATCATTAAAATAGCAAATTTTAAATTATGAGAGATGAAAAAATATCTTGTTTTGTACTACACTATTTATGAAAGTTATCGTTAAATTAATATCAAAATCTCACATAGTTTTTAATGAAATTATTTAATCTACAAGTATCTTAATCATGTAATCAGGGTACTTGTTCTCCATAATTATATACTAACTAAAAATTTAAAAACAGGGATGGTTAAAATGTAATAATACAATTATGGCCGCGTCTCTCTTAGTTTCAATTCTTTATAAATACTGCCACTTATGTAAATAAAAATTGACTTAAAATCTCCCCATTCTATAAACAAGCGGAACAGCGACCATTAAAATTGTCTAAGGAGCTATTTTTGCTCTCGAATATGGCTTATTCTTATGCAAAAAGAATGAAAATTCTACGTATTAACTGTTAATGAAACAACAAACTGGCAAGCCGAAATTTCATTAAGAAAAATTTCCTGTATCTCCAGCGAAATGAAGTGCATAGATGTTACTCGATGGACATACTTCTCAACTTGTTATTTACAGTTTAATTGCATATGGAGAGCATTCAGCGGCTTACTAATGTTGAAAAGGTGGTGATGAGGAGGAGTTGGTGGCAAGAACTGCATGCTCAACGATGTCCAAACAAAAGAGCGCCATATATAATCAAATGCATTGGGATTTGTAAGACTGAAAGCATTATACAAATGTTAACTCGCCAAATATAGAGTTTTTACTCTTCATTGGATTCTTTGTTTTCTTGAACTCTCCAATTCTTATGAAAAATGTTAATGATCACCCTTTGTTTTATGCAATTCTTTTTTGTTTTTTTGGTGCCTACTCCCTTTAAAAGTTTGCACACTGAATTTGATTCCAGATTTATATATGGTGAAATTTTGAAAAGAGACTATTATAGAAATATTCAGAATTCTTATAAGACTGTTAGGAAACTAATAAGGCGTTTAAAATATAGAAACATGCTTCACTCATTTTTAAGTTAGATATACATTGTTTACAAGTGAATTTTGCATCATTTAGTATATTATAATAAATATACTTTAATTTATATTCATATCCCTCCATTCATAGTGATCTTTTAAAGCATTACCATCTGGATTTATTTCGTGGTCAATATATTAAATATATTAAAATAAGATTTTAAATAATTATATTTTTAACTTATTTAATTTTATAACTAATTATATTTTAGGATTAATTAAGCTAATAAGGGATACAATTGGTCACTTCTAGAAATAAAACTTATGTAATGACTTAGATCTTTTTTTTTTCGGCAAATCTTTTTAATATGAACAATACATTAATGAGTAAGAATTTATACCATGAATGATATTTAATTTCAATTCGGATATTTTTTTAGTCCTAACAAAATCAAAAAATGGAATTGTCTCCTCAAATCTAAGGAGACAATTTGAATATTTTTTTAGTTAGAACAAAATAAAAAACTGGAATTGTCTGCTCTAATCTGTGGTTTATGGTTACTTCACATGCATCGCAAGAGTAGGAAATCAAAATTAATAACTTTGCCCAACTCAATTAGTCAAATCTATGAAGCATTTTTGCATGACTTATTTAATAATGACCAAATCTCGTCCAGCTTAAAAATTTGTTGTGACTATACCGGCTATTAAAGATGTCTTGCCATCTTAAGAAAAAGATAACTATAAAGAACGCTGAAAAATTTTTCGTTTCCAGTTATAATCATTGGATCCATTAACAATGGATCGTGATCTATTTTAGTTCCAACGCCAATTCATTCCATTTTCATCATTTATTTCATGACTAGGATTTTACTTTAATATCACTAATTTGTGATACCGAAAAAAGAATAAATGTTTGTAAAATTTAAATGTGTGTTATGTATCCCGCAAGTTTTGCTTTACAAAAGCGCTAGATGTCTGGATCGAAACTCCTAACAGTAGTATTGTTTTTCACTCTGTACCTATTTCTGTAAACAGATGATTCATGACTGTGAAAAATCTATACTGAAATAGTCTGTTTGTTTGAAAGAGAAAAACTCGAGAAATACTTAACTGATACTGGAGATACTTGTACCATTTTGTAAGGCATTTATTGGAGAAGATTTTAGTATATTAAAGTCATATCAAAATAAAAAAACAGAGTTTTATAATTACGATTTTAATTAATTTCTTACTAAGATTCACGCATGCGTAAAACTGCAGTGTCTGTGCGTTGCATTTTTCCACACATGCGCAAATAGCAAGAGCTGTGGTATGCATATGCGATTTCGTTGTTTACGTCTGATTTTAAACAGCGATTCCAAACTCATTATGCCCCCAAAAATTAACTGATATTGGAGATATTTCTACCATTTTGTTGGGCATTTATTGGGGAACATTTTAGTATATTGAAGTCCATGGACAATTACTTTCTAGAGTTACATCCAAACAAAATCTTTTTGTCTTAGCACCAGGAAAAAAACATCCAATATAATTTACAAAGAAATATTATGAAGCAAGCTGAATTTTATTTTCATATCATATTATAGAGTTGATAAGCAAGTGTGGAACAGTGAGTACAATGAGTTATTTGTATATTCTGAAATTTTAAAACAGCTTTTCTATTGTATATTTTTAGTGAATTTTTTTGACTATGAGCATGTCATTTTTACCTTTTTAACAGTCTAAATGTTTCAGAATGTGTGTTATAAAAAATTGGGAACACAGTCATTTTCGTCAAAAAAATAGTTTTTCGCCAAATTTTAGCGAAATGGAGAAATGTGTCGCGAACGGCAGTATAAGCGTAACGGTAGCAAAAACGCCATCGAAAAATTGTCAACCTCACAAGGCGCCAAATGACTGTATATCAAAGTTTAGCCAAAACTTGTTTTGTAGCTATTTTTGATGATTTCTAAATATATTTTTTATGTTTGTTTAACCTATCTTGGTTTGACGTTGCGTGACGTATCGGGTGGAGGCTAGACTTAAGTTTAAAGCTCATTTTTCCTCTTGGATGTTATGCCACGTGCAACACTGTGCGGGTACTGCTAGTTATTAATAAATAATAATTTTATTAACAATTAGCTGGCAATTTTTTATCTCCCACTGGCATTTTTTTAAAAGTGTATTAAGATTTTGAGAGTCTTGAATTGTCATTTTTTATTTCAAACTCAAGAATGTGAAATCTTTGGCATGTAACAAGTCTACATTTTTTAATTCTATTTTTTCTTCGAATCGTCTACAAAGTGCACTTTGTTTACGATTTTGTAAATTGTGTCGGTTGGAATCCGTCTTACGACCTACTCAACCAAAGATTCGAATCATTGAAGAAATGTAGAAAAATTCCCCATGAAAGATCAGATCTTATTCAAAACAAGCTGAATTAAATGTCGACAGCTTTTCTAAAAAGACCCAGGGGAAAAAGAATCAATATCTTACCAAACTCCTGGAGTGAGTGTATCATTTTGAGCTTTCCATGGTGTAGTTCCATAGATTGCCTCACCATTTATCTTCATCCAGTTTCCGAACTGACGAAGTCTTTCTTCAAAAATAGGAATGATTCGACCATCGTGGGTTGGTCCTACATTGATTAAAAGGTTTCCGCCACAACTGAAATCAGAATGAAGGGGACATATTTATGAGCATCCTACTCAGTCTTAAAATAACAGTTTTAAACTAATACGAGCTCAAGGTAATTATTTCTATAATCAGCCTCCTTCTGAAGTTGTGTTCAAAATCAGATTAGTCTGAGGAGTAAATAACTTATGTGTATTCCCATTCGCCATACATTTAGATTTCTCTGAATCACTACTGTCTAATTCATTTATTGTTAAGACTCAGAAGCACTTTTCAACTATGCTCGAAGTTAAAATACTGAGAATTTCATTTCCCTTTGCAAATAAATCTAAAAATTCAAGAATTTATTAGTAAAACTAAATAAAGAGTCAACTATTGTTTTAAACAATGGTAAATCTTTCAAAATCGCTTAAAGTATCTTAACATTCATTGCGTGAAGAAGATCTTTAATATGAAGTATAAGAAACATCGAAATAATTATTTATGATTGATTTCTAAGGCTGCAAATCAACTTTTTGCCGTCCGAACGTCTGAACGGAATTTTTTTTTTTTTTTTGGTGCTGATAGGATTTTTGTCACTGGCAGTTTTTCTAGATTTTTGGACTATCATAATTTTTAATTTCATAAAATAAATAATTCAATAATTTTAAAAATAATAATTTTAACAATATAAATAATAATTAATTCAAAATAATTAAGATAAGATAAATTCGTAAATTAAATACAAATTTGCGTAACACTAATGTGATGTAGTCGGCGTTTGTTGGATAAACTTCGAATGACACCACCGTGGTGTTACCGGATGAGGTGATGTTAATATAAACAAAATTTTAAATAACTTTGTTCTTGAATGTTTATTTTAGGTACTTTGAATATTAAATATTTTTTTCAGAAAACATTTAGGTCCTATGTAATACAAGAATTTAAATTTTTTTGTTCCCTGAAAGCATTGAACTATTAAAACTAGTGTTTGTTGAAACTACTCTAAACCAGCGGGTGTCTTCACCTATTGACTAGTATGTTTGCAATATGATACATTTTAAGTAGAATTTCGTAGTGTAGAGATTAAAATTAGTTCTCGACTGTTAACTTCTGAAATTTAACTCTGATCTATAATTTTGATGAGGCCATATATCAAATCTTATTTATCTTTTTCCGATTCTCAGTTATCGGGATCTTCACACGATTCGAATCAACAGATCACCTTTACATTATCTGTTTGCATATACATTTACTAAACCGTTTTATAGGCAAAACACAAGCGTACAAATTGATGGTTTTAGTGATAAAACCGTATAATAATTTTCATTTAGCTGAGTCATTGAATTTTTAAGTCAATATATTTGCTTGCAATTCCATATCAAGTATTACAAATTTATTACAGATGTTCCACCTTTATTACCCCCTCCATACTTAATTTAATTAATCGTTCTGTTCTAATTATCATGTTAACAAACAATCAAAAAACCATCCCCTCCATCTCGAAAAAAAAATATTTTTTATTTAGATTCAAATGTGTTGGAAATAGGAAAGTTCATCAAAAATCATGAGGCAGCTGAATTTTTGTTGTTGTTGTTGATGATGATTACGATATTTTCTTTATGTCTACTTCATAGGAAAAATATTAAAGAATCATTCTATTCGCACAAAGATACTAAATGAATATATTATAAATTGGCATTTTAATATTTTGTTAGCGATTCATTAATATACAATACTTTGAATATTTTTTATTGTAAAACAGAAATTAGACTTTGAAATAAGTTAATAATTCCATAAATCACAAAATAACTGCATATTTTCATTTTTAATTCGGCGTTACTGCTAGATACATTACGTTTTACTGGTTTCAGACACTTCCTGTATATTTCGAGACACGTTACATCATTAATGCATGCATAGCAGAACAATCGTTTTAAATATTTATTACTCAAATTTCCAATATTCAATATAGTAGATGCAAAGTTTTAGTTATAATTCTAAGTCATTAGGAAAGACAAAGTCTCTGTGAACAAGTGGTTTTTATATTATATAAGATTGAAAATTGCTCATGCAAACAATAATTATTCCTCAGTGAAATGAAATTTACAGATCTAAAGCTTTCTGTTACTTACCTGACAGTTTCTGCAAGAGTTGTGACAAGTTCCTCAATAGTCAGGTAGTCACTCAATTCAACATTTCTTCGGAAACCCCAAGATCCCTTGTCTAATGTCATTGCATTTTCCCATTTGTGGGCCTGTAGGGTTTCTGAAAAATTAAAATATTTTTTATTAATAGAGGAATTTAATATTTATTTAACAATTAAATTTATTAATACAAAATGAGACATATTACAATATATCTATCATTTTTCATCAAATTCTTCGCTATCTTTACATTTTTCAGCTTTTAAGATATCCACTGTGACTTCGGAAACCTTAGTTTTAAATCAAGAAATTTAGCCAGTGAGATCAATATTGCACTATTTTATACTTTATCGAATTATGGTAAAGAAAAAATACAAAAGAGGTCTCATGGCACTGCAATGAATATGATGAAAAAATTTTGTTCCAAAATTAGATTATGGGTACTATATAAATATTTAAAGTAATTACATTTTATCCCTTTTGTTAAAATGTATATAACTGAATTAATTGTCTTTTCATTTGATAAAATTATTAATATGATGCAATGCATCGGCTATGTTTCTTTAGATAAATATTGTACATAAAACTCTTATTTTAATATTGTTCAGAAATGCAAATAAATTTCTTCGTGTTAAAAGTTGAAGTCATGAAAAGAAGTTTACAGAAAAGAGGAAAACTAATTTCATTTGAAAACCAAAATCTGTAAAAAACACATTTAGCCTTCTACTTCATTCATTTTAGAAAAATAAAATTTGCCTTCAAAAAGATTCAATCATGAGGATAATGCATAAAATATATGGCACAAATATGACAAAATTGTAAATAGCTTAAAAACTGTATTTCATTTCCTACACTGTTTATTCTTGCAAGAAATTGAAACATCTACTGAATTTATTATAAAAATACCAATGTACTTTCTCCACGTATTTGGTGAAGTTAAGAAATATAGAGTTGGATGTAATAAAATAATTAAGGAAAATATTTCAATGGCTAGTTTAATTGGAATCTGCCAAGCACTTTAATAATAAATTAAATTCGCTGGAAGCTATCGCTCATGCTAAAGTTTTGCCTTATTGTTAAATAAAGCAACATATATTTTTCATTTAATTGCTTGGAATTTTTTTAAACTCTTTCTTTGCAAAGCAGGATTATTTTTTGCGAAATTATCCTTTTCTTAAATAGTGTGCTATTTTGTTATTCGAAAATGTAATTCCATACTAAATTAATCCAAATTAAATTAATTACTAAATTAATTGAATCAAAACTTTTATTTATCATCATGTGTTATTAATCTAGTGCTAGATATAAACAAAGTCATTTGATTTCTAAAATATTTATTTTATACATTAAACTTCAATCTTTTTCAAATTAATAGATGCCATACGTATGGCTAGAGGGAGTAATAGATAAAACAATCTAAAGAGTTCATATAAACAACTTCTAAATTTATGCTGTAGCAAGCTCTACTCACTTGGATTGTAACGATCTGAGCACGTATAGTATCCTCCATGTTTACAAGGAATGTTGGCTCCCCATCTGTCATTTACTGCAACAACGTCTTTGACAGGACTAAAATTATACAAAAAATTATGAAAAAAATTTTCTAATTTAAATGAAATTTTTCTAGCAATTTAAATGAAAAGGGGAGATATAAATCCATAATTGTAACAGACAATTTTTATGTTGAGATGATGCTATCAATATAAGCAATCAATTAAAATGCAAATATACAAGCCGCTTTCTTAATTGCTAAGAACCTCTTAAATTCGTAAGAATGATAATTATAATACCAAAAAAGGCATCTAGATATTGTCTATACATAGGGAAGTGACTTTTTACAAAACAAGGACATTGTTTGAAGTGTTACCTAGAAATAAAATTCGGACTTATCCCAGAAATGGTATCAAATGTGTTGAATTGCCATGCAAAAAGTTGTAAAGCGTCATTGATTGAATATGACTTAATACTTATGCACTATAAGTATAATATAAAGAACTAATAAAATAAGCTTTTGTTTGCTTGAAATTTCTCAAATTTCTTTTCACCATAGAATACCTCCAAACTTGGAATCTCTTGGATTCTCTGACGTTTAAAGTATATACTTCGAAAGATTTATTAAGTTAAAAAAAAACATGTTCAAATTTCCATACTGTACACAAATTAACATTACAATAAATATATGCAATACAATACAACTATGAAAAAATGCAATGTTTTATGAGTTCTTGGATTTTGTTGAAAATTCAAAATTGAAGTAGGTGTGATTGAGGAAATCGATGAAACAGATTATTCCGGGATTGTGTCTGGGAAAGTCAGATCTGCGTTATCCTGAAGAAACTGCACAAGATTCCTGGTTTTGATTCTGGAAATTTTGTTTATCATCATGTTGTTCCACAAGAATTGTTCAAGTTCGTAGGAGGATTTGCTAAGGTTAAAAGACTTGGTGAGAGGACAGTTAGTGATATAATGAAGTGGATGCCATATTTCCTGGCAGCCACAGTGGTCAGATTCTTTTATATGGAATATCTTGAAGCATGAAGGGAATGGACCAGGACTGTTTACAGAGATTATACCTTGCCTGTTCCATAGTGCTGGGTTAAGGAAAACTTTGAGGTTGATTTGATAAATATTTCTTTCACTTGTGCTGCTGTGCCTTCTTTATTCGCTGTATTTTCGATTTATTTGTTGCTGTTGTGACACACATGTGCTTTAATCTATTTTAACTGCATAGACGAGTAGCTGAGTACAATGTTTCGACATCACATCACGAGTAATACACATTCAGAAAATGGAGAAAAATATTTTCATCCATTTCGACTAATACATTTGCAAGTAATATCGACCTTGTATACTGGGAGAAATGGCTTATATTACAGTTTTATCATGAATTTTAGAGATTGTGTTCTTAACCGGCATGAATGGACGAATTTCCAACTAGGCAGACAAAGTAGAAGCATAAGGCTTTTAGTGTGAAGGGTTGGTTAAGGAACTTTATTTCCCTTATTGCCGTTATAGTCCCTTATCTCCCATATATTATAAATGTTTTTAAAAAGATAATTCTAGGAATTCTAAGATATTAAAATAATATTAATAGTTTATAATGTATTGGTTCAGTTCCTATATGTTTCCTTGCATTTACTTAATTTTTAAAATATTTATAAAACCGAACATCTGTTTCAACAATATTATGCACGAATCGGGATACTGGGTAGCCTGGAGTCATAATAAATAAATAAAATCAAGGTCATATACAATTCAAGAAATAAAAAAAATGTTAAAATAAAATAAAACATTAACATATTAAAAATGCTCTGGATTGTGAAATCAAATGGAACATCTTACTAAAGTAGGATCTTCATAATGTGCTATGCCTAAGGGTGCGAAATACCTAAGTCAGTCATTTGGTATGCTTTTCATGTAATGAAAAGTACGTGCAATTAATAGTCATTGAAAAATATACTAGGCATGCGGATGATATTCAGTATTATGATAGTCAATTAACGTTTGGGAGGGAATTTGCAGTACAAAAGTCTAGTATTTTAAGAAAGTAAGTTATTAAAAGGATGATACTTGGGGTTCATTCAAAATGTAATAGTCAATTGTGTTAAGGACCTGTGGCTGCTCCAGTTCAAAAGAATATGGTTTCAAGGCGTTGCTTTTCCCACATTCGAAAGACGTTGTCTTTCCCCACATCCAACAAAATGTAAAATAGTATTTGTTCCAGACATTCCAGTGACAAGTTATTGAAAAAGCGGTTATAGAAAGTTGTCTCTACGTTTATCTTATCTGGTATCCTTTGACTTTTTCCTGAGCAGGTATCTCAGACAGAATGCATGCGACACTTGCATCAAAATGCAATATCTACGATTCCATGTGACTGATGCTTGAGCCAAGTTGTCACTTACCACATACATGTACAGAGATTTTTAAAGTTCATTGCGTCCAAAAAAATAATGCATGAGCCAAATAATAAGTAAATGCTACATTCTTCTGTGTATAGGAAGGACGTCATAATGCTCGAAATATGAAAGAAACAGGCATGTTTTGTGCATTTTGTTCTTAATAACATAGTCGAATGCTGTATTGATATTAACTTAATGATGCTCTTCCATTTTGTAGACACGGAAATTTTCCCATATCTTACGCCTTTTATAATAAGAAAAGCTAAATCTAAATTTAACTTCAAGGTAGAACTCGCAAACGATCCCATCACATCGCACATAGTCACTTTTAATATACATATGTATCACTCTCTTGCTACTATAGCTGTAATCATTTTGAAGGTAATCAAGGGGGTGAACATTACTTTATATAATTGTTTTGTATGTGCATTCGTGTGTGTATTATTTAAAGACTGATCATATAATATGTAAATGCACAATAGAAAATTATCTTTTTCTCTTTTAATTTAATTTTGAAAGCAATAATTCCTTCGGATAGTTAGAATTCAATACAACCCTGCATGTTTTAATCTTTTATTTCTCACTTTCTAGAAAATCAAATAATTTATAAGACGTTAAAATCGATTCAAAGATTGGTTTATTTGAAATCAGTGTTTTATTATTTCGCAATGCAATTGCATGTAATAAAAAGAAATATTCTGATGCATAAAAACACACACCTTTCATTGTACAACCATGCCAAGAATTCTTTACTTTTCCAGTATGTATCTGAAGCTTCCCAGTCTCCATCAGACCATATTACTTCTGGTCGATAATTATTCACAAGTTCAAACAGTTCAGGTAATGCTTTGTTCTGAAAATAAACCATCAGCTGAAATTTTTCACTTTAAAATGTGTGTGTGTGTGTGTGTTTTACACTGTATGCAAAGAAACTTAAAAACGAAGAGACTAGAGAGTGATGCAAGTATTGCGGTTCAACATTCTGTTTTTTGTGAGAGAATTATACGTAAATGAAGAATTTTTTTCTGAACATTTTAAATTTTTCTACTTGTATTAATTCATTCTCAAAATATGATTTTACTGACATAACAATTATTCATTACTTAATGTTAATTCTGACAGAAATGCTAATTATTCAGTAATTAACGACAGTTTTTCCAATGGATTAGTTCACGCAACAAGAGAATATAACTCAATTGAGTAAGCTGTCGATTGAATTTTCACAAATTTATCAAATAATTTAAATTCTGTAGGTTAGAAATGTCATCGCTGCAGCCTTTAACCAAGCACTGAATCAATTGACCTATATTGACTAATGAGACTATTTTAAAAGTTTTAGGGCATTTTGTATAGAAACTGAACAAGAGCAATTGGTATTTATTTAAAAAAATTTGTCCAAATTACTACGCAAATAGTTCTAAATCTGAAAATTTTCAAAAATGTTCAAAATATGCTTTTGGTGGTCTGCAATATTTCCGACTGTAGGTGTTTGTAGACTATAGACTGTTTGTTTCCTAGATGAGTAGACAATATTTTAATATTATCATATTTTAGCTCTCCATTAATTCGTGAATTTTATTAAATTTCAAAAAATAGAACACGTCACATACAAAAGTCATGAATTTGAAAATAATGTTTTTAAAATTCTCCAATATGTATAATATTGAATTAAAAAATAGACTAAAAAGATGAGAACTATTAAATTTCTTTAAAAAATTATTTCATCTAATATTAATAAATATGCTTTAAATATTTGTTTGAAGTGATTTTATTTTTCAATAGTCAACTCATTAATTCTTACATCAAAAAGGATATTTAGATTTTTAGTCATTTTATTTATATATGTGCAAATTGCTACTTCTGTTAATTCTCTACATAATTAAATGAGTTCATATAGAATACAAATTATATTAAATTAACTTAATTACCAAGTCTTTTACTTTCAAAACGTAGCAATTAGACTATAAAGCATATTTTTCAGTCACAAATTATATAAGCATAATTTAATTTTCGTATATTGTAGTCAGTTACATTATTGCACAATTAATCATTATAAATGCATAGTTAAATAAATAAAATATTGTTCGGTAACATGCGAGAATTTCGAAAGGAAAAAGAAATCCTCTACAGTTTTCGTTAACACTGCGCTTATAAAAATTCGCTTAGAGTATTCATATCCTAATGAATATCGTCGTGTTACCTATTATTAGCTACAATAAATTTAATTAAAATCAGTTTCTAAAGCAAACTTTTATTCATGTTTTGAAGAGTTTAAATTGTTTAATATTATAATTATTTTCTACTTTTACTTTTTAGAATAATTATTTTTCTGAAGCTTGCTACCTGATGCCGCCATTTCTACAGATTTAAAATTTAATTAATTGATTGAAAAGTAAGTTTTGCAAATGTTAAAATAATGATACGTCGTTACGGACATACATTTATCCGTATGGTCAAGTGATCTTTATGCGTTGCGTAATCTAGAACATACAAGTATATAAAATTTAGAAATGGCGTCACAACTGTAAGTGAGGAAACAAAGAGATTGAATAATCTTTAAAAACAGAAATGCGTCTATAAAAAATATGAATTTAAAAAAATTATATAAACGTTTTTAATAATGTACAAATTGCAAAAATATAATTTTAAACCAGAGAGAGTGGTCTCCATGAAACTTTCTCGTATACTCTTTAATAAAGACGTTTTCCCTTCCCCTCCCTCTAAAATTGTGATGCTTACTGATCAAATTCACCAAATTCTTTTCTACAGAATACCAATTTTTCAAATGTTATAATCTCTTATCTGAGCGACAAACTGTGGAAAAAAATATGAATTGAACTATCATTCAGAAACATACTAATCCGGTCTCCATTCTGGATGTTCTGTATCTTACTAAAAGTAGTCTGCGTTCTGTTGTTGCAGTTGACTACATACAATCATCTAGGTATCTCACTTTACTAACAAAGCTTCATACACCACCACTATAATCACCATTTTCAGACACACATGCCTGACTATTCATCTACAAATCCTATTTTCCTAGATGTTACAATCTCTATTCCTACCTGAGTAGCAAGCTCAGAAACAATTACTAATTGATTTGTCGTTCAGTGACACGCTAATCCAGAATCCCAGTCTGGATATTCTGTATATAAAGTTATCTTGTTCTGCTAAACCAGTGCGATAAATTGCAAAAAGTCACCTAATATCATATCAGACTACCAAACATCATACACTGCACGAGCAGTCCGAAAATCACTAATTCAACCTTATGAAGAACTCTAAATTCACACCGGCAGTCACCACCCTCTCGCTATTTCCACAGCAAAATGCTGAATTTTCTGCATCCACAACTAAAAATAACAAATTGCTGAATCCACAACCAAAAATAACGTTCCACTATAGTGGAAGTCGAAAGTCTTTCCCCAATCAATTACGGGGCTTAAATTCACGTGAGTAGATGGCTCCTGTTCAAATACTATCCAAAAGAAGAAAACATCCCTGATTATCTCAGAACTGGGACACCATACTCACCTAGAGTAGGTGAGTCCCTGATGGACACTGTATGGCACAAGTTGGCGCTCTACTTGATATCGTAGTGCATGGCGTTTGTACTGTATCTAGACACCAAGTTGGTAGCAACAGTTGTCGCCATTCTCAAGTTAAGGAGGAGTAATAGGACCTTAGTGGTCATATTGTATATAAAAGTTTAAAATATCATCAAATAAAAACGTTTTCTCTCATTAAAGGCTTATTAACTCTTCATCTTCGTATATCCTCAAACTCAAGTGATCCTCAACCTCATATCCTTAACCCCTCCAAGAGACTTTCCAAGCACACATTCATATGGGATTCCGGCTTATTTTTGTGCTTTCTTTCCTTATCAGATTTCATATTGAATTTATAATAATTTCCAATATTGATAGTAATATTGGAAATAAGTTTCCAAAACAAATTCAGCAAATATTGCGATACTGAAGATTTCTTAAAATGTTATTATCTCCATGGAAACTTTTAACAAGTTTTTGTTTATTCGACACTTCTGCTGCTTCTGTGAATTTATCTGAGCCATTATCTATTATTTATTTCACAATGACATATAAAACGATAACAGAACTCTGAAATAAGAAGAAATAATCATAAGACCTAAAACTGAACAATAAAAAATTTACTCACGTCGACAAAATACTGAGTTGAGTATTTATTCTGCTTATCCAAAAGATACAATGGGTGAAACCAATCAAACATTGAATGATAAACTCCAAAATGCAAATCTGTTTTACTCCTTATAGCTTTTGCCAGGTCTCCTAAAAATTCAAACACAGGAATTTGTCTTCACAGGTATAAGTATAAATTTTAACTAAATGAAACTATGCAAGGTAGAATAAATATCTAGTTTTTATAAGAACTGAGATATAATCCTTCAAAAAATATTATATAAACACTTTTCTAACATTAAGACATAAACATATAGAATTTCGTATCACTATTATTATATGTTTAAATTTAATTTATTTTCATTAATATTAAATATGAAATTTAAAGTCAATACAATCTTATGCCTCGAAAGTGGTAATACTTAAAAATCTTTCTTGACTTCTTAAATCATAAATCTTTGATTAATGTTTTTAGAGCATTTTATTTAACATGATTCCAAAAACCATTTTAAAAAATACTGTGCAACTTTATCAACACTATCAGCAAATTTTTCGCTATCAGTAATTTCTTATCCTACTTCTCTTAGGTTTTATTGATACCTTCTCAGAATTGTTCTGTTGGTAGGGTATCTTCATTATATAGCTATATTGAAAATGAATGTCATATGATTAATATAAAACACAAATTAAATATAATAAATCATCTTCTTTTATAGAAATATTTTTTTTTATTTTAATCATCTTTTAGTCTTTAGTATGCAGATACTTGCCATAGAGAAAAGTTAAAAGTAAAATGGTACTGAAGGATTACTAATTTGTGGGCATATTTAAACAGGCTAAAAAAACTGGACTATCACTGACTATACAATACTCAATGACAGCGCACTGAAATCCTTAGAGGAGATTTCAGTATATATAATTATCAGTAATGCTGAAAAAAAATGACCCCTCTCATTTTTTCTGCGTCATTATCGAAATAGCAGATCAAAAAATTTGTGTTTTAGTGTCAAGAAAATCGGAGATGTTTTTCTATTGTTAAAATGACTATAGATAATGTGCGAATAATTCTAAGCTTGAATAAACAAATTTTATGAAATAGTACACTACCCATTCATTTTTAAGCCTAACATTAGCAAGAATCAATCATCTAAAGTCTGTATGTGATTTATGCTGATTCATTAAGTTCCCATTTCAAGTCCAGTTAGAAGTTACTGTTAATATTTTCCTGCGGTGTTTCTTTTAATTTTTATTTGGAAATCCATTTTTTTTTCTGTTTGTCGATAACCACTTGTTTTAATTTGATTTTTGTGATTAGTTTTGATTTCAGTATTGCTGAACATTATGTACAGAGAAAATCTTCATTGTAAACAAAGGCTAACGAGAGAAAGAATCTTGCGACGTAAGTAGAGACAATGCCAATTGACATTCAATCAGATCCGAGATGTTGTTAACAAGATAGCAACCTGTCTATACAGACATGTCTTCGAGTATACTAATAAGAAACAATTTTCACCAATAGATGCTTAATATATTATGCAATGATAGTACATCAAAAACAATCTGTAGCTAGACGGTGCTCTATAATATCCAAAAATTCCGTCTTCTTTGACATACTATGCAAGAAACTTCTTTATTCTTTTCTCCACAAAAAGATTTTTAACCCAAAAAACTGAGTTCACTGGAAACAGAATGGCGTAATTTTAAAAATATACACAAAATAGCCCATTTACTTATGGGTTTGTGACATAAAGCTAGTTGCACAAATATATGAAAACAAATGGCTCTACCACATATTGTTGAATAGATAACAATACTTTATTCAAAATTAATTAAAAAAAGGAAAATTAATAAAAAATTCATAAATTCAGACAACTCATTTGTAATCGATCAGGAAAACTTAAACCTTTAAAGCTTAAAAAACCCAAGAGAATAACATAGCTTAACACTAACAATTATTTTACAATCATTGCAGATGAAATATTATGAATCGGATAACGATTCTAACTTAATCAAAACTCATCAGTCAGAGTCTCAGGCCTTTGTAACTTAGGTTTTGTAGTCTAGAGTTTAAATAAAACTTATTTTTACTTTTTTTATATGTTGATAATTTTGCTCTCCTTTTTAATTATTTTTATTCAATATTCTCTGCACTAAAAAGACAAATGTTAATTAGAAATGACTGCAACTTAAATAAATCGATGTCGTAAATAATTTCAAAATCCAGTAATATTTGGTAAACATGAGAAAAAGAGTCTAGAGAGATAAAAGTAATTCGTACGTTTTATTTGATTCTTGTCGTAAATAACATTTATCTCAAAGTTCACATATACATATAAGATGTCATTTTCTAATCATAACACTATAGCTAATTTATAAACAGTTAGATATAACCATAAATTTTCATCTGGAAATGTGATCTAAATGTCGTAAACAGTATTATTTTTTAAGTTGTTTTAGTCAATAAATGTACTGCTGAAAATATTTACGAAATCAAAATTTTTTTACTGTTTCCAGGGAATATATTATTCATATTGACGCATAGATGAACCGTGTATTTACTGAAGTCAAAGATAACACTCGCTAATCTCAACTCGAGTCTTTATTCATTCATCTTACATCTGTTTTTATCCATAAGACGAAAAGACTCTAATCTTCCAGATTTAAAAAGATACAGAAATTATAAGAGCATTCTAGAACAAACGAGAAATAACAGAAAGTAAATTAATAACAAAACAATTTTTAGGCAGTTTGCCTGCAGTCAGATACGGACTTGCGAATTGCCGCTTTCAGTCCTTAGTATTCCACGACTGAGCCATTCAATCCGCACCCAGTTAGAACAAGTTTTGTTACAATATTTAATGAAATACTTATGGAACAATAACATATGAAACAAAACAAAAATCCACATTTTGTGAAGTTTCGAATTTTATCATTTTAAGTCAATCAACAGCTGTCTTTAGGAAGCGAGATGGATTTTTTCGTGGAGTTTCTTTGAAAAAACCGTTGAAATGGTCTGAAATCATCTAAAATAATGGCAATCAAAGGTTCATAATTGATTTAGCTTTAACCGTAGAAGAGATGATAACAATTTTTTGCTTAAAATATTAATGTGGCTGTTAAACGTAAGTCTGGAAGGCTATATAAAATCTTGTATCCTAGAAATTACATGTATTGATTCAAATATCATCAAATATGTGTTCAAGTCATTTAAAGCATATTTTCAATTGTAAAACCAAATGATGTGGCATTTTTCCATTTCTTTTGATTTTAATGTATACTATGATAAAAGAATTAAACTTAGAGTATCTGTTCAGTAAAATTTTTTTTAAAAAACTATTATAAATATTGATTGCAAATGCTTGATGACTCAAAATATTTTCGGAAGATAGTTTCAAACATGTAACTGAAAACAAGTTTATCTGGATAAGTCTAGGTTTCATAAAGTGAACCATTAATTTCGAAATTGAAATACTAGTTATCGACTCATCAATAATAGTTTTGGCGCGACAATCAGAAAGTAAACATTCAGATGTCTGTTTTATTTTGGGAAAACTCTGTCACTGCACTAAAGTGCTGTCTCATTCGTGGATTAATTGTTTCTCCTTAATGTTGACATTCAGTCTCAAAATTTATTTGAGACTTCTCATGTTTGTCTGGTTTTTGTGAAATTACCGTAAAATAGTTACAGCAATTCCACTCAGACATCGACAAAATGGGCACTCAAGTACTATCTTGGTGATTTTAATGGAAATAAACCCACTCGGAAGGGCTATTACTTTTTTAATGAATTAAATTATAATAATTTAAGAAATAAAATGATTTAAATTTCTAATGAAACTAGAAATCAAAGATATTTGCAGTAATATAAGCATGCTTTAATTAGAAGAAAATCCACATTTCTATCAAGTATAAAAAATAATTCCAACCAGTAATTAAAAAAAAATTTAAATTTTTAAAGGTTTTTTTTATTATTATTCTAAGCCTTTTTAAGAGCAAAATTTGTCATCTAGTAATGCTTATTGTAACACTAAAAATTGTACAATAAATAAGAAAATAAAGCATTAATAATAATTTTCTATCTTTTTCATGTCATGTAAATTTAATTAAGGTGAATGAATGTACAATAAATAAGAAAATAAGGCATTAATATTAATTTTCAGTTAATGAATGTTTAATGAAGATTATTTTCTTAGTCATACAGTGTAATTCGACTCATTCAAATGAAAGGAAACAGCAGAAGTACGATTTATCCAAAAATTGAATATGAAGGAAACTATATCTACTAAAGAAAATGACAATTTTTAAAATAAATTTGGCGCTAAAAATTCTTTTTAATATGAAAAATTGTAATAAACAGTAATATAATTAATGTTTAAAAGATTTAATAACTACTTCAATTTAAATAAATATATTTATTATACTAATAAAATATATTTTGTTAAATAATTTTTTCTTCTCGGGCCTTTTATAAGCGTTTCACGGTTTGAGATATAAAATAGTAAATAAATATAAGATAGTAATTAATTCAAAATTAATAAGTAACATTGAGTAATATTAAAAATGTAATTATGAAAAATTATCACTATGATAAAATATTTTTATAGCTTTAAAAATAATAAATTAAGTAAATAGCATAATTATATCATTAGTATTTAAAATCGTACAATACTATATAAATTATTTTTAATATCATATAGGACTTAAAATGCAAAAATTGTAAAGCAATTCTCCTTATAATCAATAATACAGTTCAGAGGTAGCATGTTGAATATTTTTAAAAAGTGAGAAACTTTTAAACTGAGTAAAACAGTACGATTCCCTAATAAATAAAGGGTCCTAGAACATGTAGTGATAGCTTATAAGCCAGTTAACAGCTACACCACACGAGCAATTGCTTTTATATTGTGGTCATGTTACTCGGCTGCGATCCATAAGGTCCAAGGTTCTATCCTCGCTCATCACAATTCGCCACAAACATTATTCAATTATAGTCGTTGAGAATACGATACTTGTTTAAGTACCGAACGCAAATGCCAATAAATAATTTCTCTCGCTCTTTGGTTTTGATACAGATTTCTTTTCATTACATGTATATCAATTCATTTATATTCATTCCAGTTCATATAAATAAAAAATAATTGAGAAAATTGTTTATAGTAATGTATCAATATTTCATTTTTGATTTCGCTTCTCTTTACTATCGTCAGTGGCCTGTAACATAAACGCAGACATATATATATAAAAACCGTATAACGTATCCCTTCTCTTTAATCTTAATGGTTCATCTACGAATGGCAAAAATGTTCATCCTACCAACAAATTTCACTTGACTCACAAATTCAGTCAAAATTATTCATTCGTTGATTTCATAAGAAAACAGGGACAAAGCGTTATTTATTTTAATTTTGTTTATTTGCATTGAGCAGTTTTATTCTGTTTGATAATATAATTTAATTTTTGATATTCACATTTATATATCAGATAGGATCAGGTAATGTTAATTATTTTAATATTCTAGATTTATTGATTATTTATGTTTTTTGTTATTATTTAGATTTTCAGTTATAATTAATAAATTATTTGAATTAAATAACCTAAGAGATCCCTCTTTGGTCCGATATCTTTTGCATTCCAGTTCCATGACACTTTTGAAGGCCAAAGGGTGAATCCTTCGTGATGCTTGCTTGTCAGAACCACATATCTGAAAAGAAGAAAAAAAAAGAAATTAATAAATTATTTCCTAAATATTGACAACTTAAATTATATGGTAGGCATTTTGAAATCTCTCTTTCTTATTGAGAGTCTCATATATTCATTAACTGTTCAAATAATTCGAATAAAGACATTTATAATAATAAAAAGGATTGTGTATGTTTATCCAGATCATTAGATCCAGAGCTACCGGATTTGATACTAAAACTTTAGAATATGAAAAGTGGCACCTCAAAGCTATTTTTTCTTATTAATTTTTTTAATTAATTAGAAGCTAAACACTTTTTGGCGTTTTACATTAGCTTATTACAGGGTACATGAAGCTTAATCACTTTTTATCAACATCAAAATAAAATTTTGTCCGAAATGGCAGAAAATTAAGGAGTCACATAGTGCTATGATGTTCCTAAAATAGTGCTAGTTACATGACTATAAAAAAATCTAAAAATTACTTTGCTGAGGATGTTATTAAGCTTAGAATATTTACAAAAGATTCAACTGAAACTTTTCGTTATCAATATATCTAGCAAACCAGCAGGTCGCCAAAGGCAGTTAATAAGGAATGTAGATGATTATAAGTAAGTAATGACGAATTCAAATTCTATTCCATATCGCAGAAATATAAAGAACTTTCTTTTACCACTTACGAAAAACTACCCTGTATTCAAAACAATAGATTAAATTAACGTAATAAGAAAATTTTCACAACTCATAAATTGACTCAATGAATTCAAAAGTTATCTAACTAAAAAATTCTATCAATAGCTGATCAAATATAATACGAAAAATAAGTAACTTATGCTGACAATTATGTTGCTGAAAACAAAGATTAAAATTCAATTTAGAATGTATATTTAGTATAAAGCTTTTCAATATTAATTCAATGCATACATTGCATGATAGTAACCACTAGACATATTTATAAAATAATAATGAAATCTGAGAATTTTACATTTTACAAATTATTCTCCGATAAATACTTAATATTTGTTCTGTTCTCATTTATAAAAATCTACAAAATCTGAGTGAAAAATTTAGGTAATAAATGAAAAATTAGCAATTTAATCTAAAATGATGTTTGAACGGAAAACATGAATTAAAAAAACCTCTTAATAAAAAGAAATTCTCGGAAATTTAAAAAAAAAAATCTTTTAAAAATTATGTCTCAAACCAAGTTAAGTTATATTTATCAAATATTCTGTTCAATGCAAATTCGCTCTTCATAGAAATTATTATCTTGCTTTTGTTAAATTCAAAATATTAAAATAGTTCAATTACTGAAAAGCCGATGAGTTTCATATGCAAAATATCTGCTCTGAATATTAATCTGATGAATCACTCCCACTCAATGATTTATTTAGAATTATATTTTTAGCTACTAAGAATAATTTTCAGACAAAAATAGAAATATAATAAAAAAAATTGACATTTGTTTTTCATGGATGGAAATTGCATTTTGAGAATAATTCCGTAACATAGGTTGACAACAAAATAATGGTAAATTTGTGTAATAATAATTTATTCGAAGTTTTACATGGTTTATAATTTTATAAATGCGTCAAGATCCAAAATAAATACCTACAATTTTTTCTCATTAATATCCTTTTGTTACTAGAATGTAAACATTCCACTAAAACTGAGTTTAGTTTCAAATGTAATTTCAATTGGGTTTCACAATATTGTGGCAAAACTGTAAATATTATTCCTTGCGTAATTATTTCCATAGTAAAAGAAAATAGATTTACAAATATTTTAATGGATGCTGTGTCAATGATGGTTGACACTGGCTATCATTTGGTGATGAAAATTTAGATTCTCGAAAATAGAAGAATTATGATGCAGATATTATATCCGAAGAAATCTGTACAATGACTATATAAGTGAAAGCATGTACATGAATGTGAATTCACTTTCAGATTTCAAACAAGCTAAAGGCTTTACTGTGCCGTTATTGCTATTTATTAATGTGCTATTGGTTTCATTTTATTTGCGTTTGCATTATTGATTTCTACAAGTGGTACTTCTATGTTCGCTTTGGCTGCACATTGCTGCCTAGGCCCCCTGTTACTTTGTGAAATAAGGCTTCGTTATTCATATTCGGGTTAGTTGAACTTCTCACCCTACATCTACGGGGAGGATTTTTTGTAATAATATTACGGTTTTTACACCAAATTTCAAGATTTCAATCACCTTTTGAGTAAAACTATTTAGAGGAAATCTGTGTCCAATTGTTGAAATATACGTTAACACGATAACTACAAAACAAAGAGATCTAGAGAAATAAAATCTGGCGTGCAAATTTAACATCTATATTGTAGATATCTATTAAATTTTGAGCCAAATTCATCTATGAGTTGAATGTCTGTCGGTCTGTGTTTTCAGAATCATGTAAACGATTTAAATATCAAATGTGGTTCTAACTGCATTTGTAGTTAGAAAAGCAGTATCAAAGTTTGGCTTCAGTCGCTTGGGAAAACACCCGTCCAAAACACAAATTCAGCTTTATTATGCGAGAAAATTTTGGGGAACCACTTCCGCTGGTTTCCGCCTGATTTGAACCATAATATTACATAATATTCAAAAGATTACATATGAAATTTCATTTTATATATCATTATGCTTACATGCATGTGAAAGTAGAGACCGACAGACATTTAACAACTTCGGCCAAGTTGGTTAGACACTTAATATGAATTCATGTTTTAAACTATAAACCTGTATCCTAAATGTTATCTATCTATCTCTTTACATTTTCAGTTCTCGTGTTTACTTGGACAGCCGGACAGAGAGATTTCATTCAAAATTTCATAGAAATCCACACATTTTGTGCAAAAAGTATAAGTCAATTTTTTTTTCTTCTGTAGTTCAAAGCGTTTTACAGTTATAGCGTTCTCGGACAGAAAAACAAAGTAACAGATAAACTTAATTTCAAAAATGTGTATTTTTGATTCAGCAAAGACTGAAACGTGGAGATTCGTCAAATCACCAGGCAACAGTTTTAACGATTATAATGTTTTCTCCTTGTATACTTCGTTTCCGAGAAAATAAAAATGATATAGAAAAATATAAATTTATAAAAAGAAATATTTCTGAGTCAGCAGTCTATATTAATCTATCGGACTTACATCTTTGAAATTTGGCTCACAGTAAACGTTCATGGTGTTTCAATGCAACCCGAAGACCGAATTTTAAAATTTAATCTAGAACATTTTATTTCGTATTTAATGCTATTAAGTGATAAGATTTAAGTGTTACGTAAAAGATTTTCGCCAAATCCGCGCCAAATATTAAAAGAACTCTTGTGCATCTTCCCTTAAGTATTAATTGTGTTTACGCAATCGCCGAGCTAATGCCAATGAAAAATCTAAAAACGCAGCTAATGCATTAACTAATTGACCAACTAATGAGCTGCTATTCACCATTGCATCATTCTAATGGAATTTGTTTAAAAGTTCTAATGTAATTTTCTGCATTTTGGGAATTTTTTTAAGGATAATCTGTTTCTCGAAAAATGTTAAGAACTAAAACTAAAATTCCGACATAATCTTTTTCCGATTCTTTTAGGTTATTATTGTTGCATTTCTATTTTCAACCGTGAATTGCCAAAGTAATTTCTCTTTTTGATTTTTTTTTAATTAACAGCTTCTATAAAAAAAAATTTACAATTTTTATTGAATTTCTGCGGAAGCAAGGGAAAATATTCCGTCTTCGTTTACACAGTCAGGCAATATTGTGAACTTCTGAGAAAGAAGTGCAGAAGAAATATAATAATTACTAAAGTTAAGTACCTGAGGTCAAAATGGATTTATGCTACAAAAAAAATATTTAAAAAGTACTGTGAGTAGCTAGGACCTTCTTTGTATATTGTTGAGCATAAAAAATTAAAGTGCCGATACTTTTAGTCATAGATCACAATTTGGAAGCAAAGCAGTATTTAATTGCTCTAATATGACAAATTAAACGCTTAATAAATAATCAATTATCATCCTGGATCTTATATATATATATATATTTATTTATTTATATAAACTAGGGGGCTTCTTAGGTTGATTTTGGGGTTTACGACCATATTTGGCTATACTGCACCAAGCAAAAGGTGAAAGATAATTATGAAAACACACGTATTAAAAGTAACAAAGCATGAAAATCATGATAAAAATAAAACTCGATGAAAACAACGATTAATGTATAAGTTTTTCAAATGTAATTAACTAACAATAAATTATTGGCTTAAAATCTAAGTAATATATGAAAACGAAAGCAATGATTTAAATAATGGGAAAAAAGACAGAAACAACATGATAAACAGCCAAATACAATTTAAAAAACAAAGTGCAGATACGTTTTAAAAGTTATTTACGTTATTATTTAAAAGTTACGTTTTAAAAAATATTTCGGTGTTATTTCTCATCTACCAAGTCCCTCAAAATTAATAAAGATAAGTCAAAAACAAGCAGCCTTAGCAAACTTTTCTTGCAGCAAACAGCAACTTTAAAAAACTCCAACATATAAAATATTGGAATACAAATAAGTAATAAGGTTTGCTGATTTTACATGCAGAGCAAAACACGTAGCACTGACATTCACCCACAAGCCGTATATCATTTGGACAGTTTTGCCTTGTGAGAAATGAATGTATCAGTTTTCTCTTCGTAAACATCTTTACTAAACAATTCCAACTTTCAACTCTTTTTACTGAGGTTCGGAGTAAATAATGGATTAATTTAAAAATATTGAAACGCACAAATGTAGTTTATTTTTTACTCATAGAAGAATTGTTGTAAGTTTGCATAAATTTATTTACTTTTAGTTTTAAATTATTTCAAGATACATCGTCGATTAAACATTTTTAAACTGGTACCATCAAAACTAAGTTTTCCTTATATTTTTTAACTTTCAAAAATGCAAAGTTTTAATTGAAAAAATTAGATAATAATGGCAAAAAGTAATAAAAGGTTATAAAAGTATTATTTACTATGATGCTAAAAAAGAAATTTGGGCGCTAATTTGCTATAAAAAATCATTTAGCATCAACAATTAATCTTCTTGTAACATGATAAATTCTTTAAATATTATATTAAAACTATACTGATAAACGGCTATCGATATTTTTGATAATATGAAATTATCATTTTTGGTCCTGTTATATTAAAACAGTGTTGAAAGGATGCTTTAGTGTAGAAGAATTGCCACAATAAATGCATTATTATTTGAAAAATGTAATGTTAAAGAGATAACAGCATCTGTGCAAATTATAGACATTTCATTTTTATTAGATTTAAAATGCCGCATTTTGAGCTTTAATCATCAAATTAGATAGCAATTTTAATTTCTGAATTCTCACCTATAGAAAGTGAAGTAAGGTCACAATAAATTCCTCCAAAATTTGAATAAAAATACATTTTAAAATTATATTTTATAAATACACAGTCATTATTGCATTAAAAAGTCGAAAATAATTGTAAAATCAAAACTCCGGTGGTAAAAAGAATCATAAAATCATGTAGTACTAATAGAATTATACATTTAAATTTTTAATAGATTTTGAGATATTTTCCTTCTTATGACCTTCATTTTGACTTTACTTATTGAATTCCTCCACAGAATGAGAGGGGATGAAGAAAACCCGAGTTCGAGGATAAGAGGTTAATTTATAAGAAAACAGGCTGTATACCCTAAAGGTGAAATAATGATAAAGAGCTCAGTTACCTCCATTCCAATACGAAGCGTACCTCCTACGGGTTGGGTTGTACCTTTGTAGGTTGTGCCTTTTTTGCGTTTTATCTTTTGATATCACATCTCTGCTTGTTTGAAAACGGTGATTCAAAGTACCCCAGATGCGTAAGTTGCGAACTCCTTTCTGATTACTTATTATAACATTTTCAATACTTCAAGACTTCATACCTTTGTTTTGACACTCAGATTTTTTTAATTACTTTTAGTGCATCAATAAAAACGTGCTGTTTTATTTTTATTCGCTTATACATTTGTTGACTAACAGATTTCATAACTCAATATTATATATATATATATTGTGGAATCTTTTAATCATTTTTTTCTCAAATCCAATAGCAGGTGGAGTTTTAGTAGTTGTTTTCTTTTTAATCATACCATTGACTCCACATCACCTGATTCAAGCGGACAGAGAAAAAAAAGTTTACACGTGTGTATGCTGTGTACTTGCGTGTGCACGTACGTACTACTAGCATTTGAAAAGAAAAAATAATAAAATGGATATGAATTTCTTATTTTTATCAATAAATTTAAAATTCTTAGGAGATTATATCAAGACAACTTTTCACAGATCAAGAAAACAATGCAAGTAAAAAAAATTTCTATTAATAAATGAAACCAAAGAAATTTCTTGAAATAATTAATTGGACGGATAATTTCTTCATTAAATTATTTTACAATAATGTTCATTAAAATAATCCTCAAACCTCAAAATCAGCTTTCTAATAGCAGAAAAATGTCGTCTGATCCTTATTTCAGACCGACTATTTCATCCGAAACTACCAATAATTTTAATTCTTTTTGTTATTACAATGATCTTTCCTTTTTATTATTTTTAAAGAGAGTCGTCATCTAGTCTGCTAAATTTTCGCTAATTGTGAAACTCTTTTAATTGCATCCGTGGAAATAGTGAATTATTTTAAAACCTCCCCACTTCTTTATTGCATTCATTTCGAAATAAGAATTAAAAATTTTGTTTCCAAGAATACATTTATTAGTTATTAAGTATTATTACGGACAATTTCTTTCACTTGCATATATGTTTTATGTTTTATTAGTAAAACTATCTTTTCTAATCCTCAGCTGAAATTTATTAACAAGTTACTCTGTGCTGGATTTTAAATATTGTTCAATTATCTTTAAACTTAAAATCCCAGATGGAGTGAAAATTTCATTGCTAATTCTTTCATCTTAATTCTAATTGAGATGAAAAATTCATTATTTTGTATTTTATATTTACTTTATGAAGAGAATGGGGCATGGACTGATGGTAGAGTAAGGATTTAAGGATTTATATCATTTTCTTGAAAAGAATTCGAAAATACTGAGAGGCATTTAAGAAATATAAAAAATAGTGATGCTAAGTAGTAACAAATTTCAGATTTGATTTCTAAATTTAAAAATTTTAGCTATTTATGGTTAAAGTAAAAAGTTCTTTAAATTCTTGATAAGCATTTTTATAAAACTGTTAATTTTTGAGAAGACCAGCAGCCACTGTACAAAGGAAGAATTAATTCTTGTAACATTTCTGTGAAGAAAAATAGGCATTGTGATGGCAGATAATTATTTTGATAATTTCAGGGCATTCATTCGGAAATTTAATAAAATTGTATTTGGCTAAGGTAAATAAATCAATTATTCTGTTATATTAAATTGACATAGTTAAAATTTCACAATTTTATAAAATTGAAAAATGTGAATTCTAATATTTTGAAACAAACATAGGATTTTTAAAAAAATAAGTCGGTTTTGAGAAAAAAAAATCATGAAAAACATATTTTAATAAATGGATAAAAAAAATTTTATCAAGTATAAAGTAGATATAAAATATATAAAAAGAATGCAACTAAGCATTAGATATTATTTAATAATATATAAGTCGCAGTTTAATTGAATAAAAACGGTTTTTAGATTAAACGCAATGTATTTAAAGTAATCGTATTCAATTGCAATGGTTTCGAAATGAAGTGTTTCGATTCAAACAAAAGCAAACTGTTCATTACTTCCCACTTAAAAATATTTGCATTCTTTCTACTCTTTCTCGTAGATAGTAGGACTATTATATTTTTTTAAAATTGATTTCAGCAAAACAAAGATAAGTATTATTAATGAGCAATGAAAGCACTGCAATTGAAATAAGGTAACGTAGTTCGCAATAATTTTCACTATCTACTACTTTTTTAAAAATATATTTTTATATCTAAAGCAATAATACAAAACTAAGTTCGCATGCAGTTTGAAATCAATAATATTGTCTTTGTAAAAAAAGACTGCAAAGACAATGCATCTAGTGTTACTGAATAATTGTTTTTCCTGTTATTCAGTTGTTTGTGATTTTAGAAATTTATCTAAAGAAATTTAAATTTTGAAACAATTTAATCTGCAGAATGAACATTGTTCTTTGGTTTCCTTAAAAAAGAGAAAGTCAGTTGAATTCTTTTGTTGATTTTTTTTTTTTTTAAATTTTCACTTTTATTTTGGAATTCCAATGTAAGGGATTAGAAGCTTGTATTTTAAAATCAATCTAACTTATATGAATTTCTGAGTCTTTTGTCAACAACACTAGTAGTTTTTTTATTTAGCAACATATGAAAATTATATTCTTTAACTTTTAATTAAGTGATTATGAAACATTTTTAAGCTATATTCTAAAGATAATGCGTTCTAGGAACGTGAAGTTTTCGAATCCCTTTCATAATTTTTTCAATCACATATATTTATAACGTAAAATTATTTTAAATTCTGTACGAAATTTGGAGGCACTATCTGTCTTTCAAAAATATTATATTCTAATAATTTTTGGAAAGGATTAAATCCATTACTAAAGAAACTTCCTTATTTAATATACAATTGTTTTGACAAAAATTTATTCTTAAATTTCACAGGGCTTTTTGTCATAAATTGATATATTTTGCAGTTTAGAATTAACAATAATTTCGCTATAATGTGTGTAGTGCATTGATAGAGGCAGAATTAATCTGAATGATTCTTACAACAGACTTTTAAAAAAATTCTTTAGTTTACTTTCTTCCCTTCTTCTTCTTATCTGAAAATCTTTTTTAAACTGTATGTTTCATATGATGCAAAATTTTAGTTTCAGAAACGATTTCTATTTCAGTTGAACACTTTTTTCTTTTGTCTTTAAACCCAAACAGGTTTCTCAAGAAGAAAGAAAGTTTCAATCAGAATTCTATCACTAACGCTTATGCTGTCGCATTCCAAGTGCTTTTTATATATATTCTGCACTAAATTCCAAGGACTTATAGCATTGCATCGCGAGAAAATTGTGTTTACAAGAAAAAACAAGATGTAAAGCTCTTTGTTGAAATTTGAATAACACTTGTCTACTTTACATTGAAGATAAACACTTTTCTACTTTACAGTGAAAATCCTAAATTTAGAAACATAAAAGGAAAAAAATGCAAACAGATTCTATTTGAAGAATGTAAATATTCGTGGCATAAAACCTGTCATGTATTTTTTATGAAAAACCTTGTTAAGTAAAGTCATGAAATCTCAGTAAGGTGATAAATCATGAGTTCAGTCTGATAATCTTACAAGTGCATTGCTATTTATATAGAAATCCATGATTTATTTTTTGTATTTTAACTTCCCATTCAACCCTCCGGAAATAAAGTTAAAAATCTATTATTTTTCGTTTCATAATTGGAACTTTCACTTAAACCTTCTAAAAATGAATTTGTCGGCTGCAAATAAAATTAAAACAATTAAAAATCCATTATTTTGGCTTTATAATTTGAGCTTTTAATTCAACCTTCTGAAAATGAAATTTACGGCTGCATTTGAGATTCATTTTTTATTAAATTATGTTTTCCTTATATACATTATGCAAAGAACCAGTTTGAAACGAAAAGTAATGGAAAACAATTTTAAAAATTTTCCCAGAATCAAAATTTACAAAAATTCTTATATGAATAATTACTGTTTTGTAAGTCTATAAAATTATTCGCAAATTCCTTTTGCTTTACTGGCAAATTTGAAAGTTAAATATTTCATTAAAACATTTCACAAATATTGCAAGCACTTTTTATTATTTCATGAGAATATCGTATATGGCAGCCATATCTTTCTCGGTTTATCAAAACAGAGATTGAGTTAAATTTTAGCATTACTTATGTATAGGAATACAAAATAAATCTATTAATGAATGGTAATCAAATCTTTTTCCTTATTACAAAATTGGTAATAGTAAAAGGGTAATAGGAGTAAAATGCGCTGTAACATTTTAATACCAGAATCAAATGCATATTTTACTTAAGGAATAAGAGAGTGAAGTTCGAACTCACAATGTGCAATTAGATGCCAGATGACGCTAAGAGATGTAACTTACTGTTATTAGGAACATACATGAACAGAATAAATGCAAGGTACAATTGTAAGTTTTAAATGTTTATCGCAATTTGAAATTTAAAAATACAAGGTTAAAAAACCATGACTTTCAACTTATGCATGAAAAATGCATATTTGAGGTTGTCATTGAAGGCGGCTATTGTAGAATAAATTAAAATCCTTTTAAAATAAAATTGTCCTTTTGAAAAAAAAAAACATTTTTACTGAACTTCTGTTTGTGTTCATTCACATGAATAAGGCAAATCAAATTCTCCAAAACACAATATACATTCAAAATGAAATAAAAACCATTGATTAAAAATGTTCGATTAGATTAAACTAAGCAAATCATGTGAGATATTAAACAAAAGAAATTATCTACTTTCATGCATTATTCTTCATTGTTTATTCCGATAGCTAAACAAATACAGCAAAATAAAAAATTTACATTAAAAATATCATATATCATTGCATTAAAATATCATATCGAAGAAAAAATATCATAATAACCAAACAATTCAAATGTGAGATTTCCGAAAAACATATTTCGAATTATATCTGTCTGTCCGTGTATGAACGCAATTGCTTGAAAAACAATTTAAGATAAATGGAGGGAATTTGCTATATTTGCCTCAAATTTGTATTCTTCTATCAAATTTTAGATAAAATGTATTCAGAAAAAGTCTATTCAATCAGTCATCCGAGTACAGATGACCACGATAAATAAAAAATTTGAAGAGCTAGATAAAGGAAACTTGGTTCACAAATTAAGACACTAAAGTTTAAATTCTTAATAAATTTTGAACTAAATCTATCCAATGCTTGTCCGTCTGCCATTCTGTACTTTCTCATGTATGTAAATGTGATTGATTACTTGAAAATGCAGTAACTTAAAGAAATGAAATTTAGAATATGATCCTCTGACTCCAATCATATTTCTATGTGAAATTTTGGTTTTAAATAGTCGGTAAAAAGGCACCCATAATGCATATTCTATTTCCGTATACTTGTGTATAAAACACATGTCAACGACTAATTGCCACACGCAAGCCAGATTCGTTGAAAATGCTAGATATACGTCAACAATATTATTCACCAGTTGTTTGCAGTTAAAACACAAGTACTGGTTTCATTTACTATACATTGAAGCAAACAACTTGTGTTTGAAAATAAAAATCAGAGCATTCGTGACTTCCATGGACTGGAACAAAGTCTAAATTTTATTCAGGAGTCAGAAGGTAAATAGCACCCTTATTTTGAAATATGCGAGAATATGCATCATGTGCGAAAAAAAGCACTCAAAACATTATGAAAAAGCAGATTATTTCATTTTTTAAAATTCAAGGAGAAGTTTTAAAAAATTGCTTCTTATAGACTATGATTGCAGAAATCTCTTTGTCAGATGGCTTTTACTTTAGTTTAGTATATTATTTTGGGAGAGGCCACTCTAATTTTGATCTTGACAAAATGATGAGGAGGATTCCTAAATAGGGACATTACTCTCAAAAGTATACACCTGGGAGGGACATTTTGGCTCTTGGTATCAGATTTAAGCTCACTAAGCCCATATTCATAGCAGTTCATTTCAAAGTTATTTCTTATCTATCAATGCTATTTTCTCAAAATCTAAACTATAGCAGAATTTTTAGAATTATTTATTTTATAATTTTTTAAGAAAAAATTGAACATTCCATGTTAAAATCGAAACTTTCAATTTAATTCCAGTATTTAAAGAAAGGACAGAAATGCAGCTTATTTTATATTCAGGAACTAGGTACATATTTCTTAAGCTCTCTACAAAATGTTAAACAATTAATTTAATAAACTTCGAAGCTAAAACAGTTGTGCTCTGTATCTCTTTTCAACCAAAGAAAGCTTTATTTCCAATTTTTAAAACAATTTTGTCATTTAACAGGCATATTTTGGCTTCATAAATAGTTTTAAAGCAAAAATTTAAAATATGACCATTTAGAGCCTTTTTCAAAAAGTTTATCTCGAACTTAGTCGCGCATTTTATTCACAAATTTTGTTTTCACGTATTGTAATGACACAAGATTTCCCACTTCAACTGACATTAGATTTCATAATCGTAAAATAACTAATTTTGTAAATAAAGTTGAGAAAAATAGCTATAATTCGCAAAAAATTATTCATTAAAATTTATAATAATCTAAGAAATTCAAACATATCATTAGGTTGATCAGATTGAATACCTCCTTTCTCTTAAGTATAATGACCTTCGTAATCTCACATTTTTATCTATCTTCCTTTTTTTTTTATTAAAACGTCAATGAACCTTCATTCTTTAGTTTCAAAAGCAATCTGTTCTTATTTTTTATATATCAAAAATTATTTCGAGAATTTTGTTTTTCTTCTTAATTACATCCACATCTTTATCTTCAGACAGTTTCCTTCCAAAATCTGCATAATCTTTTAAACCCTTGTTGTTTCTTCACATTTTTATTCAAGTTTAATAATAAACTATTTCACATCTTAAGTCGAGTCAAGCATCATAAGGTGTGTTTCAATTTTTTAGGGACACCAGTAAAAATGAAAATAAAAGCGTAAATAATAAATAGTTGACATTTATTTCTGAAACAAGTTAGATAAATAACAAAAATAAATATTGTAAGATAATTTAGATTAAACAAATAAAGATTAAACAAATAAATTTCAACTTTGAAATAACTAAACAAAAGAGTAGCACAAATTTTGTGTTTCAAATTTTTAGGGACAGTGGAATTAAAAGCTTCAAATCTTCAAATTAAACTTTTTTACCGTTCAATATTAGCACCATTTTTTTTCTGATGACATCATATATTCTGTTTGGCATGGAATATATTAGGTTCTGAAGAAGTGTTGGATCCAGAGAATACTAAGCATCCATTATTGCTTGTTGAAGTTGCATTTTCGAATAAAATCGGCGCCCTCATTCATAAACTGTTCTTACCAAAAGACCCCATAGATTTTCAATGGGGTTTAGATCGGGGCTTCTAGCTGGGCAATCCATAACTTTCACATTGTTATCTCTAAACCACTTTTTTGTTGATTTTGAGCTGTGGATAGATGCAGTATCCTGTTGAAAAGTCCAATTTGGACCACATATTTCAGGTCTTGCATTAAGTAAATGTGTTGGTAACATTTCTTGGTATCGATCAGAATCCATTCTTCCATTCACAAATGCCAGTTCGCATGTACTATTGAAGCTAAAAGCTCGCCAAATCATAACAGATCCACTGCCCATTTGCCTTTTGGAGAAAATCTCTGGTTCTTTTCTTAGATCATGCCAGTAATATCTCCAACCGTCTGGCCCATCTAGATTAAACTTCTTCTCATCGCTGAACATGACTTCTATCCACTCATCTTTGAAATGCAAGTATTCCTTTGCCCAGGATAAACGTTGTAATTTGTGTTGTTTGGCAAGTGGGGGTTTGCAAGCCTTTTTCGCATATTTCATGTTTTTATTGCTCTTTATTGACCTCCAAACAGTAGTGTAAGAACATCCCAGTTTCGATTCTTTTGTAACTTTTCGTACTGATGATTTTCCATTTACACATTTCTGAATAATTCTCCTGCGGGTACGTGAATCGAGCTTTGGCTTAGGTCCTCGCTTTTGAATGGCAGTTGATTTCCCATTTAACTGCTTCACGTAATTTTCCACAGCACATTTTGAACGTTTTATGAGGGCTGCAATATTTCTCAAAGACTTTATTCGTTGTAATAAGCTTTTATTTGGCCTTTTTCAAGATCTGATAACCATTTACCTTTAGCCATATTTTTTCGGCAAAAAATAAGGTACTAACGTGGACGTTTTCAATATAAGCTTTTTAAGTTATTAAAACAACTAGTAGTAAATGAAAATGAGCAATAATAAAAATTTAACTTGAATTTATATACCATCTCATCTAGCTGTCCCTAAAAATTTGAAACACAAATTTGGCATGATTTTTCTATTTTCTTCTTTTATTAATATTGATATTTATTTAATTATTTTAGATTTTTTATTATATTTAATTTTTCATGTTTTTCAAAGAAGTTTTTACAGATATTAGGTAAAAATTATTCCAATTTTATGTTTTTATATGGTGTCCCTAAAAATTTGAAACACACCTTAAAATAAACGCATACATGCATTCTTAATTTCTATATGAGATTTTTATGTGAAAAAAATTTTTAAAAACTATTGAAGTTCATAAACTAGTTAATATTAAATAAATCCTTTGGGATTTTTTATGCAATGTAAAAAAATTATTTTATTTAAATTTCTCAATTTTTTTTTTAAATTTCTGAGCACCTTGCAAGTTTAATACCGATATATTTCGCTTTCTTCCAACGTCTATAAACAACAATCTTGTTGCATTTCTTACGTTGACATTTTTTTCTCATAAATTAAGGACTAAAAAATATTAAAATATTGATTTGGAACTTACGTTTAAGGATAATATATAATATAAATATAGATTAAATTAAGAATAAAATGAATATGAAAAATTAATTGACCTGAAAATTAAAAGGGCTATATATCTTTCTCTCAACTAGCTATGTAATAATTTAAACATTTTGAGCAGTTTCTAATTTTCCATTTACAAGTAACTAATTACCTTTTTGTAGATAATTTTTTATGCGTAAAAGTGGCTTTCCTGGCTGTTAAACTTTTCATAAGGGATGCATTTTAAAAATTTCACCATGTGATGTAATAAAATTGAAAACTATGAATTTGATAGAATCAGTTTATCATATATTATTGCTCGCACAAATTAAAAATTATTGATAAGAACATAACAGAACAAGTGCAAATCTTACATAGGAATTATTGTTCAAAGAAGATAATTTTTCATCTTTATTTTAATACTGGCAAAATCAAGTCATTTAATTGTTTATTGAAACCCTAAAAGTTGCCTGAATTAAAATTTTTTAAGATTATTAAAATTAAAGAAAATATACACGAATATAAAATTAGTATCATTAGAAATAATGCCTTCCAAAGATATAGCTAACAAACACCAAAATCTTAGATTTTTAACTAATATTTTAATTGAATTTTGATTTTGGGGAGAAACCATTGACCTTGAGCAGCAGTATCATGAAGGTTGGGCAAAAATTGTGAATTCGTGTAAAAGGCATATAAACATTTGTCTTTCTATGCATATATAGATAAGTAAAAATATGTTTTGATCGCCAAAAACTGAACCATGCGAACCGCTAGCATTAATTATGACAACCCTACAATTTTAACATCTCCGAGTCCTTATAGTTAATTTATGGAATTAGTTTGTCTGTCGGTGCAAATGATAACTCCAAAAAAGGGAGTGAGTTAGATAAATGAGATTCAGTATGCAGTCTTTATAGCAAAATTGTGGTTTTATATCAAATTTTTGGCCAAAATGTATTAAGTGAAGTTTATATATTCATTTTTATGCAACTGAAAACCATAGAAAGGAAGATGAAAACTGCAACATGCGTTTATCGCAAAATTTATTAATTTTAATACAAGTCTTTACATTACACATCCAAATATTGGAATTTATCCAATACTTAAATCTCTACAATATATTACAAAGATAATCACAAGAACCACAGTATGAAGTATGAAGTCTCCACAGTATGAAGTTTTGAACAACCGTTCAAAACTTCATACTGTGGAGAATATACTTTTCGTAGAAATCAAAGGAAGATTTCTCTGCCTGGTTTTGAACGGTTTATAACAATAATAAAACCCACTAATAATGATAGAACTTCTATAATTCATTAGAAATAGAAGATAAAGAAGTTTTAATTTAACATTTACACTAATTCATTCTCATCACAGTTATTCCAAAAAGGAATGAATGCATCTAATGGCACAAAAGAGCTATCAAGCATTAGATAGTTTCTTACCTTTGAATATTTGCTTGACATAAATAAATTCTTTCATTTTTAATCGTTATGCTCATAAAATTATATTAATATCTGTTGGTTTCTTTTGAGTAAATGCTTGGAACGTAAGATGACATTGAAATGAAATTGCTGTTAAAGGTTAATTATATTTGCTGTTTTATTCTATTGTTTTACTTCAAGGAAACCACAAGATTATTAAATGTCTTGACACATAGAATCAAGATTGATGACTTTTTGACATTGGACTCATCAAATTTTCAAGGTAACTCAGGAATTAGAAAAACAAACTAAGCAACTTTTAGTTAGAAAAATAATAGAATGAAAATATTTCAGATTTATTCTCGTCTGGCTCTATTTCATCAACCGTTCAACACAATTTACAGAAAAAGGGAATCAAGTCATGTGAAAATGATTTTTATGTCATAGAAACTTTATCATATTAATAAAAGGAAACTTGAAAAATCATCTTTGAAATTTATCTGGTAAAACGGTTGAAACTCAGGTAAAATTTTGAAATTTATCTGTTAAGTTAATAGTAAAAAAATTATGTGATCAAAAAATTTGATTAAATAATAACATTGGTCTGAAAATCATTACAAAAATTAATATTATTAAAAACTGAGTTTAATTTTTTTTTTTAAAGTTTATTGCAAATAAAGATAGAAATTGCATGGTAATAAGATTGGTATTGCTAAAATTCAAATCATATGTAAATGATTTTAATGCGATTATAACATTTTAACTTACTGGTAAACCAATGAAAACTTAAGGTAAAATATCTAAATTTTTGGTTTATTGGCTATTCTAAATTTGTTTTGTAAAACGTTACATCCTGTTTCTGTTTCTACAGTATTTTTCTTATAAAATTAACAGAAACTATACCGATTTAGCTACATTATCATATTAGAACCTGCAATCATCGATTATTTAAAAGAAATTCGTATGTATGATCACATATGAATTAAATTCTGAAATAATCAGTGTTTGAATAAATTTCAAAGCCTATCCATCACATATCTATATAGCTAATGATTTCTATCTGGATGTTGTTTCTATTGCCTCCCTAAATAATAAATGTAATCATTAATAGTTAAGTTATTCATGAAGAATTTTTTTGAAGGAGCTATACTTTGAATGTTTGTATGAAATCTTAAATAAGTGAAGTTTAACTTTCTCGTGTAATCTTATCCATTTTTGGATTATATTCCTTTAAGAGAATTTTATTTGCGTGATAATTTTTGCTTCATATCTTCTTTTTAATCCCTTGACAATAAATCAATCAATGGCATCCCTTATAAAATTATTTTACATTATTCGAAAACAAGTTATATAATCAAATTTTAGCGAAATTATATGATAGAAGGAACCAATATCATTTTATTTTCACGCCATGCTTTCCCCAAATTATTGCAAATCACTAAATTAGATCTTGGCCCTGCTTCTGAAAGTGCAATTGCAATCATCATGTCATTCTTATATAAAACTGAATTGATGCGATAGAATAACAAATATATAGGAAAATTCCACACTTTTGTCAAATATATATTCAAAGGACCAGGAACTGTATACAAATATTAATTGATGGAAATGGGAAAAAAATCTTTTGCAAATACAATATTTAAAATGCATTTTTTTTTTCTTTCTTTTTTTGAATATGATAGGATACTGAATCTAAATCTCAAACTAAAGAAACTCAATACTTCTTGACAACAGCTATTTCTAATTAAGAAAATAAATTTTCCTTAAAAGTAAAATTAAAGTAGAAAGGCTTGCAAAACATTTCAAAAGGCATATTATATACGAACTACATTTTCTGTCAATAATTGAGTTCCACTCATTTCCAACATTCTATATTTGCACTAACAGAGAATGCTACCCCTTTATATTTTAAAAAGGTCAAGTACCACTACACTGTTTGTTTACGCTACCTTTGCTCAAATAACAGTACTCAATGCATAACTGCATATCAGTGTTTAAACTGAACCTGATAAATTAACAGCTTTAAATTCGTTATTATAGAATATTGTATTATTTTAAATTTTTAAACCATAAAATTTTATATCTAGTAATACTGCTTTAGCATGCATTTGTAAATTAGTTGAACATTATCTTTAATATCTATCAATATTGCTTTAGCATTCATTTGTAAATTGTTTGAACATTATTTTCTGCATTTCTTGGTGGAAACTCTAACAAAAAACATCATCAAATCTCATTTTAAGATTTAAATTCTTCATATAATTCATGATAATTACAGTAAATATTTTAAGACGTCCGAATTAAAATATTTGCGTTACATTTAATAAATTATCTACTTACTTGGCGCCAGATGCTTCAAATATTTCCGCCCATTTTTCAGGATCGTAAAATTCGGCAGTAAATTGAGGTGCAAATTCAGGATACGTAAAATTAGGCTTAAAATTATTGTCCATAAAATCCACAAAACCCGTTTCGTTTGTCGACCAGTCTTTCCAAAACCATTCAGATCCAAAGCCAGGAACAGAAAACACACCCCAATGAATAAAAATTCCAACTTTTACATCATCATACCATGAAGGTAATGGTCTAGAATCTAGAGATTTCCAGTCTGGAGTGTAGTTACTTTTCACAAACGATAACGAAAATAATATCACTGCAAAACCTACAAAGCTTTTCATTGTTTGTCCTTCGAAAGTGCACACAAATATAGCTATTTTCTTTTGAAATTTATATAAATAATTTCTCTTGAAAATTAAGGGTTGTTTTCGAATTAATTCAAATAAATAAACGACGAATTATCAGCTGTGACATTGTAGAAGGATAATCGCAATCCAAGTTAACAATCTGCTATCAAACCTTTGCCTTTAGATTATTTTCGTTCATTCCAGTAAATACACAGAACTGGTCTTCAGATAAGGCATTACGTAATGCAAACCCATGAAAGAAATAATAACTGATATCGACGAAAAGATTATCATTTCAGTCATGGGTCGAGGTTAATTGAAAAATCCAGTTTCACTTTCGAAATATTGTGTAATAAATAAGAAATATGACTTAATAGAACAGTTATTAAATTAATCTTTTCAAAATCATATCAAAGGAATGTACTCGTAATATCTACTATTTATGTTATCTTTACTGTTTTCATCATTAGCAATATTAAGGATCCTTTCCTCCCTCTCTTACCACTAGATTGACTTTTTCCATTTTTTTTTTAATTTTATGTTAATACTTACGATTCTTAGTACGTCAAAAATGACCATTTGGCCCCACCATTACTCCTTTCGAGACGGGAAGCCTCTATCCTAGACTCACGCACGAGACGGAGCATGCGCGAAAGGAATGATCCCGCAGGATGGGGGTTTTGGGTAGCTAAGCCGAAAAAAAATCACAAAAAATAAAGTTCAAGTCCTATGTCGTCATTTTTGCTACCTTATTAAATTATTAGTTCATTCATAATATGAGCACATCCTTTCTCTGACAAATAGCGTTTTCTTGCTATAATAAACCAAAACCAAGGCTTTCCGTAATAAAAAGAGAAGTGCGCGAAATGTATCGGAAAGCTACGCAAAATACAACAAAACTGATGGTAAAACCCAAACAAACTCATTATTGTTATACAATAATAACAAAAAAAGAAGAAGAAAATAATTCGAAGATCAGAAACGCAAATGATTCTATCAAGTGGAAAATTACACAACCCAGCTCTGTTTATTTACATTACTCTTACTCTCCCCCCCCAAAAAAAAACAACTGATGAGTGAAATACCAAGGTCAGGCTGAATATGAGCGAACTGAAGGCCAGGATAACAAATTATAATTATTTAAATACTAGTGGACACATGGAGCTAGCTATCTAGTGACGTTTAAAAAATTGCTCCAGTTTAAAATGCACTTAAAATTAATGCAATATTTTTAATGCATAAAAAATTTTTAATTAAAGAGGAATATCGACTCAAGAAGTAACATCAACAAGATTTCTTTTAATAGTATTTATATATTAACCGCATGTCAAAGAGAAGTCTAAGATTTAACATTAATAGGCTCTTCCGCAACTAAAAATAATTATATTCGTCAATCGAAGTATCCTAACAAGGATGTGAGTTGGATGATAATCACATTCTGAAAATTTAAATGCTTTGTGCAAGAACATTTACTAAGTTAAACTAATAAAAAAACCTCAACGAGTGTTCTAATCAATAAATTTGTTGGTAAATATTAATTATATTTACATCACAATTTATTAAGTCAACAGAAGCAGTGTCTCATTATTAACTTGGTAGATCTCTGACAATTTTTCTTCCTTTTCAAACAATTTTAAAAAAATCCATCGAGGGTGAAACAGAACGCATGTATTGATGGACAATTGTTAAATTCTTTTTAAGCTATTTTAATTTCTTATCATCAAATAAAAATAATATCAAAATTTTAATGAAATTTTCCAGTAGTTTGCATTCTAAAACTTTTCATCCAATATCATCCAAATGGGATGCCAAAACAAGTCATTAAATTTCAATTTAAAAATCAATTACTTTTAAACAATAGACTCATTAATAATAAGTAACTCATAAATCCAATTTTTTTATGCACCGTAATTTTTCAATTTTTTACATAGTAAAAATTTTTTTAAAAAATCTACGTTACATTCAAAAAAGTTTTGTAAACAAAGAACAAATGCTGCGGAAAGAAACATCAAGAAACTTTATCACGGAGTTTTGATGAGTCTCCTCGTTTCAACCTTTCCAGGTCATTTCGAAATTATGTCTATCTGTTTTTGATCCGATCTTCACTGAAAAATTTAAATGCTTGAATGAAATTTAATATATTTCATGTGCATAATTGATCGAGTCAAACTTAGTATGCAGCCTTCTTGCTAAATTAGTGGATGCATCTCACTTTGGATTCAATCCTTCGAATATTAAAGTCTGTGTGAACATGCTAACTCAAAAACGCAAAACTCCAGATGTTTGATTTAAGCATATGTTTTTCTCAAAAATTATTGATTGGTATCAAAATTTGATCTAAACAGAGAACAGGAAGAGATACTTTTCCAAAATGCACAATCAATTTTCTTCATTACATTACGAATTTAAACTAAAAATAAACTAGAAAATATAGGAAAAAGTGGTACTTTTCCGTTAGCCGGGCCCAAGCGGAAAATCGCCAAATAATGTAAAATTCCGCCAAATTTCTTACGGCCACTTTTTACGGTCGTTTGGCGACTTGGCTCGCGTTCGGTTCACAATTGGCGACATTTGCGCCCAGTTAACGGAAAAGTACCCAAAAAAAAAGTAAATTAGTAGAATAAAAAATGGTAGAGTTCGATTTTAAGAAACAACAAAAAGCGCCAAGAAAATCTTTCGCCAGATTTTAAAAATATACCCAAGTTCAATATTATTTATTATGAAAAATTTTGAATGTGCGAATAGTTTATAGAGCTGAGATACTTTATATATAAGCTCTATGGAATAGTTTAAAGATTGAAATCGCCAAATTGGCGAAATTTTTTCTTGGCGCTTTTTGTTTGCTATTACAACCGACAAGAACTTAAAAAATAGAATTTTCTTTTCTCGTTCGTTAGCTCAAATGCTTTCCTTCCTTTGCTCTTATTTTTTAAAAACTAGCGCATAAACAAACATTTTTTTAATCCAAACGCAAAATTATATTTAATTTATTTTCTCGTACTTCAGATGATATGCATTTTATAATCAGATTTTTCGTTTCATAACTTAATATGTCTGTCCCATTACTTTCCCTTGAGTTAAAAATAATTAAATTCCGTTGAAACCTTTTTCTGGATCAAATTATTAAATAACTAGTCTATATTTATTATTTGTTTTATTACTAAAACATTTCAAGATAAAAATGCTATGTCATCCTTCTAAAAGAAAAGAGAAGCTATGATATCGATTCATTTAAAATGGTGTCTTCCGAATTCAAAAGCTATTAATCAAATCTCTGAATTTATAATTCCTATTTTATCAACGAAAACTAAAGACATAAAGTCAGGCGATACTTTTTTTAGTCTTTCGGTGAAAATATCGCTTGCTACTTTAACTTTGAAAAATCTGAACAATTTATTTTGGCTTTAGATTTATATAATATTGCATCTCATTAGAAAGTCAGCAAATTGGTATTTTGCTTCTTCTTTTATAAATTGGTACCTGTTTACTATTTTATTTCTCGCTTCATATATCGGCAATAATATAAAATTCTGAAATTGTATTGAAAATTTGGAAAAGCGTCATCAAACTTCAGTTTGTAGAAAAATTCACAACTACATAATAAATAAATCCAAAAGACAGAAAAAATTAAATCTACTAAATCTTGACAAATAAAGATTTTTATCATGATAATATTTATGACCTGGCATATTATCACTTAGTTGTGAATTGTGTGATGAAAAAATCATTCCACGTTCTACACGACTAACGGTTGGACCTACAGTGATCGAATTTGGCATGTTATTTCAGCTTGGATAGTATGTGTTCACTATGAAAGGGTTTTGAAATATAAAATACAACTTTAATGAAAAATTTATCAAAATTTTCTTGTGTTTGTTCCATAATTTCGAAACATATTATTTCACAAAAATCATTTTACACCTCTTCAAAAATTCAAAAATAATCTTATCATTTTTATTTCAGTACAATTTTCTCCTTATTTTAATAATTCTTTAAATATTTCTAAATATATTTTATTTCAACATTTTTTCCTTTTTTATTATTGGATTTATACAAATGGGCATTGCGAGGATACTAAACACACTTTTTGGAAGCATGTTATCACCGTTATATAAAGAATGAATTCTAAAAATAAAGATTGTAGAAACAAGACTAAAATATTATTTTCTTACAATTCATATAAAATTTATTAGAACATAAAAGTTAATAAAAACAATGGTAAATAATAAGTTTTCTTGACAATAAAGTTTTGAATTTATTATAAAAGCAAGCTTCACTTACTTCGCGCCAGCTGCTTCAAATATTTCCGCCCATTGCTCTGGATTGTAAAACTCAGCTGTGAACTTAGGTGCGAATTCGGGATAAGAAAATCCTGGTTTAAAATTCTTTTTCATGAAATTCACATAATCCGTGGATTTTGAGTTCCAGTACGACCAAAACCATTCAGATCCAAAGCTAGGTACAGAAAAAACTCCCCAGTGAAGAAATATGCCAACTTTAGCTTCGTCAAACCATGCTGGCAATGGTCTAGAATCTAATGATTCCCAGTCTGGTGTATATTTGCTTTGAACCGAGGATAAAAGACATACTGCCAGTAAAAGTCCTGCAAGATACTTCATTGTGATGATTTAAGCCTATGGCATATAAATCCAACTCTTTCTTTCACTTTATATATACGATATTTGAAAATATCTGGTGTTATCTTTGCATTTAATCATTTTATAAGACAATGCACTATCGATAGCGATATGTTTTCTCTGTTGATATCAAACTGATTCTCAAAACTTTGCTCTCAAGCATTTACGTCATTAAAAACAATCATAAACTAAGTCATGAGATTATCGGCGTATGACTCTACGTTTTAATGTGCAGATTGTAAACGCTCGATACATAAAATAAACATTTCTTATTTTAGGATATTACGACCAACGATTTAAAGTATTTTAAAGAAATTAAAATAAAAACACAAACTACGTCAAATCCAAGTAACGGCGAGCATCTCATTCGTTCTATTTATTTTTTACAATATCAATCTCGTTGCCAGATGCAACAGCAGAAAAATAGTTTCATTTAACACAAAAATAATATATAAAATATTTTTGATGCAATTACTTCAAAAACAAACATGAACAATTATAACAATTAAACAAATACAAAACATTAATAATTATTTATAATATTTAGTTACGTGTGAACCACAATAACTTGCGATGATGAGTTGCGTTACTCACAACCTGTTCCTACATCACTCCCTTGCCAGTAACGAAGTTACGTTAATTAGAAAAAAAATTGAAAATGACATTTAAATTTAATATGAATAGAATGCACTAGAACAACATTTTATGCATCGTCTGTAAAACGCACAGGTCGTTTTATTTTCCTTCCACAACGTGTTTGTGTGGTTAAAGCAGGCAGTTTCTCGTCCTTTATTGAATCACTTAATGCATTCTTATGTTGCATCCTTTCAGTTGAGCCACTTCTTTTGGGTTCACAAGATGCAGGACTGTTAACAGTTGATGGCAATGGAGCATCAGAAGTGTCAAAATGTGTTAACTTATAGGCTGGTTTAATTCGATCAATAGAAATATTTACATGTTCACCTTTGATTAATAACGTGAAAAATTTTTGCGTTCGTTGTAATACTAAAAATGGTCCTTCATATGGCGGTTCTAAGGGTTTTTTACGCGATCAATCCTAAGAAATACGTGAGTAGCTGTATTTAAATCTTGTGGGACAAAAATGTGTTGTTTGCATTTTTGCTTGGGTATTCTTGGTTTTACTAACTGCATCTGTTTTCGCAGATTATCAACAAAAGAATCTGTAATGGACACAGTTTTCGAATCTTCAAAAAACTCACCAGGTAATTTGATAGATTTACCAAATACCATTTCGGCTATTGTAAAACTACAATCGTCTCGAAGAGAAGCTCGTAAACCCATGAGAACCGTAGGCAACGACTCAGTCCATCGAATACAGTTGTGGCATCTAATGGCTGCTTTTAGCGTGCGATGTAGGCGTTCTATCTTTCCATTGCTTTGGGGATGATAAGACGTCGTATGCCGTAATTTTACACCACAAATGATTGCTAATTTTTTGAATAATTCTGAAGTAAACTGAGTTCCTCGATCCGTAACCACGAGAGAAGGTGCTCCAAATCGTGTTATCCAGCATTCGTAAAAAGCTTGTGCAACAACTTCAGCAGTGATCTGTCGTAAAGGAACCACTTCCATCCAAGATGTGTGTCTATCGATGCATGTCAAACAATAGATGTATCCATCCGATGGAGAATACGGCCCAATCAAATCAATATGAATTACACTAAAACGATCATCTGGCGGTTTAAAAGTTCCAAATTCGGATTTTGTATGCCGCGAAATTTTATTTTTTTGGCAATGGAGACATGCTCGTGTCCAGTTACGAACTTCCTGTTTCAGTGAAGACCAAATGAATCGTGATGACATTTCTTTAACTGTTGTACGAATTCCAGGGTGAGATAAACAATGGATTTGTTGAAACATCCGCATACGGAAAGGCTTTGGAATAAAAGGTCTAACCTTTGATGTAGATGTGTCGCACCATAAAGATTTTACGGATGGAAGTTGACACTGCTTAAATTTCAAGGATTTACTGTAAAGTCGCAGTTGTTTCAGTTCGTCATCATCAATTTGGGCATCAGCAATTTGATCATAGTCTATAGATGGCAGGTTAACATTAGCAATTCTCGATAATGTATCTGCGACAATATTTTCCTGACCATTTACATGACATATATTTGTGGTAAATTGAGAAATATACTGTAAATGTCTCAACTGTCTTGGCGACGCTTTGTCGTTCTTTTGCTTAAAAGCAAAAACTAAAGGTTTATGATCAGTGAAGATTTGGAAATCTCTACCTTCCAAATAATGCTTAAAATGTTTTACGGACAAATAAATAGCCAAAAGTTCACGATCGTACGTCGAATAATTGGTTTGTGCCTCATTTAACTTTTTTGAAAAAAATGCGATAGGTTTCAACCCATCAGGTTCGTGTTGTTGCAAAACTGCTCCTATAGCCAAATCCGATGCGTCTGTGTGAAGAGACAGAGGATAATCGGAATTTGGATATGTCAACATTGCAACTTCTGCTATATCCATTTTGCATTTTTCAAATAATTTTACAGTTGCCTCACTCCAAGGCACTTTTCTCTGATCTTTCTTTTTGGCACCTTTTAAAAATTCATGAAGAGGGGCTTGAGTTGCCGCAGCATTTTTTATGTATGGACGATAGAAGTTTAGCATACCTAAAAATGTACGCAATTTTTGAAGGGTATTTGGCAATGGATACTCTAATATGGCCTTTACTTTTTCAGGCAGAGGCCTTGATCCTTTAGCCGAAATTTTATAGCCCAAAAATTCTAGTGAATCAACTCCGAAAACTGATTTGCTGACATTTATGCGAAGCCCGTAATCATTTAAGCGTTGAAAAACTATTTTGAGATGTGAACGATGTTCTTCTGGACTAGAAGAGGCAATCAATACATCATCTAAATAAGGAAACACAAAGTCTAAATTTCGAAATACTTCGTGAATAAATCTTTGGAATGTTGCCGGAGCATTCCGCAAACCAAAACTCATTCTGTTAAATTCGTAAAGTCCAAACGGAGTAATAATAGCTGATTTTTTCTTGTCCTCCTCTGCAACAGGAATATGAAAATAGGCCTTAAAAAGATCAATTTTAGAAAATATGACTTTGTTTGGCAAAATGTGCTGAAAATCTTCGAGTCTAGGAATTGGATATCTATCTGGGAGTGTTTGGTTATTCAACCTTCTGTAGTCCCCGCATGGTCGGAAAGATCCATCTTTCTTCGAGACCATATGCAGTGGACTGGCCCACTCTGATTTAGATGGACGAATAATATTATTGTCCAGCATAAACTTAAATTCCTGTTTGGCAGTTTCTAATTTCTTCGGATCTAATCGTCTTGCCTTAGAGTACACTGGTGGTCCCCTAGTTTCTATGTGGTGTTTTATAGTATGCTTTACATCAGAAATAAAAAAATTAGGTTTTGTAATAGATGGGTACAAATACAATAAATCTGAATATTTACAGGCACTGTACATTGTATTTACACTGACGTTTAAGGCAGGTGCAACTTTACCTTCAGTAGAGAGGTTAGTTATTCCATCAATTAATTTTTTATTCTTAACGTCAACTAACAAATGGAAACGATTTAGGAAATCTGCTCCTAAAATTGGCTGTTTGATATTTGCTATGACAAAAGGCCATTGGAATTCACGACGTAATCCCAAATCAAGGGTTAATACTTTCGTTCCATATGTTTCAATTTCAGTTCCATTTGCAGCATATAATTTATAATCACTAGTTGAAATTTGTTTTGCGGTATTGGGAATAATGCTAACATCAGCTCCACTGTCCACAAGAAAACGCAAACCCGTTGTTTTGTCAAAGACAAATAGACGGTATTTACGGCTATCCTCATTTACTTCCGCAGCAGAACTCGCCGTTAAGTCTGCTGCTGATGCTAGTTTTCCGAATTTGCATTTTTCCACTCGCAAGGTTGTTTACATTTATCAGGGTAACATTTTGCTCCAAATTTATAATGAAAAAAACAGTACTTGCCAGCAGGATTAAATCGTTTACGAGACGCGCTGCGTCCCCGATTGTTTTTATTAGCAGCTCTGCTCCTTGAACGACTGCGTTCAAGTTGTAAGCGGTTGATTTTATGCTCCAAAGAAACAATTTGTGAACGTAAACTATTTATTTCACTATCCTGCTGTATATCACCTCTAGATGTAGCATATATTTCCCGATTCGGATGCATTTCTACAATACGGTCAGCCATTTCGGCAAGTTTCCGGATATCTTCATTGCTGGCGATTAGGATATTTCGGATGGAATCCGGCATTTTTTGAAGAAATAGAGTTTTCAACACATTATCCGAAATCCCATCTGTCGCCAAACTACGCATTTTTTGAAGTAGTTGAGTTGGCCGTAAATCGCCTAACTCCATTTCTGACACGAAACGCTGAATACGTCTATTTTCGCTTTCTTTAAAGGTATTCAGCAATCTCTCCTTCGCAGCGGTATATTTATTTTCATTAGCATCAGTGACTATATCCCATAAATTTTCAACAAATTTTGGTTCCATCTGCGCAATTAAATAATGAAATTTTGTTTCCTCCGATTTAATACCACTAATGGAAAATTGCGCCTCCACTTGGTAAAACCAAATTTCTGGCTTTTCTGTCCAAAATGGAGGTATTTTTATACTAACCTTGGCTACTTCACCATTAGCTGCAGTTTCCGTTGCACTTAGTTTCGGTTCGTGTTTTTCGCTGGTCGCCATTGCAGTTCTGTTTCCGGGTCACCACTTTATCGGCGTATGACTCTGCGTTTTAATGTGCAGATTGTAAACGCTCGATACATAAAATAAACATTTCTTATTTTAGGATATTACGACCAACGATTTAAAGTATTTTAAAGAAATTAAAATAAAAACACAAACTACGTCAAGTCCAAGTAACGGCGAGCATCTCACTCGTTCTATTTATTTTTTACAATATCAATCTCGTTGCCAGATGCAACAGCAGAAAAATAATTTCATTTAACACAAAAATAATATATAAAATATTTTTGATGCAATTACTTCAAAAACAAACATGAACAATTATAACAATTAAACAAATACAAAACATTAATAATTATTTATAATATTTAGTTACGTGTGAACCACAATAACTTGCGATGATGAGTTGCGTTACTCACAACCTGTTCCTACAAGATAAGACAACTCCTTCACTTTTAAACAAGTAAATCCTCGTCCAACCTTTCACCACTGTTTAACTTCATTTATAGAGAAAAAATTAAGATAAAACTGTCTTTTCAATTATGTATTAATAAGGATGGAATATTTTAAAAAACATTAAATAAATGATATTCTGAAATTAAGTGCAATTAAAATTTTAGATAATATTAAATAACTGAAACTACGGATATAAATTTTTATATCTGATAACTATTTATGATCGATTATGGGAATTTAGATCAAGTTGAAGCAAAAGGGTAATCAAAGCAGAAAATAGAAATACTCATAGTCTTTCTTTTGAAAATGATTAGTGTATAAACAACAGAAAGAATATAGGAATATTTAAATATATTGAATTTTCAGACCCACATTTCGTTTCATTCAAGAATAAAGTTTCTCAAATTGATATTTTTTTGTATTATTTTACACATTTTTCTGTTTTGTTGAAAGCACGTATTAAATTTGTGAAAAATTATTCACCAGAATCAACTGCATTGTTTATCTTACTTTATAAGATTCAAAAATTATACGAAGAATATTCTAACAAAAATAAAACATTAACTTATATTTTTGTTGCCATCACAGTATGAAAGAGTTTAAGAGTTTTTGGAAATGATGAGCGAAAATCAAGTACGCAGACGATTTTTTTATGAAGTGGAGAGAAGCAGATACGAATTACTATTATAATTTTAAATATCGAATGGAAATTAGTTAATACGGAAAGAAAAGTTAATTCTATTAATATTAATATAACTGTGTAAATGTTATCGCTTAGCATCAGATATATTTAATAATTTTTCATAAGCATCGATAATTCAGCTACTGATAATGCAGCTGATAATTTTCTTAAATAAACAACTGATTTATCGATATTGTCAAATTTTTAGGTACGTCAATTTTTAAGTGCGTTTGTCAATATTTTATGATCGTTGCTATATATTGCCGGGTTTACACTCGGCCAATTATAAGACGGCAAGTAGATAGCGCATGCGCAGAAAGGCTGAAAATTGCTGTTCTGTCGATGGCGAGTAATTGTCTCGACAGGACAACTACAAGAATCTATATTGCATTTTTTTTCTTACTGCGCATGCGTTTGTAGAAATTGGCGGGGGGGGGTTATCACTTATTGTTGTTTGTTTAAATTAAAGCAACATCTGATATTAGTACCGATTGTTAAATGTGAAGATAAAATGTTCGTAATTGCACTGTTTTTTAACTTCAAGTAATTATTTCAAGATATAAAAACACTATTTTGATTATTTATCAAATAATATATGTAAAATTTTCTAGCTAATAAAATATTCTGATGCATAGATCTTTTCTCTGAGAGGAAAAATTATGGCTCTTAAAAATTTATTTTATATTTTAAATTATTTTCATTATAAAGTCAAATCGTATGACTTTATGGCTCTTAAAAATTTATTTTATATTTCAAATTATTTTCATTATAAAGTCAAATCGTATGACTTCCTGGTTATATAAATAAAGGTAGCTAGAAAAGTTATATATCATGATATTTCCGAAGGATATATTGAACATATATGCCTAATTATTTATAAAATAAAAATTAATTGAATTCTAGAAGCGACTTATAATATTTTGTCTAGACCTTCTGCAAGTAATTATAAAGAAATAAAACCCGGAAATTGCAGATTAATCAAAAGAAAATATGAATGAGACATAAAGAGAATATCAAGTACGAGAAAGCTTCTGTACCTTATCATCCTCTGAAGATACGACTTACGTGACACGGTTGCAATAATTACTCAAACAGAATTCCATAATTTTTTAATCCGTCTAATTCCAATTACTAACTCAGGAAAATAAGATGTAAACACTTATTTTAGGAAATAATTGAAAATTTCAACAAAATATCAGTTATTGTTAGGAATTATTTTTCATTGAAGAAAACTGATTAAAATCTTAAATGTTATTTTCAAGAATACTTTTTCTTAGATGTAATGAAATTTGAATCGTTTACGTTATTTATACAAGTACTTAATTAAATGCGTCTGTACCATCGTTGAAAGTTAAGATAACATACTTTTCTATTTCATCAATTCCTATGTGAAATTTATAAACAAAGTACCCCTAAAATAGTAAATAAATTGGAATATATATTCATTAAGATCAAATTTTATATTTTTAAAAAAATTAATTTTTAGCAGAATTTTTTTAATCAATTAATATGCTACCGGATACAAGAGGCTCCTACTAGAACGAATTTTCTAATGTTGTGTCTGATAACCTAGGTGGCTATCAAATGAACACTCGATCACAACGATGTCGAATTTCATTGCGGATCACAATAAGTTAACATCGGATAGTCCTCGCTATTCACATTCTAATAACAGAATTCCAAAATATTAATTCTGCTCCAGATTTGTAAGGATTTGCTCATTTAGAATTTTATTCAAGATTCATTATCTGATTATTCTGTACATCATAAAGAAATTTTAATTTAAATAGTAATTTTTACTGCATCACAAACAAACCCACTACATTTAAAAAGAAAAATAGTTAATATGTTTGCTGCATAGCATTAAAATAAGATTATATTCATCCGAATCTTGGAAATCGAACAAACATTTTTAAACACTATGAAATACTGAGCGTTGTGCTTCACATCTATTGAATAGATAGGATTTTCATATATATCGTAATATTCTCTCCAAATCCCATGTTGTTTGTATGCATTTAATAACTATTTATCTATATCTAGATATACTTCTGGTCTACATTTCCTTTAGAAATCATATCTGACAGTATTCTATCGAATGTTTTGTCGATTTTTCTTTTATATAAAAGTATAAAATCAAAGAAGCAATTATTGATTAACATACTCATGAAATATTCGACTTATTATCAAGGGAAAATCAGAAAAATTACCAAATAATGAGAATTAATGTTATTATCCTCATTATTCTTCTACTATTAGCAATATTAGCCAGTTTGATGCTTTAAATATGCGTTCTGATAATGATGCCTATCGTTCTTGCCGTTTACTCATAATATTAGAAGATGATACTGTAAGAATTACATTTCGTTTCTTCATAACACAAATGATGCATGCTTACTAGCACATATTTCTTTGTTTCATTACCTTAACGTATATATGTTTGTTTTATGAATTCTTTTATTTCATCGATTTCGTAAAATTTGGCATCACATGACCCAGACTTGTACAACTGCAAACATTCATACATTTCAACGATCAAAACGGTTTGCATTTTACTTCAAAATAACAAAGTTACTATGAATTATTACGAACAAACGCAAATGTTTCCATCGCATTTAAAAAAGGGCCCGCATATTTGTACCGCTGTTCAGATTTCGCTTTCTGAGAAAGAAATTGATTTGAAAATAATTGTTTCAGTACCTGATAGTGCTTCAAATATGGTCGGCAAAAAATAAATGGTTTCATTAGTTATTTCAAATAGACGTAGAACATTTCATTCTTGAATTCTGCTGCATTACTCACCAACAAGCCTTGTGCTCTAGAGTGATTTAACATCTAAGATTGGTTTAACATCTCTTGATAATGTAATGGCGTTAGTCACAAAAATAATCAACCTCATATCGTCGGAGGCTTTAAATAAGCGAAAGTTTGAGGCTTTGTTGGATGAAGTCAACTCAATGTACGTATAATGGCTTACTAATGTATAATAATGTTTGCTGGTTGATCCGCTGGTACGGGTACTGCAACAATAGAAGTCATACTAATGTTACTTTAATTTGAATTACATGTACAACTAAAACCTTTACTACTATACAGTGCAAAATGTATTTTTTCGTGATAAAAAAAGAGTTTTCAGTTGTTAGCATTTAGATTTATTATTTTCCTAATAAATCACGTCAAAATAATTTGATGGCACGTCTATACCTTATGAAACATTTCTTTAGAAAAAATGGCACTTTGATCCATAAAGGTTCGCCACCCCTGCTATAGCGTCTAAGAATAATGTGATAATTAATAATCCAGATCTCAGTGATGCATAATTTTGTAGGCACCATGTATGTAATTATGTGAAAAGTGTTGTATCTCTCATTGGATGGCTTCTTTCAAATCATACAGAATTATTGGATTTGATATGCACTCAACTGATTTGTACAGAAAAACGTTTTTTAATTGCGCCAATTTAATTATTCTGCGAATTTTACCAGAATTTTTATAGTTATTTTATTCTATTTATTTTTGTACAATGAAATAGAAATTTAACCATTTTTATTATTTCATCAAATATTTTATCGCGTCATTTTCTCTCAACAGTGAAAGATAAGGAAAAAAGATTTTGTTTATTGCATTACCCCTAAAAGCAAGGAGCAATTTCAAGTGGACACTTATTTTTATGGCCTTACGACGTCATGTGACTTGATTTTATTGGGAAGATACACAACAAACAATATAGGAGTCAAACTATTAAATTATAAAGACTTTAATGCCTGTTAGAATTCGATGCTAAAAATATACGCTTAAGCAGAAAGCATTTAATTTAAATTAAACACATGTATGTGTTTAATTTTATTTAAATTTATTAATTTTAGCTGCTTAGCAAAAGCGGTTAGTATGATATAAGACTAGTGAACATTAAAGTGCATCCCGCCGTTCTAAAAGCGAGTATTTATCTTATATATTTCTTTAATGTTATAATATGAAACAATTGGAAAAAGATCACTTTTTAATAAAATGTAGATTAACATTCATGAACTTTATTCTTAGTAATTAATACTAAATCCAACTCCAAAATCAGCAAGGAAAATAGTTTTTACTCTAAACATTTAAGAGAAAATAATAGCTGCACTTGTGTGATTTCAAATAATAAGCATAAAAGATCTGGCAAAATACTTTGAAAAATGCCCGAATCAGACGAAATTAGAAAGGAAATAAGAACTAAATTGGAAGAAAACAAAATAGAAATAAAAAAACTCGCTATCTTAGTTTTAAAAAAAAGAAAAGAAATTGTCTTAATTACTCATCCCAATGGCGATTTTACCTGCATAACTAAGTTACTTTTATTCTTCTACAGATTTACCAGTAGCCATAGTAACTTGCTCAGCAACTATTCTTTAAAAGAAACCAGGGCAAAAAGACAAAAATAAAATAAATTTTACAGAGATTTGTCGAAGTTGCAATTTGTTTCTAAAGATTTCTGACAGTAATCAGAATCTTTGAAGGAAAATTTTAATTAAAGAAGGGCTGAGATTAGTTTCTGGGAAACAACAAACATGTGAAGAACGAATTGAAAGTAATGTAAATGTAAAGTGGAAAAAATTAAATATTTTTTTTCAATTAATTCATTAAAAAAACTCAAATATAAGATGATTCGAAATAAAAGAATATCAATCAACTTTAAGAATCAGCTCGATAAGATAATTAGAGGAATGTCGGATCAGAAAATATATAAAACTCAAATATAAGATGATTCGAAATAAAAGAATATCAATCAACTTTAAGAATTAGCTCGATAAGATAATTAGAGGAATGTCGGATCAGAAAATATATAAAACTTAATAAAAAGTAAATATAACTCGAATTGTGAGACAGGGAATAAAGACGAGTTATTTGCAAGCAGTTTGATAATATAAAGAGCCTATTTTAGAAGTGTTAGGTCAAAAGAAAGAAGTAAATACAGAAACATATTCATAAAAGTGGCTTAAAACAATTAGAATATTTGCCATTATCTTTTTAATGCCACTATAGAAAATATAATTCACTGCTCTTAAAAGCAGTTTTTCCAGTTAGAAAAGATATAAGTTAATCTCTTTTTACAGGCTTCAGCCATTCATTTTACAATTCCAATTTCTCTCTATCTTTCTCTCGCCCACTCTGTTTTTTTTTTTTTTTTTTTTTTTTTTTTTTTTTTGCATTTTGATGGGTAGTCATACATTTGCTCATAATGTACGACGACTTAAAAAAGAATTTTTTTGCGTGAAATTTGAAGAAATTTCAAATTTAATTAACTTTAATGGCTAATCTCATGAATGAAGGGAAATCCAATGGTTTGTCAGACATTTTTAATTTATTCCATTTCGTTCTAAAAAACTTTAGCTTCGAACTTCTTTCAAAATATCTTCATTCTTTATAATTCTAACTTACTCCACTTTGTTATTTAATACATTGCCATAATTCGAGTAATAGGACTTGAGGAATAATAATGGAAATGATAAATAATTACATTATTTTTAGAAAGTTAACATTTCAATTGCACAAATAATCAAAACATATCAAACGACAATTACTTCATCGGCATTTATAAAAATGAATGCCTGTCCGCTTGTTTATTTGAACCTTATACGATTCCACACTCCTAAACGAAATCGAAAAGAAATTTGTCAAATTAGTTTCGTAACACTTAGAAAGATTAAATTGATTTTTAAAAAGTTCCCATATAAAAAATTCTACTATAATCTTTTCCCGCAATAATTTTGGAACAAATCAAGCCATTAAAATTATTTTTACATTATCTTAAAATTCAAAAAATTCGCCTTACAGTGATATCAAGTTCGTTTCCATATAATTTTTCAAAGATAATTCAAATAAAAATTGTATACATTTTTTGGTCGAATGGTTAAACCTATTTCACTGCTTAATCTAATTTACTATTCGCACATTTTTGCCTATATTGAAGTTGCTTTATTCGAACATTTTCATTTTTGCTTTATCACGTAGAACAAAAGCAAAAATTTTAAAGTGCAAATAAAATAATTTACTTTTAAAATTGTTGCAATATTACAATACTGCAATACATTAATATATTTAAAACAACTGGAGATGCGGATACCATACATCATTGTAAAAAATGCTTTCTCACTCAATGATGATTCATAAATTACTTAACTACAAATGATACCTTTGCTTCAGTTTTCCCCTACCACGGACATTGAAGGGGATAGCAATTTCCGCAATGGGAGCCCTCTATTCGGTAAGCCATCGTTATAAAATCCCACATCCTCTACTTTATGTACCAAGAGAGCTTTTTGTTTAAGGTAAAGTCCTTTCTTCAGGGTATTTTATGAAAGCGCTTTTCAACACAATTTATTTAACTAAGAAACAAGTAGATTCTTATAATTTCAATGCAAAACATAATGAGCAAAAAATTAATAATGTTTCAATAAGTAAAAGAAAAATAATAAATTACTTAATATTTTTAAATAAAACAATTAAATCAATAGTTTAAAGGTATCCAATGCCATACAGATACAAATTAACAAAAAGCAAAAGAAACAAAATGATTTAGTAACAAAAATGAAAAGAAAATTTGTTTTCATCGGTTGAAGTATAATTCAAGATTCCGTGGAAACCACTTATTCCTTGAGAAAAATGAAAAATTGCCATACTTTTCATTTTACACAAGTTTAATCTTCAGGCTTCTCAAATAGGGCAAATTAATCCAAATCTAAGGAAAATATATATATATAATAGGATCTATCTGGTTCCCAGACTGGGGATCCTAATAGGGTATTAAATATCTATTTATTTTCCCACAGTTTGCAAAAATGCGATATGGTCTTAAAATCTTCATCAAGACATATGGTAGGAACATGAAGAAAAAAACAGTACAATAACCAAACAAGCGACTCGTTTTGAAAGACAAGAAATCAAGAAACAAAAGTTATGTTTTTTCAACATGCGGGTGACCTGTATTAAGATTCGAGTTTTTAAACAGATTAACAAGCAATATAAGCAAAAATGCCATTAATAAAATTTTGGAAACATGGAATTGGATTCCAGAAGCATTTAACGGTTTGGAGAAGCTGGCGCATGCAATTTCAACCATATTTTCATCTACTTATGCCTGGGAGTCATTATTTTCAGAGATGAATAACATTAAATACTCGCTTAGAAACCCATTTGGCACTCAAATTCAGCATGCATTCTGCGTAAAGTAACATCTTGCAATCCTAATATAAATTATAAGTTGTTATCTAATCTGCAACAAAAGAAGTCATGCTAATGCTACTTTAATTTGAATTACGTGTAAAACTGAAACCTTTACTACAATACAATGCAAAATGTATTTTTTCGTAGTAAATAAAGAGTTGTTAGTATTTAGTTTTATTTTTTTTCCAATAATCACAAGTCAAAATTATTTGACGGCACCTCTATACCTCATTAAACATTTCTTTAGAAAAAATGGCTCGTTGATCCATAAAGGTTCACTACCCCTCTTCTATAAGAATGATTTCTATGTGCCACGTGCCATAAAAATCCCTATTCCGTGCAAATATAGCACCTCCTTTTGTGTATTATGATATTTTGGCATTCCACCTATAACATTGTTTTGATGTATCTAAGAAAGGAGATAATATCTTATAAGACGATTAAATGTGTTATATTTGGAAAAGCAATTGGCTCTTCATATCTCTTGTAACAACGGTCATGATGAACTAGCGTTAGGACTTTTATTCCGATTTTCTCTTATTCTTCCACAATATTTGCCTAGCTTCCTCGCAAAAAGAAGAAAATTTTTTGGATGATTGGAATAATTCTCTCTCACATTCACAAACCGGGTTCAAATTTTGACTTGTAAATATGCAATTTTAGCGACAAAATAATATAAGAATTTCCTTTTTAGTTCATTGCATTTTGAATTTACCGCTTTCATATTGAGCCAAAACGGAGCTGCATCCTTTCTGATTTATTCCAAAATCTGAAACTAGGCCACAGTTTTGATGTAAGAATCGCATCTAAAATTCGTTGATCTAACTTATTGTGTTTTTGAATCATCACGTTCCTTTTTTCCACATTCATAGTACTGTTAAGTGATTTTAAGAATAAGAAAATAATTAAATTGCTTTATATTTTTATTTGGAATATCTTTGAAAATATTATAATTAAAAATTGTAAATCTCGGACATCCATTTCAGCAAATATGTCTGTTTTACCTTCAAAATTCAATGCTGAAACTAAAAGAAATTTAACTGGCAGTATTGTTAAATTATGAAACTTTCTACGTAATTCCTCATGTTAGATTATATCTTCACACCGGAAGTCGAATATTCATTGGCACTTAATAATGGTTAATAAACACCCGATTAATTATTTGATAAAGCAATGTCAACTTTAAATTTAATTGTGACAATAAAAAGTATGAAAATTCAAACAAAAAAATTATTTTCCAAAACTCTTTACCACTCAAAAAATAACTCCCCGACCGCAAAATTAATATTAGAAAAGACATTTTTGGAAATCTTAAATCTAGAAAATAATTTTTGTTTCATAGTATTTTTGGAAACTAATGTCGAAGAACGTTAAATTTTATATTTTAAATAATTAATAATTTTAAAAATTGTTCTCAGATACGCATTCTCGCCCACCAAAAAATACTTGTGCCAAATCTCGTAATTCTAGATCAAACAATCTGCCCTGTAGGGCGCAAACTGATCTCATATAAACACTAATAGGACACATTTTTTCTTATTTCGGGTTAAGATTGGCAATAATTCTGTTTTTTGAATACTGGAGCACTTCTATTTACATTTTTGTGGAAATTATGTTTATAGAATGTAAAGCTATACATTTTGACACTCTAGGATATTTTGGATGTACTTCAAAGCACAGGGTAAATCAAAATCTGATATTTTATTTGAAAATAAATACCAATTTCCAATAGTTAAGTATTGCATTAGCGACTTCCGAGATATTATATACAAAAGATATCTTCCTCTGAAAATCAGCAGACGGTAATAATTAAAAGGCAAAAAGATATTTGATCAATTATTGCAAAAATTAAAATTATAATTTCAATGTAGAATTCCTAAAAAAAAATAAAATACGCTTTTTAAGGAGTATTTTTTTTTATTTTTCAATTTTAAAATTACTTCAAAAGAACAGATGCTACTATCCTATGCTCACAATAATTCTTTTTTGAAAATAATTTTAATTATATTCCTTTATCTTTTAAAGACACTAAAATACATCGCCATAATTAGTACCGCCCAACATATTTAAAATTTTCTAGACGTTTGTTTATTTGATTAAAGTAAAAAGATAAGAAAATGAGAAGTATAATTGGCAAGGCAGAAACGCTTTATCATTAAAGAAGATAAAGATCTTTATCAAGGATCATTCGTCGCTTTGATAAGTGATCCTTCTTAGAAATTTATTAGAACGAAAAAGATACATGAAAACGTTTTATAATATATACAGATATGATTTTTTCATATTGAGTAACAAATATAAAAAACGTTAAATTATAATTTTTGCTTACTCATGGAAAATATTAAATTTCACGAAACCGTATTAATTGCCTTAGATATTCTTTAAGAAACAAAACATCAAATCTCTCCCAGCAATTTAGATTGTTGTATTTTCTCTGAAATAACCGATACTTCATGCACACTAATTAAATTAGGTAGTAAATTGCTCAGTATTTCAAAATAATAATAATAATAACAACTATAATGTAAAAGGATGCTCTCCAATTAAGCTGACGAATATCTTTTTGATGTTTAAGATACTTATTTTCTTTGTCATTTTCTGAGATAAAGATTATGAATTGGTTTTATGAAACATACAACATATGTTTGATGGTCTTTGGATAAAGCTCGTCATGATTCAGAAACAAAAGTCAGTGCCAAATAATTAAGTATTTTGTTCTTAAGTTGTGGTTTAACTAGTATTATTTAAAAGCCAGTAGACTAAATAGTGCTTTAACATCGATTTGCATGTTACGATAGAGCTGGCCACTAAATATTTTCTGTTTTTCCTTTTGAAAAAATAGAAAAGAGGACAAATTCACTTAAATGTTCCTAAAATATTTTTTTAAAACTTTTTAATCAAGTCATCTGGTATCTGTTTCAAATCGTGTAGGAACTACATGAGCGAGACAGCGTTAATCTGGCAAGTGAATCCCCATACATCGCCATTAAGACAGTCTTTGTCAACTGCTAAATAGAGCTTCCAGAATAGCTTTGACCAATATTCGAGGCCAAATGCCCCTATTGCCTTTATTCCTTAGTTCATAGGCATGTGTAGATTTGCTAGACTGTATGATTAAAGCCAGCATATAATGTAGTAATTTAACATAGATGATCCCTATCCTTACGTATAGAATAAACTCATATCAACGTGCCTATTATGACAATTCAACAGTTAAGTACAGTTGATGTATGCAGCTACAAGGAAATGAAACATAAATCTACAGTAAGAAACATTTTAAATGAAAATGACAACAACTAATGGAACAAAAAACATTACCGTATTTACATGAAAAATCGAAAAAATTAAAATTGAGAAAATGGACGTAAAATTAAACATTATAAAAAAAGAAAAAACAAAAAAAGAATCATATAAAAATATTATTAATTATTGCTCTATAATTATAGAGCAACATAATCTATAGCATAATTGAAGAATTAGAATAAAAAAGGAATAGAAAACAGTGATTATTTTATTATTCAGTTACCCATACACAAAATCAAAATATAATTAAAAGCATGATTATTCTGTAAATTTATTAATAATAAATATATCAGGAATTCAGTAACAAAAGAGAAATGAAAAACTCAAAACAGCATCGCTAAAATCTGATAGTATCAAAAAAGCCCAAAAATATTGTTGTTGTTGTTTGTTTGTTTTCAAAAAAAAAAAATCTCGAAGGTGAAATTTTGCAAATATACATTTTGCAATTCATCTAGAGCAAAAGAATACTTTTTTTTAATTTTCGTCATTTTGCTCTTGTTTTTCAAAATTTATGTTTGATAAAAAAAATTACGCTTATAAAAAAAATGTATGTTTTATAAAAAAAAAATTAAGAACAAATTCAATTTATCAACTTTATTAACTAAATCGCAGAAAGCCTAACTAAATTCAAAAGACGTCCATTTTAATACAATTTACAAAGTATAATGAGTTATAGGATAAAGAATAATTCAATCGTACTGAATCGCAAATGTTTTAAAGGAAAGTTTTTGAGAAAGGTAAACAAAAATATTTTCGACTACTTTTTTTTTTTTATCCTTTTCAAATCACAGTTTCTGAGAAAAGTAAACGCAGAACAGTCAGAACACAGGGGGAAGAACAGCCATGCCCGAACCAGGTTTCGAACCCGGGGCTCCCAGATCACGATGAAGACGCGCTACCCCTAGACCAGGATGCCATCAATGGTGAAATCAAATGAGCATTTCATATTAGTGGAATCAAATGCATATTTCATATTAAAGTTGTCACTTTGTATTTAGATATCAATTGCCATGGATAGTGGCATCATAAAACTTTACTCGATTAGAGAAGCTCGTAATGATAATGAAGTGCAAATTTAAGGTTACTAAAATAACATGATGGTATGTATCCACGGCAATCCGAAATTAAAAATTTCTTTGTTAATGGAATCATGGAAATCAAATTATCTATAAGGAATTGAATTCAAACTTAAACAAACAAAAAATATTCCCGACAAGTAAGCTAATATAAATAAATCTAGAAAATAATTATTAAATTTTATTTTTTACTTTTTTGAATGTCAATACAATTAAATTTCTGATAAAATGTCTTTGGCAAACCAACTATCAACTATCTTTCAATAATCTAATAAATATCATTTTTTCATCATATTCTGTCCATTCAATGACCACTCAGAACGTATGCTGATGGCCGTGGTGCCATAGTGGTTAGGTCTCGGTTTCGGAACGGAGGGTTTCGCGTTCGAGACCCGATTCCACCGAACGGCCATCCTATAAGCGGATGTAAATAAGGCGAGACTAAACGTTCTTTCGCTGATGTGGTGTAGAAGTTTGGAGAGAGAAGCGCCAGCACAGGTGTCATCCTCGCTATCTGACCATAGTTCAGAATTACGAGGTCCGTCCCAAAAGTGACCTAGTGTTGCTTTAAAACGGGGCGTTAATAAAACTGAAAAAACAATCTTTTAAATCATTTTCGTACTACTATATCAATAAATTGTCGAAAAGAGATGTCTGATATAACTTATTTATTTAATAATAATATTTTTATGTTAAATAAATTCAGTTAACGAATCGAAAATTATAAATCTTATCGTATCTGCTGAACACATGCAAAGTAGTCTTATCTATTAATTACGTCAGCAATCACAAAAAAAATGTAAACAATTAATCAGCACAAAATGAAATGTTTTTAGTTTATCATGGTCGCATAGGGTAAGATAAAAATTAAACAACATTATCTACAAATAAATGTGATCAACGTTAACAAAAGTAGTTGAGTGTCGTTTTTTCTTCATACATTGTGTAACGCTCATTAATTTTCAATCTGTCGACTTCAGACTAAATAAGAACCAAATGTATTCCGTTCTAAACTGACATCCAATCTTAATTTCAATAATATTATTCATGCGGAGAATTCTTTTTATTATATTTTTACCACTTGTTTTTAAGATAATAAAAATTCTGGGTAGAGTAATTGCGAAAGTGGAATGGAATTCTGATAATATATCTAGCAACAGTTTTGCAGATATATTTGTTATAATAACTTGTTATTAAAAACAGCATGAAATAAATTCCATATTTAATTTTATATTTCTGTCAATTAACCTTCGAATTCGAGAATTTAGACTATTTTGCTTGTCATCATTTATTGCAGACGAAAAAAAGTTACCTTACATTTAAAATTATTTTTAAAAAAAAGAAAATGCACAAGCTTATGGATAATCGTATTCTTTATAATTTTCCTTTTCTAAAAAGTTGTATGTTGTGCATTTTTTCTAATAAAACCAACCCACGTGTATATCTAATTAGACAAGACACCTTTGAGTTCTAGGGACGGAGTGCGACGATTGATAAGTTATTAAAATATTTAAAGCGTATTAAATGCAAAGTAATAAAAATGATAAAAAGCTTAAATTCGACTAGTAGATGTCTTTAAAGTTATAATATTTAATTATCTCATCATTTACCCTAAACTGGAACAGACATACCACGTCGAACGACTTTGTAAGAATTTGAAAAAAAAAAATCGTATTCAGTATTTTATTAAAAGCCTGGGTCAACTAATAAAGATGCCAATAATTTCATCATACATAAAGTACATTTAATAATAGCCTTTTTGTATATATTAACTCTTATCAGTTATTTACACATTTTAATCAACGCTCTTGCTTTTAACTTATTGAAAAACCATTTTTTGGGAGGGGGAGGGTGGTCAACTTAAGTGTGTGTTTATGTTTAATTAAACTTATAAGTCCTTTACAGACTCACTTTTAGATTTAAAATTTAAGTTACATTTCAGTTTCATAATATAACTTGGCAAAATTGTATCAGAAATCCGTGTAAAAATGAAACAATATTTGCAATCTCTTATTTCGTCAATTTCTCAAATTATTCCAAACTGTGTTCGTTTTATATGTGGTGCCAAGATGCATTTGAACGAAGGAGGATATTGGCAGCATCAAAATTATGCTGCAATTTTCAGTCCCTGCTGTTTAGTAACTAATGAAAAAGCATTTGAAAGTTATAAAAAATATATAATCTCTCCATTCGTAGAAACCAACAAGTTAGATTTTATTGAACAGAACATGAAAGATGAGATCATCGAACAAGACTTTACCTGTGCAATTTAAAGAATGTATTTTGTTACTCTTGATCTCAGGCTTATTGTGAAAGTTTTCTTTGGGGCGGAAAATTCCACAATTTCATGGTTGTTGATAAATCCCTTCGAATTTCTTCTATAACAAATCAAGTTGGAATGGAAGAAAAAAGATATGCCCGAGACAGCAGAAATGAATCTGGTTATGCCTTTTCTTTGTATAACATTTCTGACGAGCATGATGAAAGGTTGAAGGTCAACAACCTAAAAGATTGATGATATGGTTTCTCAAAAATAAAGTTTGTAATTTTTGTTGTGGCAAAAAAAGAGTGTCAAGCATTTTGTTGATAAAATCATTTAACTGTTTAGAGACAGCAGTTGGTGGCAGCAGCTCTCTTCGTTTTATAATTATCATGCTAGATGATATTTGAACAGCCAGACAGACGGACTTTTTAGGAGCAGAGTTTACTCAAAATTTGAGAGAATTCTACAAATTTTGTTTTAAGACCGTTTACTAAATTTCATCCATCCAGCCTAAAGCGTTTTTGATTTATCCTTGTCACGGACAGATAGACGTACTATGACACATAAAAATCGAAACTTAAAAACAAAAAAAGAGTGTCAAGCTTTCTGTTGATAAAATCATTCAACTTTTTAGAGACAGCAGTTGTGGTTTCATATAAATGATAAAAGAAATTATTTTACTTCCAAAATGCTCATAATGAAGCTTTACTAAAAGTTAAAAAATATTGTTTACATAATTTCAAACTAGGGAGAGTGGTCACACCAAAATTTTCGTGAATATTTTCTCATACATTTTCCATGCTAGAGAACACCTAGCATGGTATTGGTGTACAATAGTTACGAAATATTAACTTTTAGCGTAAATTTAGCATTTTTACTGAATCGGTCGTATTAGCCTTGGTGGGTGTTTTGGTGATTAATCCATAACATGCAATAATAGTATCCAAAAATCGTATTTGAATTTTAGACACGTTTTTCACAAACCAATTGAATTGAAAATGTAAATAAAAATCTCATACCAAATTTGATATATTTAAGTCACTGCGTTTTTGAACTATCGGGCTTACACGTTTCTGAATGAACAGACCGACAGACGTCAATCCATTGTGGGATTTTTTAATTTGATAAAAACTCAAAACTGATAAATTTGATAAAACTCAAAATTTGACAGGTGTCTACTCTATAGATGTTAAATCTCTAGCTCTCTTCGTTTTATAAATATCATGCTAGATGATATTTGAACAGCCAGACAGACGGACTTTTTAGGAGCAGAGTTTACTCAAAATTTGAGAGAATTCTACAAATTTTGTTTTAAGACCGTTTACTAAATTTCATCCATCCAGCCTAAAGCGTTTTTGATTTATCCTTGTCACGGACAGATAGACGTACATTTTCTAAAAATGTGTGTTTGTCGAACTAAAGGAGGTCTAAAATGTGGAGATTCGCCAAAATTTCGAATTCGAATTTTTTGACGATTACTGTACTTTCTTTATATTACGTGGACGAGAAAGTAAAAGTCGTAATCTTTTTTTTTAGACTTTGAAGTTTATAAATTTTAAACGTTCCAATTTTTATATTATCAATATTTTTGTATGCGATTCTTTATAATAAAGAGTCAATACTTATATGTAAAGTGTTTTCATAGTTTAAACATTTTTTTATCTTATGTTTATTGAGAATTTCGAATCATTTTAACATATTTGACGAAATTGCTCCGTTTCTATGTTAAGTTCACCAATGCTGTTTCTTTTTATTTTTAGTACATAAATGTTAACATGTCATGGTTTCCATACAATGTAGAACTAACTATAACTATTCATTAGAATGGTGATAAATTAATAGTTTATTATGTATTTAAAGTATTTTATATATTACTAATTTATGAAATTATTGAAAAAAATATGTGAACAGTTCTCCGAGTTTACGATGTGTTTTGAACTATTTTACTATTCCAATGCAAAAAAAATTTTACAAACACAGATAAAAAAATTTTATGCAAAACATTTTCAACCATCACAAAACTTTCTTAATTCTGGATAATTATATTTGTTTGAAATAACTGATTGTAGAATACTTCTTCTCATTATTAATAAAAAGGACGTTAAAAGAATAATATCTAAAATAACAATACTCTCTAACAATTTTTTAGGACGCATATGCCTTAATTGTAAAATGTATGATCGATATAACTGTATAAATGTATTTAATAATGTATGATCGAAGAAATCTTTATATTTTCCTGAAATATCACAAATATATTAATATTCCTAAAAGGAATTCCTTAAAACTTAAAAAAGGAATAATGAAATGCATTAAACTACCAATATTTTTGGTATAAAACTAAGAAATGGAGCCTGTATCGTTTTATTTTATTTTAACATATTCAAATAAACATCAACCTATATATCCGAATAAACTTTGATATTTGTCGTCTGAATTGAATGAGGTGAAGTTCCGCTTCTGTCGGATGATTTTAATCGAAAGTTTTCACCGCAATAAAATTTTTATTGTTTGCTTTAAGATCAAAGAACCTTTTGAAATATTCGTGTTATATTTTCAATTTCAAACAAAATATCCTATGCAGAATATTATTTTTATGTACATTGGCCATAAATGAAATGCCGACATTCTATAAATTGTTCACAAGTCATTTTATCGAATGTTGGGCGTTTTTGGCAAAGTATAAAATATGAGAATTACTGCATACTTTTTTAAAGTTTTTTTATGTAATACTTGGGCATTCTATGGAATAGCAAATGCTATTTAGGCAACGTATAAAAAAAGCACAATGAAACCATTATTCAGTTTAGAATAAAGAATGAACAAAATATTCATTAGCATGGTGATAAAAATGAAATTTTTCAAAACATGTAACACAAACTTGTTCTTTAAACGTGTACAACAAGTATCAGAAACGGAAATATCTTATGTTAAGCATGCCCTTGTCGAGTTGGTTTAATCCGCCATCGGCTATAATCACATCCATGTGTTTCTTGAGATATTTTCATCTGTGCTTTTTTTCCCCTTTTATTGAGATGGATTAAATACTTTGATAGTATGATGCTTGACGTTCAATCGAATAAATGTGTTAAATGTTTAAACCTTTCACATATTGCCGGACCGTTCTATATAATACCTTGGTATTCTATAGAATGCCGCCTTTCATGCATTGAAGGTAACATATATAATCATTTGCAAAACTTTAAATTCTTATTCATTAATTTCTGCAATTGTAAAACTAAAAAATAAGTTTTAATTTTATATAAATATCCATTAAGATATATGAGAAAAAAGGTGATATATGAGACAATGAGATATATGAGAAAAGGTTCGTTTCAGATGGGTTTATTTTGTAGATCATAGAAAGCAGATGATATAATAAGAGAAAAAGCGAGTGTCAAAAAAAAATCTTAAAATATATCATTATTCTGTTAAAAATTAGAACAGTTTTTTTTTCAAATAAAACAAATCGTATGTAAAGTTAATCTGTAGAAACTTGTTTTCTTCATAATAAAAGGTATAAAGAATAAAAATAGCTTAAGGTATATGGCTTTCAACACTAATTAAGAACTAAATGTTTGCGGAAAATGGAACTAACGTGGATTTTAACTTTATAATAAAAGAAGATTTTAAACTTTAAAAATAAAAGTAATTTAAGGTTTTCAACAATAATTAATAACTATATGTTTGTGAAAAATGAGCCTAACATGGATTTTAACTTTATTGATACCCCATTTCAGAAGGCTACCAAACTTCGTAAACATCAATTTTTGAAACTTGTCAAAGCAATTATAATCAATAGAACGACACAAATAATTGATGTGTTTTTTTTTATTTATAGGCATAAAAAACAAATTAAACTTAAATTAGATATTTTGATTTTATTTTTTTTTAATTAAGTAAAAAACTTTTTTTAATTGTCTAGGAAATAAAATATTAGACATTAATAGAAATCTTATAATATCCTCATTATTATTAATATTGTAGAAGTTGCTTTATTCTATCTTCTCTTTCGGATAATAGATGGCGATGCCTGATTAGATACCCATTCCATAGTGCGTTGGGATTGTAGATAATGAGATGAAATGCATAAATGTCTTGTCTTATCTTTCGTGTTTGTGTTTGTTTTGTGTGAAATGTGATCATTAAAGAAATGTTCCTGAAAACATACATCCTAATGATCTTCATTCTACCATAATATAATGTTTTGTGTATTTAAAAATTATTTCATCAACAATTTCTTTAAAATTATAATTTAAGCGATAGGAAACAATACAGATTAATCTCGTTCAAAATTCTCGTATATTTCTAGATTATATCACATTTTGCAATTAAACGTGTCGTCTAGGGAAAAGAAGAGCATATATGTACAGGATACAGTATTTTTGCAATTAAATGACTTGATCCCAAGCTGGAAATTCTCTACCACTTTTCTATACAGACCATATTTCAAAATTAATGAATGTAATTCGATGAGATTTGAATTATCGCTTTGAATAAACTGGAATAAACATACTGATATATAGATTTCCACTTGATAAATTTTGTCCAAAATTTGATGCACCTATTCAGTTTTGATATTAAAGCGATTTGATAAATTTCACGGATCGATATAACTGCGTTTTTGAGTTATCTTGTTCAATTTACATCAACGTACAGACAAACATTTTTCAAATTCCTATCCAAAATTTGAGAGATCAAAAATTTTAATGCCAACAACTCAATCATTTGTCTTACTTGCTGCACTTTTCATTTATCACGTTCGCAAATAGAAATAATCCTCCCCCTACACCCCCCCCCAAAAAAAGAAAAATTCTGATGAATAGAGATCGTAAAAATGTATACTCAATTAAACATTCTTCACTTTATTTCAAAAGTCCTTATCATGATGAAATAAAATCAAATTTTGTGGTAAGCGCCATCTATAGGCAAAATTTAGAACTAATTTCTTCTATTTCCAGAAAAACAATTTTACATCATGAGAAGAATTTTACTGCAAATTGCTACTTCCTACGCCAATAAATTCGTTTTATATTTAATCTTTTAAGCATTTCAAAAAATTTCGAAACTTTTTTTCTTTGTTTTTTATATACGAGAAAGTAAAAAAAAAATCAGTGCATAAAAATAAATTTAATGGACTTAATATCATAAAGGTGAACTTCAATATTCAAATGACGTACGATTCAAAAATTCCTCTCCTGTAAGAACAAATCTGCTGCAATCAAAAATCACTCAAGTGAAGAAAACTATTCTTCGGCTCATTCTATCATCCTAACAAAAAGGATATTAACCAATTATCTTTCAATGCAAGCATGTCTGCTTTGCAGGTAAGTACACTAAAAAGATATTTTAAGATGCATGTGCAATGCAGTAAAAGTTTAAGAACTTTGACGTACTTAACCTTTATGGTGAAGTTCAAGCATGAAATTGATTCAGAGAATAAAATGTTAACGTATTATTTTTGTGGAATAAAATCCATCTCTCGCATGATATTCCATTTCTCTGTAAAACATTTTAAATATGATACAAAGAAAGAAATTCTTATAAAAGAAAACTTTCTTCGGCAACATTTTGACAAAGTATCTGACTTAAATTAAATATGTATATTTCATTGAGTCATTTTTACATGGAGAAAAAAAATATTTCTATACCACACAATAAAGGATGCTAAAAGCTGTTTTTGTCATTATCCTGACATATCAAATTATGCTCATATCTATCAAAATGGGCACGCCAATCCAATTTCAGAATTCATTGTGCATTTTGAAAAACAGGTGTAATGCCATAGCACGGCATAAAATAAGATGAAATAAGGAAATAAAGGATATCATTACTTTTATTATGGGACCATGATGTCAAATGAATTGCTTTCACTTATTTTTAGTTCTAGTATCTGCTAAAGAAACCAAAAAGACTTTCATTTCTCACTAAGACAGGAATTTCTTTATCCTTTCAAAAATAATTTCACATCCAGAATTATATTTTTAATATGTAACAGTTCTTACTTGTTCGTCTTTCGTGACCAATATTGATATCATATTATTTTATGCAATCTCATGCAAAATTTGCTCATGCTTCTCTCAATAAAATATGCATGAAATTGTAATATAGATAAAGTCATGTTATTTTACTTGTCGTACATTTATTTTATCGATCGTGCGCAGGAATCTTCTTAATGGAGTCAAGTCCCATGACGTCATAATGTCATTAAACCGATTGCTATGAGGGATATATATTTTCTTATTTCCTCACCATATAATTTCACATTTCTATTCCTCATGGAAGCAACACAGATTATAAACGGAATTTTACTTAGTTTCCAACAACAGGAAAAAAACTCTGTTCTTGAATATTAGCCAAAACAGCGAAAATATTTGGATTCCATGGCAACAGGGAAGTTAATTGTTGAAATATATAAAAGAAAAATTCTAAAAAATTGCGAAATTGAGGAAAAGCTGCACGGCAATTAAACTATACGAGATTTTTAAAATTTCGCTTAGTATTCAAGTAATTAAAATTTCACAAAATTTAGTTACAGATGCCTATTTTAGCAATCTAAATTATATACCAAATTTAATAGGTCCAGCTTATATACACTATGTCCTATAGAGCACCAACATACATCTACACACATATCCTTCCTAATTATTAGTAAAAATATAGATGGGCGAGGAAACATATTTTGTGAAAAAGAAATGTTATTGTTCATCATCATATTTTTATAGTATTTTCTATAGAAAAAGTGGTTAATATTCATTTAATTTAATTTAAGGCTACATTTTAGCTCTTTTAGTTAGAAATATTTGTATGAAAACGATGGATTATAATCGTGTTCAACAATCTGAACTTCTGTTTTTATAAAGAAAGTGCTCTTCGATTTACAAAAAAAAAAAAAAAAAAAAAAATCTTTTAAAACATTTTACTGACGTTCTTCAAAAAAATACCTATTTTATTTGGGAATTAAATAAATTTTGTTTATGATAAGATAATGAATTTTTAAAAAATCACGCGAAATCTTAAGGTATCCGACTAGGTTCGGAAAGAATTTTAATATTTATATGATGATTTTTTTTAATATCAGAATAAAATGATGAATAAAAATGAAATCATATAAACATATATGAAGAAAAAGGATACTTTGATGCAAATTTTAGCATTTATTTACAAAAACTATTGTTGTTCTATAGAAAAAAATATTGTTGCAGTTTTTCATTTTTCTTTGTAACATTACATGTGTAAAATTATTAAATAATGAAGTGTTAAAATTATGTTCAAAAATAAAATTTTTATGTATTATGTGAAATTATCTATGAAATTTTGAAATTTTTTTCAGCAATATTTACATTAAACAATTATAAATCCACTTCTATGCATTCAACATCAAACCATGGTTCATTACATTCTGCATAACATAACGAGCACTAATTATAAATTTCATTACGATATCTTGATTATTTTTTGAGATACAACGATACTTGTAAAGTAGAATTATGAAAAAAAAATCGTTCTTCAGAAAATATATTTAAAAATTTTAAATGTTTATAAATAAGCATCAATTGCAAGTCAATAGTTTGCTATAACTTGGCTCCTAATTGACATACAGACAAAATAAAGATATCGCTGGAAACAAAAACGTGCCTATTTTTTAAAAACTGCAAAAAAATTTTAAAAATGCGAATTTTTATCCAAATTTATGTTTTTAACCTAGTCGGATATTTTAAGTATATTTCATTTCTTTTTTAAGTCAATTAATAGCACAAAGCTGAAATACTAATCTTACAACGTGTTTTTTTAATCATTCATTCCCTTTCAAAATTACTACGTAACGTGTGTATTCTTTCTATTTTGTTTTTCCGCTACACAATTTTTATATCATTTTTCTTTTGTTCTTTAAATACCCAGCCTCGACATTCTTTTTCTTTCATTCTTGGACTTTTCAACTTCCACTTTCATCCTTAACAAGTAGATTAAATTTCTGATGATTCTTTTCCACAATAACTATTGCAAATGCAGTAAACCCTTGCAAAACAAGCCATTAGTGTGTTTTCAAAAGCAAATCAGCAAAAAATATATTTTTATCAAAATACCTCATTTCACGGGCATTTCAAAGAAAAAAAAGTTTTTTTGTTTGTTTTAGATGCTAAAAAAGATTAAAGTGATTTCTGCGTAAACCAAGCAAATGTTTGTTTTGTTCTGGATTTTTTTTCTGGGTAAAAGGCTTATTAATAAAACGTTTCAAAACATTGAACGACAGAAAAATATTATAAAAGCTTTCGTCGCGTTTGAATGCTTGAATTTAGTAAATAGAATAACACAATAACAAGCTTAAATTTCGGAAAACACAGTTATACCTTATTCTTCAAAAAAATTAGATATCTTTAAAAAAAATCTTTAGAATGCTTATAACAGGTAATGTGAAAATATAAAATTCCGATATCATCATTATTGAAATAGAGCTCTATTTTTCATACTAGCTCTATTCTAAACATACAAATTAGCATATTTATGAAACGGTTTGATGAGATCGGATGATTATTATCGTGTGTCTCGTTTATATTCTGGTATCACTATTATGCTGATGAGTTATATTTTTTGAAATTTCGCGATGCAAAACTTGGGTTCACAATATTGGGTTACTAAATTATAAGACCATGAACGTAGTGTCAGTAGATAAAAATGATTTTCTATTTTAAAAAAAATGAGAAATTATTTAGTCCCAATTTGAAAGAGAATCTTTCCTGAAATACATTTCTTCATCGTTAATTCAAAAGGTAGCTATTTTACAAAAAAAAATAACAATAATGATATTTGCATATGAAAGGCACTCTTTCCTCGAATATAAACGGGATGTTTTTCTGAAGTAATTCAATACCCTCTTCTTACATAAAAAGCTCTATCCCTAAGATTTTACGAGCATGAATTATTCAGAAATCACACATAAAAAACAAGTTTCAAAAACAAATTTAAATTGTGGTTTAAAAAACCGGATGATTAAATAGCAAAAATTTTATATTGGGAAATTACTAAGTAAAAAGAATATCAAGAAGACTTGCAAAATATTGTAAGAATACAGTAGATAAAGATAAAAAGCTCTTCAGGTTTTTTATAATAATGTGCATAATATTAATTTTTATAAAATACAATCTGCCAAAAAAATTACGAAACTTTATTTTACTCATCATTATAACCAATATTGCACATCAAAAGCTTTAAAAATTAGTTTTGCATACCATTTTTTTTTCCTTCTTTCTAGTGTAGCAAATAAACAAAAAGCAAGTATAGAAAACGAGAAATTCTAGGTAAGATTTTAACGTATGTCCACGTTTCCAGACTTCTTTCCTAACAGATATCCAAAACACATTTTCGGAACTATGTCTGTCTGTCTGAGAATAAGATATTTCAAAAACGCTTTGAGTTAAATAGAATAATTTCATCGTTTGCAGAAAATTTATAGATTTCTATCGAATTTGAAGGAAATTCATTATATTGTGTCTGCCATTCTAGAAATTCGAGTTCAATTTAACACTTTAGCAACAAAACGTAAAGAGTTATATAGATAAAATTTAGTTCACAAATTTATCATCTAAATTTTAACTTTAATCAAGAAATTGACTATATATTTGTTTACACTTTCGCATGCATGTAACAGCATTAATTCAAAACCGTAACAACTTAGATAAGGAGATTTCATTCACAATTTTAACATCTTATATGTAGATTGTTCTCAAATCTTTTGTGTTTACCTTCTGTCAACTGTACTTTCTCATGCACGAAAATATAATAATTCAAAAATAGAATAACCTTGTGATTACATTTGTAATTCTATGTCAAATTTTGTTTTCAATCAGTTCGAAAAAAAGAATACCGAAATGTGTATATCATTTTCTGGCGCTTTTGCATTAACCACATGTCAGTGAATAAGAGCCAAAGATCGTACGATAGATTCAGTTAAAAAGCTAGATTCATGAGAAAAATTTATATTTAATAATTATTATTCAAGATTCATAATTATTATCTAAGCACTTGTGTTGTTCATATCCTTGCTAAAGCTCCACGGTTTTATACGAGAAAACGGGAGATTTCCTCGAAGAAGGTGAAATTAAGATTTAATTTCAAATTGAGGTTTTCGCGGGTAGGAGTCCATCTTATCTCTCTATATAATAACTAGAATATTGAAAATTCATGATTTATCTTAACTATAACAAATCGCAAACCAAAAAGAATATCTTTTGATCAATTCACTTAAAGTGCTATTTTATAAATTTAATTAACTATTAAATTTTTTTCTTAGTAAAATTATGAACAAACATGCATATAAAATTTGATGCTAATCATTAAAGGGACAGCTGAAGCATTGCTGTATAAATTTTTAAACATTGTCCATAGATTCGAAGATATACAGGTATGAAATTTTTCAGAATTATCCAGAATATTGCCTTTGTCATTTATGTCATTTATTTTAGTAGTTTTATATCATATATTAACAGAAAAGGAACTACGGGCAGTAAAGTTTGTCTTTATATGCTGCTGTAGATTTCAGTTATTAATATAATATTTTTTCGTTTATAATTAGCTATAATGTAAAACAAAATAAAAATTGTGTACAGTCTGTTCAGCAATATTATATTTAGCTTACATCTGAATCAAACTATTTTCATACCAAATCTATAACGGAAGATGAAAATCAATTAAGGTAATGATAAATTGACTAATACAATCTGCCCTGAGGCATGCTGAAAAAAAAACTGAATGACCGAATCCCTACGACGCAACCCTTATGGGAACTGAGGTTGAGCCCTAAGGACAATCAATGGCCGCTGTACAACCCTTCCCGTCGGACATATGTACAGTAATCGAAGAAAGGAAGTTTACCTCACACCATTTCTGTACCACCCGTGTGGCGAGAATCAACCACCAAACCGGTAGCTTTTCATCTTCATTTTTGAGGTGTCCCCCAGTGGCAGAGTCAATTAAGGATAGTAATTTGAAATCAAAATTTATCACGCTATTGCAAACTTCCTTGTAATAAATTGAAATTTTGCTAAACAATAATTTCCCTTTTACAATATTAAAACATTATTATTAAATAAATTCTTATGCAAATTAGTGACAAATGCAGCAAAATTATTTAAACTTTATGGCTAATGCTAGAATCAACATTATATATATATATATATATATATATATATATATATATATATATATATATATATATATATATATATATATATATGTATTTATCATATATAATTTAATCTGCAATACAAGTAGATCAAAATGATGCTGCAAGTCAATTTCAGCATCTACTAAAGTCTATTAAAAGACGTCGGGCCATTAATAATTAAGACAGAACGTGTCATTTGTTAAAAAAAAAATTCAATGCAGAAGCATTAAATTATAGTTGAGCTGGTTCGTGCTCTTTTGAAGCAGGTTAAGTACTTTGAGATAATTTAATTTAGGAACCCATTATTCGCAATTTACTGATATAATACAATTTACCGCAATTTACTGGTCGTTTGTCTATCTAAATGCGGCTTATGATTACCCCCCCCCTTTGAACTTTCTAAGGAAGTCTCAGACAATCCCTTAATGCCAATAGAAGTCCATTAGCATTTTTAAAAGTATAGAACTCACAGGAGTAATTAAAGAACATTACATTCCGAGAACATTGTTTTAATGCCTTTCCGTTTCCACTTTACCAACAATGAAATGCAATTAATGTTTTAATATAAATTAAGTAAAATAACCTAATTTTTTTTAACGTTTACATAGTATCTCCATATGTATATGTTATTTCTTAACTTTTTATTCAAATGCACTTTTCTGAGTTTATTATGAATGTAGTATTATTTTAATCTCTAGTGTGTTTCGTCGTTGATACTTATTTCTATCATATTTTATTTTCTCATGTCTCATCATATTCAAGTATATATCTCAGCAAATTTGTCTTATTAATGCCTATAGTGTTTTAATTTGTAATGTGTTTTTTCATCGTTCCTATTTATTCCCATTTTGTTTTATATTCCTGTCTTGCATTTTATTAATCAATTCTGTGTTAATTATGCACATAGTGTCTAATTTCTAAAAGGGTTGTTTTTTTTTTGCTGTTGTTGTTCTTATAGATTTTTATTCAGCATCGTTTTATACTTTCGAAGGTAGTCTTAAATAGGACGCTTATAGCTTACAATGTCAATGCCCTTAGGTCCTGCACACTCAAACTATATATCAAAGCACTTAGTCCTTATAAATTTAATGTACAAAACCCCATTTTGATCCTGTAAATTTTGTGTCATTAACAGTCTGCAATATCCTCTAGAACTTTTTCAGAAATGTCAATGCTCTTAAATCCTGAACATTCAAACTATGTGTCAGAACTCTTAGTTCTTGTAAATTCAATGTGCAAACCCCTAAATTTAACCTGTAAATTTTCTTTTGTATTTCAAATAATCTACAATAGCCTTTAGACCTTTTTTACAGAAATGTCGATCCTTTTCCTCAAACTATGCATCAAAGCTCTTAGTACTTATACATTTAATGCACAAAGCCCCATTTTGATCCTGTAAATTGTCTTTTGTGTTACCAATAGTCTACAATAGCCTTTAGGTCTTTTTATAGAAATGTCGATGCCTTTAGGTCCTCTACATTCAAACTATGTATCAAAGCTCTTAATACTTATATATTTAACGCACAAAGCTGTATTTTGATCCTGTAAATTATCTTTTGAGTTACTAATAGTCTACAATAGCCTTTAGGCCTTTTTACAGAAATGTCGATCATTTTCCTCAAACTATGTATCAAAGCTCTTAGTACTTATAAATTTAATTCACAAAGCCCCATTTTGATCCTGTAAATTGTCTTTCGTGTTACCTATAGCCTTTAGGGCTTTTTATAGAAATGTCGATGCCTTTAGGACCTCTACATTCAAACTATGCATCAAAACTCTTAATACTTATATATTTAACGCACAAAGCTCTATTTTGATCCTGTAAATTGTCTTTTGAGCTACCAATAGTCTACAATAGCCTTTAAGCCTTTTTACAGAAATGTCGATCCTTTTCCTCAAACTATGTGTCAAAGCTCTTAGTACTTATAAATTTATTGTACAAAGCTCCACTTTGATCCTGTAAATTTCCTTTGGTGTTACCAATAATCGTCTGGAAGATTGCGCCATGCCCAGTGTTAAGGAGATAAGATAAACTGTAGCTGAGATATGAATAAACCGCGGGCTACTTGTGCAGCGCAGGAGCTCTTTTATTCTGCATTGTTCTTTTCAACTCATTCCAACGATTGAGAACCGGTTCCCTTAATACTGAAGGTAGGAGAGCTTAATCTGTGTTTATGCAGGAGAATTTGTGAGACAAAAAAGAGACTTTTATATTATGTATAGCTAATTTGTTAAATGGATTTTTTTTTAAATTGTTTAAATATGTAATTCCTTTAAAACAGCAATAAATTTAACAATTCAAAAATAATAGAAACTTTTAAATATTTCAAAGTAATATAAATTAAGTCTTTAAGTTCGTATAGAATTATAACAATAAAACATCCAAAATGACAATAATATTATTTTGTTGGACGATAAATGTCCTAATTAAGAAATTTAACTAATTCTAGTTGCGTAATTAGTTATGATCAAATGTTACGTGTTTTTATAATTGTTTTTTACAGATTCACTGCCACAATAATAATCGAAATTAGATGATTTTATATATATATATATATATATATATATATATATATATATATATATATATATATATATATATATATATATATATCAGAACTATTTTTTTTTCTTTTTTTCCCCTCCTCTTTTTATATAATCTGAAGGTATAGCGGTGATGGAGAAGCAAAACCTCGAAGGTCACGGTAGTTCAACAGTAGCGCCACTCGATTTCCACATTACTGATAGAGAAATGAATTTTGCAATTTCTAAAATAATGAACAAATCTGAACATGCATTTTGGATGCCTATTCTTCCGCCAACTGGATCCTAAATGTGAAACATGTGTTGGTTCACATGCACACTAATATACAAAACAACAAATGTTTCTCTTTCAAATTTAATCTAAATTTTAGTACTGATTTATATTTTTTATGATAAATCTGTATACCAAATTTCATCGGTATAGCACTCAGTGTTTTTGTGTTATCATGTTCATATACAAACGACAAACAGACAGACCTTCGATGATTCCCTATAGAAATTTTTATATTAAGCTAAAAATTGGCATTAAAACTACATACCAAATTTCATTTTGTAGCACGTGTTCTCAGATACACAGGCATAATTGAAAAATTTATTTTTGCAGGTGTTCAACAAGATCTAAAACTTGAAAATTCATCAAAATCTAGAATTTGATTTTTTTTTTTTTTTTTTGATTAAAAAAATTTCATTTCCCACAAGACAAAGTAAAAAAAAAAAAAAAAAAAAAAAAAAAAAAAAACCTCTGATCATAACACTATTTTGTACATTTCAATTAAAATAAACATAGAAAAACAGACTTTTATCTTAACTCTTTTTGTAAAATAAAATCTACATTTGCAAAAAGAACATTTTTATTTATTTTTTAATAAAAATTTAGTATTCATCATTACTATGAAAAGAAATGCAGATGGTTTTTACGAAAACAATGTTGCTCACATAATATAGGTCACCCTCCAGTGAATAAGGAAGCTGCAGTTTTGGCTGTCATTTTCGTAACAGTTCTACCTACCCGCATGCTTGCTATTGTAAATAGCAGATGGTAACCCAAAATTCAACAGAAATTAGGTTAAAAGAGGGCTCTTCTGTCATCTTTCATTAGCTGGTGACGTGGTCAGGGTGAATGCTGAAACAACACGAGAAACACAAACTAGCTCGCCGAAATGAGAAAGTATACAAATATATTTATGGTTGTTGTTTTTTTAAATTTCCATATAACAATTTCCGGCTCATATTCTTTATAGTTTTTATTAGAAAAAGTACCGCATTTTAAATTAATAAAATCTAAAATATCTGCAAATAGGTATTAATTATATAACTTAAATTTAAACAGGCATTGCAATTAAGTATTTTCATTGTAAAAGAGAACTGTTTCTCCTATAAGTATTTTTGCAGCATTAGAATCAAACATTTTTAAGATTGTATCGGAAATCCTCTATGGGAACATAACATTTTGAAATAATTTTAAGAATCAGGAACATACTGTTATTTTTATTACTTCACCTTTTATTACTTTCTGATTTTCTTTATTATTTTTTTCATATCTGAAATATATTAAGAGAAAGTAAGGTGGTAATCATCAATAATTTCCTGCAAATCTTATGATTTTGTAATTCATAACCGATATTTTCAAATTATTTCCTGATATTTTGTATTTTTTTAAACATAAAATCTTTGTTTTTAGTCAACTCAAAAGGAATTTGTTTCACTATACGGTGAATACAATCGATTTGAATTTATATTTATTTAAAAGACAAAAAGCATTTGAATGTCATTAAATATCTCAAAGTATCATTTGCATTCTTATTAAGTTAGAAACTTAAATTATATAAATTTTAAATTTGAAAGCAATACTAGGCCTATTTGGGATGGACCTTGTAATACTGTTCTATCAGATAAAAAGGACGACACCTGAACCGACAAACTTAGGCACTGCTCTATTGGCAAGATATTTGAATCTCGATATCAGCTTTAATGCACAATAGACTCGCTTACACGTAGGAGTTTTAGTGGCGTTGGTTTTCGAGCCTTCCAGCCCAAAACTTCCAACAACTTACTACTAGGTCACTGCATTTCATGCATTCTTATTAGAATTGAAATAACAATAAATGTTCCAAATAAGATGTGTTGTTTCAAATGAAGGGTACTTAAATAAATACTTTAACATAATTATTGCAAACGCAGTAGAAATGAATCTAATTCTTTTTCAAAAATATTAGATCCTATTTTTTACTCGAAGTATTTGTCAGTGCCATACTTACATTATTTTTGAAGAGAAAATTTTCACTGAATAATCAACTATGGATAAATCATCGCATAATTAATCAAGCTAAAAATCGTGATCATCTTAGATATATATTTATGGAAAGGTTAAAGTCATAGGTTTACAAATCGCTTTTAAAAAAAAATTATTTAGACACAGAAACCAGACAGAGGTAAATAACCTTGTTAATAAAAAACATACATGAAGACACAGCTCCATTCGGTGGACAAAAGATGGTAGTATAAGTTCTAATAGTAAAGTAAACAACCTTTTTGCTTATCAACAAACTATTCGGACATCTTCATTACATTTGTAAAAGGTTCCAAAGTTCACTCTGCGCTTCTGCCTAGTATTTCAATACAGAACAATGTATTCTGACAAATGTTTTCATGACCCCTTACGGCAACCTCGAGACTACGAGGGAATAGATGAACAGAAGGGTCACTAGAAACAGACGATATGCCTTCTCCATCTCAATGCTTGCGAAATAAATAATGCTTATCAAAAATAAAGCTGAAAATTCTAAAAAAAAAACTTTGGTTTATCATTCTATTAAAAAGGGGAAATTTGAAATTTTCTGAGCATTCCAATCTGTACATTTGTTCTAAACATGAATATTTCTACGTATTAAAATGTAACATATATGACTAGTTGTCTAATACTACATTCTATTGAAATAGTAAGGAGATAAAGAATTTTAAAGAAAGAATTTACATTTTAAAAAATTTTTAGAGTAGCTTTTAATATATTCCAAAGAGGAATACTGTAATACACGATGAAATAAAATTGATAACAATAGTGTCGTTAAATGGTTGGAGATCCAAAGGATTAGGATTTTAAAATATTGTACTTTCACCAGTCTGTATAAAGAAATATCGAATGAGATGACCTGGTAGTTTTTTCCCTTGTTTTATAACAACGCCATCCTATGCACCGGTGCCTATAACACTAAATTATCTAACCAGTTGGATGAGCACAAGATGGATGGAAGAAGAAAAAAAAGAAATAAAGAAAAATGTTAAAAGAAAGAAAGAGACGACACCATCCAAGAATCTCCAGAAAGAATTCCATCGGTGTCAAATCCTTCGAGACAGTATTCAATTTTTGGTGAAGTAATAACTGGATGGAGGGGACAAGAATACTTAAACAAATGGTGACTATAAGTTGAACTTACAGGGAAATGAGATTACTAACTGAATAGGAAAAAACTAATAAATTACATTGTGAAAATCTGTATAATTACATTGTAAACATCTGTATGACATGTATAAGCATATAAACAAACATTGTAGAGTCAGAAATCTATAGCGTCCGTCTGGGTCCTGTATTTTGATTTCCTTCGTGAGAACTGCACAGTTGAAGGACTTTTGAGCAATTTTGAATGAATAATTTAATTGATTTTTATAAGTGGCATTTTGGTCTCAGTTACTGTGCAGTCTTGAAGAAGTCTTGTTATTTATGAATATGATTTATTATGGAGTGGATCTTGCCTCTTGAAAGGGTATTGGGTCTTGTGTAGTCTTGAAGAGGAACTTTATTTATAACAAGCAAAGTGTTAAGTGATTCGATAAATACTATGGATTATATATGGGACGACATTTTAATTGCGAATAGTTTGAAGAAAAAAATTTTGAAGACGGTTTTATATCGAACGACATTAGAATAAATCTGAATTGAATTATTCCAATTTGATTTCAATTGTAATGCCATAACACATATATTCATTCCCATCTTGTAATTTTATCGATACCTGAAATTGCTGCTAAAAGTTAGTTATGAATCGTATCTCTTAAAAGTTTTTTGGCACTTCAGTCAGCTATAGCAATAACATCAGGAAATACTTTGATTACAGATTGACCTTTAGAATGTTTATCTGAATTAATTAAGTTGGTGGGAAGCGAGTGTTTATACTTCTATCCCTTTGCACAACAAAGATTGGAAACTTTTTAAGAATACTGATTCAGAAGTAATAATCTTTGGAAAGTTCTCAATTTCTTTCCATCAGATATTCTTACTTCGGAGACTCTTGAATGTCCATCTGCTCTAGAAAGCACTTGAATTAAAATTCCTAATGGTCAATGAAAAAGTTATCCATCAATTTCAAGTAGAACTAAATCTTCAACAGTCAAAGGCTCTCCATCATGTAGTGGCTTTTATGTCCCAGTTCAACTAAATACATGTAGCGAAATCTCATTCTTCAATCATACCGTAGATTTTATATAAAACGTATTCGTCTTATTTGACTTTTATTATCTGTTTCGTCTAATCAAATATATTATTGCTAGAAATTCTCTACAAAAAGGAAGCTGGCATAAATGGTGTTAAAATGTTCGAATTATCTTTAATATATGCGTGTTACCAGGAATTTATTGTATTTCACAGTCGCAAATAGGAATTTCTAGCTCTTCATAGTCAACACCAGGGTTGGTAGATAGGGCATATCTAAATAGTCTATTAGGTCTAATATTTTCTGATATAAAATAAATAATATAAAGAATATAATAATAAAAGGGGAAATGTAATATTAAAAAAGGGTCTAAATAGGGCTTATCCATCAGGAAAATCGATTACCAAAACAACGAAAGTCATGACAGACCTAGGGAGAAACATTCCACTGTTGAAACCTGATCTTGATTTTCTTCTCTCCAGAGGATTTTTAAATGTAGAAATATCATCTGATGATTTTGGATTTCTGGTATATAATTGTAAAATTGCAGATCCCTAAGCAGAAGAAACTAAGGAAGAAATATTTATTCAGACTTTTTGTCCATTTGTAACATTAATTACTTATTTTTAATGAGCATAAAAAAACGATTCTCAGGTTAATGTTAGATTTATTTTATTGAAAAATCCACCGAATTATACCATGCACATTGGTGTAAGTCATTGAAGTGATTAATACAAAGTGGCATAAATCATTTGTTTCTCCAATAAAAAAAACTGTAGCCACCATACAAATTCAATTCAATTCAAGCCTCGAAGTTAAATTTAAAACCAAATGAAATCCTTAAAATAGTAACATTGCTATATTTTTGTTTATACACTTATTGTAACGCTTTTTGCATCATCTTCATTAAAAAAAATTGTAAAAACAAAGAAAATGTGACATAAATTGACTTGAACCCACCAATATAAGCTTTATTTAAAGTATCTCTACATTTTAAATAATAAGGAAAACCAATGAACCTGTCGCCAACTCTCAACTGTTGGCCCATGAAACCTAAATATGTAATCAAACTCCATCTCCAAATCTCCATTCATGTTTGAGAGAAATTGAAGAAATACAACATCGTAATGCAATCTGCGGAGAAATCTTGCAACATTCGCCAGCAATAACCATTAAACCGATTTCAAAATCTTTAATTTCATGCCAAAGATCCTAACTTCAGATATGTCATAAAGGTCGTCTGCATCGCACCTTTTTCTATTTTCGAGAAAAATCGAAAATTCACAAAATTTCACTGTATATTCTCTAAGAGGAAATCTAGCGAATGAATTCGTTAGCCACACCCAAACGATTTCCAAACATTTTGGTTCATATGAATTCTCTTATACCACTGGTAAGTCATCAATAATCGTTCACTTTATTTCTTACCATTTCGAAAGATTTCACAAAATATTGTTCTGACACAGACCTCAGCTTCAACTGCTGAAATGATTTTACCAATTTTCACAGCTAATTGAATGATTTCACTTTTTTGAAATATCGCTAACCAGTCAGAAAGTTCTATTTTTTTGTGGCGTTTTTATTTATATTACTGTACCAATTCTTTTTTATAATAGGAAGTATTTAATCAAAGTAGTTTGGCATGACTAAATTAATATTAATAAGCAGGCATGATCGTATGGCCATATTAATAACATTAATGTAGTCACATCGAAGAATTTTGGTGGAATACATCTTCTCAAAAAAAATTAAAAAATCCATTTTAAATTTTGGCTGCATAGTGATGAAAGAGCATTCTAACTGACCAGGAAGACTTTCGAAATGGCCCAAGACAATTTGCGAAATTCGTCCAAATATTGAGTTTCGGAATTCTATCTAACCTTTATTTTGGAATATCTTTCGAAAAGGGTTGTGAAAGGGACAGATGACATTTAATAATATATCTAGAGTCATTGCAAAATTAGTTCATTAAACATTTCATTTAATGATTGTGAGTAGTAAACTCGTCCGAGAAATTTTTAAATAGAGAATGAGCAGTGATAAACGCTTTTGAAATTTCTCTCGGAAATGGTCTGTGATTGAGAGAAAAGCTTCATTGATATGATATGAAATTCATATACTTTAATATGAAATAAAAATTGGCGAAATCGGTATAGTGTTTGTGGCGGGAGAATGATTCTTTGTTTTTACCAGTTAATTTAAAAAAATAAAAACGGTATGTAAACAGCTGATCTACAAAAGTAACTAGTTTATTTCTTATTTTATGTTATAAGCATAGGTGAGTAATAATTGAAAATTAATTTATATATTTTTATGATAGGATTGATGAAATAAATTAGGGGAAAAAACAAATAGTTTGTGCACCCTTAAGAACTGATGGTAAAAATCAATAGAAAAGAAAGAAATTAAGTAAATATTTATCTATAATCTTGTTATATTTACATCCGAGAAATAATTCAAAAATTCCTTGTGTACACAACAACATATTTTCATTTTTTTTTTCAGATTATTTTTAAGAAAAGGAAGATAACTTTTTTTCTAATCTTAGTATGGAAGAGGGAATCCATGGGACCAAGATGACCTTGTACGCCGATTGAAATTTCACTCTCATTTTAATATAAAGCATAAAGTTTAGTGGAGCAGCAATTCAACACTTTAATTGTGATCTTTGAGTCTATGATTACAACCTGTCTGTTCTTTACTGGTCTTAATCAGTGAAATTTAATACTTTGTCAAGATAATTCCTTAACGTTGATTATCCTAGTTTGACGATGATTTTGGTTTTCTTTGTATCTTAGAGATGTTAACAATAAATAGGTCAAAGTAATTTTGTCTTGCAGGGGAGAGTTCATTTTCTAAAGATTCAAGGTTATAAATTTTTTTAAACTTACTTCACAAGCAAAGTGTGAGATCTTCTAGACTCAATTAAGAAAATTGCTTTAAAATTCTTTGAAAACAGTCTTTAAAAAAAAGGCGAGGGAAGATTAAAATCTAGAAACGAGTCTCATGCCATAAAATGACGTCAGTAATTTTTGTCTAAATAAATTCGTCAATTTAAATTGAATTCTCATCAGCTAAAGTGCGGAAAGTAATCTTTTCGAATTAGCAAGAGGCATCTTAAAGAGCGTCTGATACCAAGAAATAGTACTCTCCAGGTGTGTTAAATTGATTTAAATTAAATTGAATGGTTAAATCCAATAAACACTGTTTACAAGATTTGACAGAACAGACGTTGCACAAACTAATTGCTCAGTCTAAATTATTCTATCTAAAGTATCTTTGAAGTTCTGATAAAGGAATATATATATACTGTAAATACGAGAGTAAATTCTATTTGATTTGATAATGTAGCTTGAAATAATAATATGTTTATATTTATTGGGAAATGGGGAAGTTTCTTTATTCTTCATGACGTTTGTGAAAAAAATGTCTTAAATACGCTAGTAGAAAGAATATTGAGCTTATTTCATGCTATAAAAGTTAAATTGAAAAAAAATGTTGTGTTTTACCGTTGTGTGGTATAATATAAGCAATAAAATGCGTAAACCAAGTCGGATGCTACATGATTCAGTTTACAAATGGTGTCTCGTTAGTATCATTGAAATTGACTCTGGACTATATTGTTATGGTATTATTGAGATATATTATTGCATCTATAAAAGCCAAACATAAAAAAAAGCATCAGGCTAATGTTATATTTCATCAGATATTATTAGATCTTCTAAATTCAATTTTATTCGATAATGAGGTGTTAAATAGGATTATGTTTATTAAGAAATTATGAAATTTCATTATTTGCGTGATGTCTCTCTAGTGAGAATATATCTTAAATACGTTTTTAGAAAGTAAGAACTTTGAATTATTTTTTACTTTTAATGGAAAAAAACACTTTTTGTTGTATTTCCCTATTGTGTACTATAATGTAAACAATAGAGAGCATAAGTCAACCATCTAACTCTCCGACCCGCCCTAAGGCACACGGATTTAAACCATAAAACTGAATGACCGGACCGCCGCAACAGCAATTGGCGGGAACTGTGGTTGAGTCCTAAGGGCCGTCACCGGCCACGGTACAACCCTCCCCGAAGGAAGTACGTCCCGTCATCGATGGGAGGAGCCAGATCCCCCACCTATTAGTGTACCCTCCAGGGTGGCGAGATCCAACCACCATGCCGGAAGCATCTCATCCTCATTTCGAGGTGCCCCCCCGAGGGTCCAATAGAGAGCATAAAGAAGTCTTCATTGTATGATTCAAATTACAAACGGGGCTTATCTAGAACCAATGAAAGATTGTAATTGCATTATGCTACATTGGTACAATGTAGTTTACATTGGTACAATGTAGTTGTGCTACATTGGTACAATGTAGTTTACTCTGAAGGAAAAATATACTTTTTGTTGTATTTTACTATTGTGTACTATAAGGTAAATAATAAAGAACATAAAGAAGTCTTCGTTGTATCATTCAGATTAGAAATAGAATCTAGTTAGGGCCAATGCCGGCGTCCTGGCATAGGAGTAGCGCGTCTTCCCCGCAATCTAGGCGTCCCGGATTCCAGTCCTGGTTCGGGCATGATTGCTCTTATCCCTGTGGGCTATCTGTGAGGTGTGTGAAAGAGCCTCTCGCCCTTAAAAAGTGATTGTACTAGCGAAAGCGTGAGTATCATCTTCATATGAGCTAGAAGTCAGACTTCTGCACTCGGGTGCTCAGGGGTCTTTACCCTCAGAAGCTACTGCACCCCTCTTTCCGTTGTAACGCTGACACGCCATCATCATCATTTAGTGCCAATGAAAGCTTGTAAATTGACCGTGGGCTACATTGTTGCTATTTATATTGTGATGGTATTGCTATTATATGATACAGGTAAAAGGAAGCATCAGACTAGTGAGGTGTTTCATCAGATATTGTTAGTTCTTCTAAATTCAATCTGATTCGATAACAAAGCATCAAATAATGTTATGTTTACATTTACTATGAAATGATGGAATTTCATTATTTTTCATGTCGTTTATAAAAGGAAAATATCTTAAATACATGGCTAGATTACTTTATAATCAGAAAATTAAGTTGGCAAAAACTTTCCTTTATATTTTACTATATTGTGGTTTAATGTAAACAATACAGAGCAGAAAATATCTTAAATACATTGTTGAGTTATTTTATACTCTAAAAACGTTAAATTGAAAATATACACTTTTAATGTGTTTTGTTATTTTGTGGTATAATGAAGATAATAAAGACCATAAAACAAGTCTGACTTGCACGATTCCATTTATTAATGGCATCTTTCGAAGCATTGAATGATTGTGATTGATTGTGTGCTATATTCTGTTACATCCATAAAAGCCAAATCATCAGTAAAGAAGCACCAGACTAGTAATTACAAAAGTGGGAGAAAATCAAGAGATTTAATATTTAATGAAACAATAAAGAATGTTGCTGAAATTTGTACAAAGGAAATTTAAAAAATTATCAAATTTAAACAACAATTTACAAAACTAAATTGATCTTATTAAGAAAATTATTTTAAAATGGCGTAAATATTAATTTTGTGTAATAATTTTTTTGTAAAAATACCAAAATATTGCTTAATTTTTTTACTTAATAAAATTTAAAAAAATGGTTTTGAGTTTAACATTTCTACCCTCTAATGCACTTGTGTGCCAAATTTCGTTCAAATGGTGTGACCTCGTTCAATCAGTTAACATAAGCCCACTTAAACATGCACATTCACCTTCATTATTAGTTAAGAAAAGAATTTTGATGAACCTTAGAATTCATTAGGTAATAAAAACAATTTTTCATACTGTAATTGTAAAGGAAGCCATTGTAAACAATAACAGTTATTTGCATTTGCATTTGAATTACATATTATTAAATGTTCTTAATTTGATTCAAATCAGAGCAGCAATAGCAACGGAAACTCACTCGAAACAGCTAATTAAGACTTGTTTGGTTTCACTTTTACCCAGATACCCTATAACAGAAATGCTCATTAAACACTTCATATGAAACGACCATCGACTGTCGAAATCTAACGTTGAAAGCAGCTGTAAATGTAGAATTTATTCCCAATTATTCAAACAAGCGAAATGAAATATTTGCTTTTGTTTCGACTTCCAGTTTAATAACTCCTGTGAAGTAATGGAAAGAGATTATCAATTGCCAATTATATTAATGAGGGGTCTGAATTATTAAATATTTGCTTCAATTTATATTTTAATTAAGATTTTTTTACTAAAATTCTAATGACTTCTCAAGAAAGAAGCCTTGATTTTAATAGCTTATGTCATTTTTTTTTTTGGCGGAAGTGGACATTTAGTTATTTTTAAACTTTCCATTTTTTTTTTCAAAAAATCGATGTTGATTTAATGATTTTTTATCAGTTGCAAAGAAACACTAAAAAGAATTTTCTAATTCTCTAATTAAATAATAAAGAAAGAAATATTTTCCGAATGAGATTATTCAATAAATTTATTAAAATAAAGGATGAAATTAATTTCTTTATAGCAAACTTTTGTAACCCAGATTTTTACAATTAAGAATACATTTACTAAATCCTTATCAAGCAACAAAAAGTTAAAAGTTTTGAAGCTATTTGCCACTAAAGAAAACTACAACTTAAGTTAAAAATATAGGTGAATGAATAAAATAAAATAAATAAAAAACCGAATTTAAATTATTGTTAAACTTTCAAAATTTGGTTCGTTTATATGATTGTAGTTAATTTGATTATTTCTCATTCATCTAATTGGAACAGAAATGTTGATTTCTTTTTTCAATTAAATATTCATGAAAAAAGCATCTTTTCATATAAAATAAATCATCATATTTATGAATTTTAAAAATGAGATAAAGTTATTCATGAAAAATTTGTAGTCGAACATTTCCAATTAAGAAAATGATTATAAATTCTTATGAAAAGGCAGGATTTTTTTTTAATTTTTTCCATCGGGTAATAAAATGTATTTCTTAAAAAGATATTAACATTTATCATTTTTAATCATAAATATTCCCATTGACACAAAACAATATCCATAAATCAATAAATGTCAAATTTTCAATTTTCGTTTTAAATTAACGTTCTTTTGCAATAAATGGATGTCGAATGGATTTTAAATAAAACAGAATCGGACATTGAATAAAAGTTGAAATATGAAGAGCTTTGCTATTTCGTTCTTTAAAATAAATAAGGCAATATAAAAATATAGGTATAAATGTAGTAAGAGTGATTATAAAGCTTTTGCTTATTTTTGACTCACAAAAAATTACCAACTGAATTTTCATACAAATCAATGGTTGAAGTTTGTTATATACAAAGAAGCGCAGTATAAGCAATTGTGTATTTATATTTATATCTTCATAATGAATAAATCAAATTTCTTGATATCTTTATTTTCATTAATTGATACACAAATAATTTCTATAAAGAGCTTCAACTTTGAAATTATTTTGATATTTAAAGGAGCACAAACCATAATTCATTGATCATTTTGCTTAATAAATAACCTTAACTAAGAAATAATTAATAACCTAAACTAATAAACCTCAAATATTTTTAAAAAATTGTTTTCTAATTTAATTGCTAATTAAATTCATTTTGCATCATGTTTATTTTATATAAAAAGCTTTAATTATGCACATTACGATGTATGAAAACATTTGCAGTCACTGAATAACAACAGCAATTTCCAAAATTGTAGAAATCTTTTAGAAAAAATGCATTTTTGAAATTTAAATGCTTATAATAGCAATTTTTAAGAAAGAAACACTGTAAATTATATATCACTTTAAAGATAATTTAATTCCGGTTTATTTTTTTTTATTTATTTTTTTTTATTGGAAGAGCTGCTATGAAGGTGGAAAAGGAAACGAATAAAAAATGACATAAAACAAAAATTCTCACTTATGGTTGAGAATACTTAATTGGATAACCTTTAGCATTAATTACGATCTTGCAACGGCGTAATTCACAAATGATTTTAGTTTTAGTTAGCTGTTATAAAGTGATTCCTTGATTTAATTATTGCTTCATTTAATTGGATTTTATTGCTATTCCGATTGAGTTAAGGTCTGGCATTTACCCAAGTCATTCTAGAAGTGAAATACAATTGTTTTTTTAGGCAGTTCTTATATAGATAGGAAACATAACATGAATCTTTGTTATCTATCTATTATTTATTATCTGGGAAATTATCGATGCAGATGGCAGCAATTTTGGAACGTACTTCATTTATGTATTTTTGAGTATTTTCATTTATGTATTTAACACTGATTTCCAAGGGAAATAATACATTAGCAGAAGATAGATAATGGAAAAACTATACTGTGAAAGCCGACTCCAAAATAAAACTACATTAGCAGACGATAGATATTTCAAAAGCTATAGTGGGAAAGCCGACTCCAAAATAAGAAAAAAAGGGGATAAATAGCCAATTCGTTGCCTTCACATTTTGAGGCTTCAACAATTTGTTGCCTTCACATTTTGAGGTTCCAAAAACCCCAAGCGAAAACAATATCATGTTCTCACATGATAAAAAAAAAATGAGAGGAGGCTTAAGGATACATATGAATAAAATGCGGGTAGTATCAAAATATTGCACAGAAAAATAATGCTGTTAATCTAATTGAAATAATTCTCCATGATCTATTTGGGAATTTAATCTCGGCGATGTAAATCTTCTCTTTAAATATTTTAAACGATTGTTACTAAATGGTGAGATTCTATTCTTATTACTCCGAATTACACAATTCTAATCCTATTTTTTGCCCAATTAACATGGATTTTTAACTAGATTAATCTTTACACATTTTGTTCCGAATTTAAAAATTGCCTGTTCTTATCATTCTTGTTTTTATATAATAATTTCTGCAATCAGCGGCAGATAATTCTCACACTCAAATTTGCGTTACCTTCAGCCATTTCATTTTGTATGCCTCCGTTTGCTTTTCTCCCTACTAGGTATACCCAATCTTTTAATTATTCTACCGTCATTTGGTCTTAAGCCCCTTTACCAGTTTGTTTTGGTCCTGGCGGAGTTTCATCATTCTTCAAAAATTGGGGAGAAAAAAATTGGTGGTTGGCGAGAACCAACCACCATACCAAAAGCTTCTCATCCTAATTTTTGAAATGCGCCCCTCCCAGAGGGAGTTTAATGCAGAAGTAAAAGGTTACATAGTTTTTCGGTGACCATTCAACTCTTTGTATTATTTATTTTATTTCATCTTATTCTTTTTTCTTTTTGTAACTTTTTGTCAATTCACAAAATGGAAAAACACAAAAAAGTTACCGATTCAACAGTAATCATTAAAAGCATAAAAACAAAACTTCCTCTCAGCTCCAAAACATGACGTCAATTCTTAAATTCTACTAAAATTAAATTGGCTGTCTCACTTATTAACTAATCAAAATTACTGACTGCATTCAAATAGCGAAAAGCTATCTCTTATCCACTGAAGCAAGGTATGCTTCTTTCTTCTGGTTATTTCACCACAACTTTTAAAAAATAATAATCGAAGTTAATTAAATGAATTGTATTCTTGATTAGACTATATTTGAAATTATCTATAACTTTATGATATTATGGCAAACACTATTGTTGTTATGAACTTTATTAGCTGTTAAATTTCCAAAATGCATTGATTCCAAAAAGTTTCCACAATTGTTTGTAATTATTGTATTTGATGCACAGAAAAGAAAAAAGAATTGTTTTTCAGAAAATTTCATAATTAAAATCTTATCAGCACAATTCCTCTTTTCTTACATAAATAATTCCTTAATTAAAATCCCCTATATTTAATGGAAAATTACTGGAAGTAAACAACCATTCCATTTTCGTTGATATCAGTAACTTTAATTAAATACTGAACAAGAAAGCATAAACATGTTGTTTTTCAGACACGTTCCAAAACTACGCATTTCTGAATCAATATTTCTACATATTTTTCAATAAAATAGCACACTTTCGTGGTAGTTTTTTTTTTTTTTACCAAGCCATCTAAAAAAAATAAGGGAAAAGCAATGTTGTGCTGCTTTTAAGCAACTTAAACTAGAGATTAAATTCCAAATAAGCCATCAGAAATCTCAACCCAGCGTGTCGCGAGACAAGGGAACCCTGGGAGATTTTAATCAACGGCTTGCTGAGCTGCTCTCGGTTCGGAGAAAACGAATGCGATCGGTTATTTAATGGCCTTCTTTAAAATAAACTGGAAAGCTTTCAAGAGCTCTGGGAGTTGGATTTCATTAAATATCTTTCTGATCGTTTCAAAAAAAATGTGACACTTAAAATAATATAAAGTTTGAATTCTTCGAAGAATTGGTTTCTTGAAATACTTAAGTTGGCTTTTGTTAAACGACAAGATGATACTTTAAGTTACTAGCTGGAACATTTTGCAACAAAACTGTCTCTGATCTCGTGATACTAAGAAATCACAATTGATGAACATGAGAAGCCTTCAATAATTGAAAAAGAATTTGCTGATGAGGAATTTTAAAAGAATTTTAAAGAAGCAAAATTTGATATTTTCGATTAAAACTAAGAATGTTCCCGAGGTTTGCTGTATAAGTTAAGAATTTAGAACAGTATAAAAGAATACGTTTATTGCTACTTTCTTGCTTAAAAGTGTGACAATAAGAGTTCTCATGAAGATTAAATTTATACATCAAGTCAGGAGTAATCCCGTTTAATAATTTTAAAAAATGATAATTTTTAAATGAGTTACTAGAATTTAAATATTAGAAAAAGTAATAATTTGCAAATGTATTATCATATTCTAAATATCTTATCGCGTAGTTATTGGAGTGTTTTAAATTTTTTAATCAAAAATATTTGAAATATATTTACTTGATCTTATTATAAATGAAAAATTTGGACTATATATGCATATATGCATATATAGTTTTTCCTAAACAAATTCAACCAAATTTTACGCTCTTATTATTTAAGACAACAGAAAAAATATTGTCAGCCTGTCGAAGTTCAAAAATAAATGAAATATCCAGTTAATTAGAAATCATCCAGAGTTTTTTTTTTCAATTTTTATTTTTTGTTTATTCTGCTTTCATTTGTTTCAAAGTAATTTCTAGTTTAGTTTAATCACATTAATTTCCCGCTTTAGAGAAACACTAGGGCTATTTCGGACGACGAGGATGACACATGAGCAGTCATCCCACCTCCAAAATTCCGCGCCACTCCTATGGAAGGACGTTTCGATCTGACAGATATAACGTGCATTCAGAACCACTCAAAGGCGATTCTTCGATGGAATCGAGTCTCGAACCTGAACCCTCCGGTTGCCAAGCTTACTAAAGCCTAAAAGTAGACATTAATCAATCGTTACGAGCTAATGAAACTGTTCGACGATATCAATGACTTCAGACTAGGAGAAAATAACTCATATTGCGACTTTTTTCATAAAAACTTCAGAGAGAATTATTCCACAAACAATTAATTAAAAAATTTTATCTATATTAATTTAAAATTTTTGTCTTTTTAATGATACCAATTTCCTTTTTGTACAATTTAATTATTTGTTATTAATTCTTTAAAAAATTTAACACAGATAATTTTCAAACGAGGAAATTTATCTATCCTTATATCCTGGTCAAGATTAAAACTTTCAACTACTCTTCCCTTATTTTTTTAATTTCTCTTTTATTTTTATAAATATGTGTAGGTAAAATGGTTTTGTCTGCTATATTTTATACTAGTGTTACTTCTACATTAAAAACGTTATACATGACAAAATTTTAAATGCAAAACAATGCTGGACACTCTCATGCATTCTCATGATAATTAAATGTGTGCCAAAAGTGGCATTACACTATTAAAGAACTCATATATAAAATTTTAAAAATTAGAAATTAATTAACTGTCAAAGGACTGTTCATTCAAAAAACTTTCACTCGTACACGTGCTGAGAACAAACTAAGCTAAAGCAAATAAAAAAGTAAAAATAAAAATATAGAGGGAGGCATAAATTGAAAAAAAAATTAATTAACTAAAAATAAATTAATTAGTGAATTTATAAAATAGAAACTGTTTTATTTTTAGATATTTAAACTTTCCATAGATAAGTTTATATAATAAATGTGACTGATCAATGAATTAGAGGTTAGGATAGTTTATAGATTTTATATTCTGGTTTATTATTCAAAAAAATTGATTCGTGTGGGTTTAGCAACGAATTGCCCTCTGCGTTATGATTGGCTATTGGAAATTTTGTCCAGTTTTTCTTACAAGAGAAACACACATTTGCCCGAATTTCCTCTTGTAAATAATCCCTTTTATTCCATTATTATTATAAATAATTCAATTTATTGGGAATAAATGGGATTATTATTGCTATCTCAGTTGCTCCTTGGTTACCTTAATTAGAAAAGGATATCACCCTTTTTATCATAAGTCAAAAGCTTTTGTTTATATATTACTTTAATTAATACTTTACATCCTAAATAGTATCTTATGAATTGAATCGTAAAATATTTTAACAAATAAATCAAGAATAATAAAGTAATAAAAAATAACGTTTCTGTAAGATAAATAAAAAAGTGAATTAATAAGATGAGGGTCATTACTATACTAAAGTGAATCATTCTTATCAAAAGATTCAATCACTAACTATTAATTAAAATCCATAACTAACCAAATAAGGCGGAAACTATGAAGAATCAACGATATTAGTCTTCCTAAAACTTTTTCACACACTCTCTAATCAATGTATTATTCTTTTCTCCTTCTTATAGCATTATGGATCTTGGATATGTGTGAATGTTTCGCAAGGCACGGGTAAATAATAGTAAAGAAATGTTGATATTTATCGTTAATCTAGCATTTTCAATGAATTTATCGTGCAATATTTGGTGATTAATTCCTGGCATACGGTTAATACACAAGTACTCGAAAGTCAAATTTAAATTTTGATCACCATTTTACCGACAGATTGAAGTCAAATATCGATATAAGAATTACAATTCTAGTCGTAAGAGTACATACCAAATTTCATTGCGTTCTTCAGTTATTGAGTTTACAAACATGTGAGAAAAAAACAAAGACAGACTGTTCGACAACGAAACGGTTCAATCCTATAACAAGTTGATTCAAAAATTTTATAAGAATCTACATTTTAGATGCTAAAACTCTCTACCAAATTATGTATCTGTTTAGTTCTTTATATTTGATGACGTTTTGATATGATGACTTTATCTTAATGGATAATCTTTCAAAATTTTATACGAATCTGCAATTTTGGTATGAACACCTACCAAATTTCATCAGATTAACTTAATTTTTTTCTATTATAGTGTTCAAGCAAGCAGATATAATTTCAAAAAAAGAATAGACAGCACGTTGGCCTAGTAATAAGGCCTTGTCTTCGATACTGAAGAGTTCCTGGTTCGAGGCCCGTTTCCATCGAAGAACCAGTGTGTAAGCGGGTCTGGTGGACGTTAAATTTTTGGGCCAAATGCCCTCCCGTTGATGAGGTGATAAAGTTTGGAAAGGGGGTGCCAGCTCAGGTGTCGACCATTTCATCAGACTGCAGTTCACAATTACAATATCCGTCCCAAAGTAGCACTAATGTTTCTTTAAAAATGGGGCATTAATATAACTAAACTAAATTCGGATTCTAGAAGATCTGGAACATAGAGTCTTAATCTTAAAATCTAGAACATAGAGTCAAAATCTTAAATTCGAATTTGCTGATATTTTTTTTTTAATTTTCACAGTTGAAAAAATTTAAAAAAATGAACACCTTCTGACTAAAGATGACTGATATAATTTTCATTATTCACAATAAATCTAGATCTTGAAAATCCACTATTATCGTAAATTTACACATTAACATATGAGAGTATCTTACAAACACCAGGCATACGAGATCCAAACTTTTATACCATGATAATCTCCCCCTCTGCAATCAGTTTAGAAAGGCCGTGGTGGCCTGGTGGTAAGGTCTCGGCTTGTGAGCCGTAGGGTTTCAGGTTTGAGACCCGTTTTCACCGAAGAACCGTCGTGTAAGGGGGTCTATTGCACGTTAAATCCACCAAGCCAAATGTCCTCCCACTGGTGTGGTGTGACGTGGAGAGGGGGATGCTAGCTCAGGTGTCGTCCTCGTCATCTGACTGTGGTTCAGAATTACGAGGTACGTCCCAAAATAGCCCTAGTGTTGCTTTACAACGGGACGTTAATATAACTAAACTAAACCAATCGGTTTTGGAACTTTGACTTATTTAGATAAAATAGTTATTTATATTTATTCATTTTTTTAATTGAGGCTTTGCTGTTGTATTATTCAAACAAATTCTTGTTTAATTATGTTTTCAAAACAAAGTCACGTGGTCTCATAAACACATGGTAATAAAAAAGAACAATCGTCTAATCTCTAATTATACTTTTCGCATTATATTCCATTATATCAAGACCACTTTTCCTCTCCTGGATACGAAATAAATCCCAAATTAAATTGGTGTCAAGCTATCATGTGTTGATTTGATATGGGTTAGTTTTGTCGCCCAAGGGTCAGATTTGGTCATACTGCATTAAACTTACGTGGGAACGAGGCGAAAAATAGATCAGTTTATATCTAGGAAATAAAACTTACTGGGAAAAAAGTAAAGGTAAGAATTCCTAAAAACATGTCACATGATTGAAAATTTTAAAATCGATAGGATAGTTTATAAAAGAGAAAATAATAAATAAATAAAATCAACAAGTGTGTCCCCCCCCCCAAAAAATTTTATCGCCCACTCTCTAAAAAAATCTATTCAACTCTCCATACTCGCATAAAATTGAGCCGGGCCGTAAATACCATGAGTGCTGAGATTTTATTTTTACTCATGAGAGTTTTGTGCTTCATAATATGATAAAGAAAATCGGTACTTGTATATTATAAGTCGCATACAATTGGTGAACAATAATTATAAAACAGCCTATTAGCGGGCGATTTTTTTATGTATGTTTTTAGATTGAGCATTGAGATACATATTAATATACAAGTGCCATAATTCCGAATATGTATTTTGGATCCTTGTTTTCTGAACGATTAAAACCAAAATTACTAAAGCTAATATTTTAATCACGAGATCACTTACCAAATTTCATTAATTTAAGTTATTCCGTTTTTTAGTTATCGTATCTTAGTCGGTGCATATGAAAGTATAAATCGAACAGATTGTTAATCTTTTAATGGATTTGATTCAAATAGCATAGTATTTAGATGCTGCTATCAGATAGCAGTAGTATCGAGTATAAAATGTATAAATGGGCAGTTAATTGGCAGGGCTTTCATTTGTAGTTAAGTGATTTCTGACATGATATTGGCCATGTGAAGGGAATTAACAGACTTTGAATGCTGAATGGTAGCTGAATCTCGACGCTTGGGACATTCCATTTTGAAAAACGTTGCAGAATTCAACATTCCAAGATTCATAGTAGCAAGAATATGCTGACAATACCTAATTTCAGATATAACCTCCCGCACACACACACACAAACACTTCAGATAATGCCGTGGCTGACCGTCTACACTTAAGTGCTGAGACCAAGATGTGTGCGTAGAATTGTGATTGTTAACAGACAAATAACATTGCTTAAAATAACCATAGAAATCAATGTGGGGTATACAATGGACGTATCCGTTAGAAAAGTGCGGAGAAATTTGCCATTAATGGACTATGATAGCAGAAAACCGAATCGAGTGCCATTACAAACAGCGCTTCTCCTGGGCTCGTAACTATATCGGTTGGACTCTAGACATCTGGACAACCGTAGCTTGGTCAGAAGAGTCACGATTTCAGTTAGTAAGATCTTATGATAGGGTTCGAGTGTGGCTCAGAACTTACGAGCCATGAACACAAGTTGCTAGCAATGCACTCTACAAACTGGTGGTGGCTCTATAAGAGTGAGGGCTGTTTTTACATAAAATAGTCCTTTGATCCAATTGAACCGATTATTGACTATAAATAGTTATATTCAGCTAATTGGAGATCACTTGTAGCCATTCATGGACTTCATGTATTCAAGCAACAATGGAAATTTTATGGATGACAATGCTCAATGTCACCTAACCATAAATGTTCACTATTAGTTTGAAAAACATTCTCGACAGTTTCAGTTAATGGTTTGGCCACATAGATCGTCCGACACGAATCACATAGAAGATTTAGAGGATATAATCGAGAGGTCAGTTCATGCTCAAAATCCTGCACCAGCAACACTTTCGCAATTACAGACGTCTACAGAGGCAGCATGGCTCAATATTTCCGCATTGATTTCCAGTGACTTTTTGAATACATCCCACGTCCAGTCGCTGCACTTCGCCGTGCAAAAAAAGGTCTGGCACGTTATTAGGAGGTATCTTTTGACCTTTGCCACCTTAGCGTATGATGGTGCTAGTTCTAAAAGTTCTTAAATATATTGAAGAATTGGTTTATCTCCGACTATATCAAAACTAGCCGTGCATCTCAAGATTATAATTTTCATAGATTGATTTACTATCTGTAAATTGTGACATGTATGATCAAAAATCCTTCAAAACATGCTACGGGGCATATTTCTGATTAATAGCCACTAAATTTGGTAGATGAATTCTTTTGGGGTAGTGTTTTCTTTGAAAGAATGTTTCAAAAATTAAAATAATCGACGCTTTCCAGATTCCATCTCAATTACTTCGGAATATATTATCGCAAAAAATATCTATTTTTATATTGCTTTAAAATAAGAAAAATAATTTTTCCATTGATATTAATTTCATTTTTGTACATTTTTTTCTAATTTTAACAATTTTTTTCAAAGTAGTTCATTGGTTCAGAACAATATAAACATACACATTGCTATGGTATTAAAAAACTTTATGTGCATGTCATTAATACTATAGTTAATCATCAGTTACTAATTCGAGCTGTGTAGAACTCTGTAAAATTCGATCTGAAGCCTATTTCAAGCCTGTTGTGTGTCTTAAATTTCAGGCAAAAAAATCCACAATGTATCCAATTTCATTCTTTGAAATAGAACATTTTTCCCCGATAATCCTTTCCTCTTAATTTTAATAAATGAAATACCAAATGCTCTTCAAAAGAGAGACTGCGATTTGTAATAAAACTATTTCAGGAGACCATAACATAAACATCAATTCCGAGTTACATGGATTTTAGAATCAGAATTAAATATCTTTTATTTATTAATTTTTTAAATTGACGAATTTTTGAAATGTGCTTGAGCATTTGGATTTGAGAATAGTGTGTGTGTGTGTATGTGTGTGTGTGTGTGTGTGTGTGTGTGTGTGTGTGTGTGTGTGTGTGTGTGTGTGTGTGTGTGTGTGTGTGTGTGTGTGTGTGTGTGTTGTATGTCCGCGCTTGCTTATGTGCGTGTTTGTCTGTTTGCGTACGTCAAAGTTTTTATTAATTATTTATCCTCTCTTAATCCAAATATATTATATCTCAGAAACGTTTTAGTATGTTATTTTTATTGTAATTTTTAATTTAAATTTTAAAATAATTTCTATTTTCCTTCTTTTAGATTTATTGTTCTATTTTCAGCATAAATACCTTAAATATCTCATGTCTTTGCATTATTATTGTCTGTCTTCGTATTTGTGCAATTTTCATTTCATTTGTAACTCCTTACAAAATTAATAAGCACATCTGAATTTTCCTATTGTGATTCTTAATAAAGCGGCATTTTCAACCTCAATGAATTGTTCAGTAGTTATGAGGGTTATAGGTATGAGAGTATGAATTGGAATGACTTAATTTGCTTAGTTACATTTGGCTGTTGAACATGTTATTATAACAACTGGCAAATAAGAGTAAGATAAATGAATTTATATAAAACTGCTCTTTTAAAGGCCAGCAGATCTGGTTCTATATTAATTTATTCGAAAATATTGAAAAGAAAATAATTTAAAATTTAATTAAAATTGTATTTTTTTATATAATTTTACCAAACCGACACAACAAAAATTCTTTATTTATAAATATAAATAATTTATTACTAAGATTCATTTCATATATCTTGCAACTAGTTTCATTTGATTGTTCAATTTACCTTTTAATTCTACAGAATCAAGCACAATATCAAAGAGTGGTATTCCTAAAATTTTCTCACATACCCTATAATTTACCTCTTAACCGGGTAATTAACCTATATTTAACTTGTTTCATATTGAAATATTTCGTCATTCCCAGTTAACAGGTTTATATACTTGTGTATTACTAACTGGCGAACGACGTTACGAACAAACCTATTATTATATTTTGCAAATTTTTGGCGGTTAATCGCAGATTGCTGTTAATATACAAGTGCCAAAAAATTTGTATTTTGGCGCCTTTCTTATAAAAAAGCCTCAAAACCAAAATTGACATAGAATGCAATTATAATTATAAATTCACCTACCAAATTCCATATGTTTAAATCATTGCAGTTTTGAATCATTTCATATGTTTATGTCATTGTAAGATCAAAATTGCAAGCTTATGAATTTGCAAATAGACAGATGGTCAACCCATTAACGCATTTGGTTCGGATTTTGATACATAGCTACACTTTAGACATGAATATCAAATCTTATTCCTCTAACTCTCTTCGTTTAGGAATTATTGTATTAACTTATATTCGGATAGTCAAATTCTGAATGATAGTTCAAAATATTATAGAAATCTATAAATTTATATAAAAAAACATATACCAAATCTCATCAGTCTAGTTCAAAGCGTTTTTGTGCTATTGTGTTCACAGGCAGACATAATTCCAAAAAAGTGTTTCTTGACCTCCAGGGGCTATGAAAAATGGAGTCACGAATTCAAATTTCTTTACTGTTACAATACTTTCTATTAGTATATTTCGTATTCGAGAAAGTAGAATCCTCCTTTCAAGTGAGCAAATTATTTCCTTTACTAATTTTAAATATGAAATAAATCAATTAAATTCTACTATTTTGTTTTGTTTTAACATATTTATGCTAGAAGGCTGAATATGCTTATTGCAGAGAGCGAAAAACAAACCACGTTTGCGTTGCAATCCCGGAAGAATTGGTAAGTTGATCCGCTCTGTTATAATAATAGAGAATTAAAATTTTATACTCGACTTTCTACACTGTACTAGGAAGCAAAAAACGCTCATGAATGGGACTCGGGGAAAAGAATCTGAACGCGAGACTTATGAGTTTAAGTAAAACTTACAACCTTACTAAAAATTTTATGCGAGGGAAAAAGAAATATCACATTTATTAGGGCATATGGGAGTAAATTTGTGGGAGACCACTTCTACTGAATAACTATGTAAACATTTAATACATAATAATATCAAATAAAACTTTTTATTTATTGGAGCAACATAATAATGCAGGGTGTTCATTAATTATTGTCGGGGTTTCCGTACCTCATAACTTTCGAATAAAAAATATTACGCAAAAACCGATTACGTATTCGTAAATTACAACTCAATGAATTTTATTAATGATATTAAAATGTAAATCTTGCACAATTTTCACTTTGTAGGCATTCAGTTGAAGGCGATTATGTATTCGTAAATTAAAACACAAAGAATTATTTATTCGTAAATTACAACTCAAAGAATTATTTATTCTTAAATTACCACTCAAAGAATTATTTATTCGTAAATTACAACTCAAAGAATTATGAATACGTAAATTACAACTCAAAGAATTATGAATACGTAAATTACAACTCAAAGAATTATATATTCGTAAATTACAACTCAAAGAATTATGAATACGTAAATTAAAACTCAAAGAATTATGTATTCGTAAAGTACAACTCAAAGAATCGCCTTCAGCTGAATGCCTACAAAGTGCAAATTGTGCAAGCTTTACATTTTAATATCATTAATAAAATTCTTTGAGTTGTAATTTACGAATACGTAATCGGTTTTTGCGTAATATTTATTATTCGAATGTTATGAGGTACTGAAACCCCTACAATAATTAATGAACACCCTGTATTTGACTATTGCAACTTTAAACTCCAAATACCAACTAACACTTCTTTATGATTGTGAGTAAAGAAAATTCACACCTAATTTATTTTATACTAGTTGTCTTTGGCGATCAACTGATGCACCGGAGATATTAGATACTTTTAATTTAAGTTAAATCGACTATGCATAACTTCGTATCCATGAATCCACACAAACATCAGATATTAAAACCGTGTTTATTTAACTGTCTTACATATGGTCTCTTCATTGTGTACAGAATTTTTATAATGGAACATAGTCCCTTGATTCATAGCATTATTAAAAACGTTAATATCGAGTTCATCGATTTTCTAATCTTCATCGTATTATATTCGTCTTGTAAACTACATAGATCTCAAACAGAATCCTTTTCTTTTGCTTTTAACAGTGGGAAAAAAAAGATGCGAACAACAAAGTAATCGGTTGTTGAAAATTGGGCAAAAGATTATTTTTTTAAAAAAATTGTCAAAAATCAGAAAATATTTTTCACGACTATTGAATTGATAAGATTGAAAGGATAATATTTTGAATTTTAAGATGGTGTCAAATTTATTTTTACGCAATTGCATTTTGAGAAGTTATCAAGTAAAAAACGAAAAAATTCAGTTTAAATTTTTATTAGTCACATTTCTGATTAAGATCTCAAAAAAATCACTTCGAGGTTAACATTTCCATCCTCCAAGATATATATGTGCCAAATTTGATATCCAATGGTCAAACAATTTGGCCTGTAGACCACCAACATACGCACATTCATCTTTATTAGTTGTCGAGGTTAATAAGATAGAGAGAGTTAAATTAGGAAAGGCACATTCATTTTGCGAGAATTATTTGAAGTCATTCGAGTAAAGCAATAATTACACAAGCGATTCATCGGAGCGACTGACATTACCTGTTTGCCTATTCTTTAGATTCTATAAATAACTATTGGGAGAAAGATTTTTCCCAGTTCATTCTTTCAGAAAATAATTACAGGTGATTTTTAAGCTTTAAAAATATGTGATAATTTGAAATTTAAATAAGTGTATGAACTTTTGTGTTCACTTAAATTAAGGTACTTCTTGGAAACTCTCTTAAATATTCGAACGGTTAACGAGCACTAAAAGTGTTGTCTAAAATTACCATCCTCTCCCATTTTCTTTAAAAATGATATAAAAATAACAATTTACTGACTGGATTTAATTTCTGGTATGTTTAGGCTAAAGTTTGATAGATAGTTTCGAAGAAATATTTTTATTTTCAGGAATTAACAATGTACGAGTCATATTACTAATTTCTAGATGAACTAGTGAACTGTTTACAGAGAAATAGGGACTTAAAAAGAAAGCATTCGGTTTCATGAATTTACCTAATGAGTCTCGACTTGTATGCAAATCTTCAAACTGACAAATTAGTTTTGAATTTCCAGGTATTTTCATTATACGTCACATAAAGCAACAAAGTTCTGTTTTAAAACTACTATTCTAATTTTCTAATTATACAGGCCTGTAGGCTTCAAACTGAAAGCAAATATCACAGTAAAGCTCAATGCAAAATAAAAAGATTTCAATATAAATATTTGTAAGATATTTTTAAAGAAAATATGTTTCGTTTCTTGAAAATAAGATGTGTAAACAAATATAGTCTTCATTAGAAAATTTTCGGGTCAGAAATTACTGATTGATTGCTTTTATAGCTAATTACAAAGGCTATTTTTAAAAGGAATAGCTCTGAAGTGCTTGAGCTTTCGTCTGAGTATTTCCTGGAAAATTAATATTTTCTTAAATTATTTATATTTTATTTTGTGTCTTTAATACGATTTCAGATTTCCATTTAAATTTGAATTTTAAGAAACGCTATTCAAAACCAATGAAATAAGTTTGAAAATAAATCATTAAATTTCACTTTAGCCGCAAAAATATTACTTTATCGAAATTAACAGAATGTTGTTGACTTTGCCATTGAATAAAAATTCTTATTAAAATGCAAAGACTTCATTAATTTATTTTCTCATTTGTTTAGATCAAACTTTTTTTAAATACTTTTTTTCTTCATTTTTAAATTTTTTGCAAATGTGTGATTTGGTTAATAATTGCTATTCATAAAGCATTGAATATGCATGAGTGGAAACTTCAAACAAAGTTTCTTAATTGATATGTCAAAACTTCTCAGATAGCTATAGAATTTTGAAGACAAAAGAAAACTGCACATACATTTAAAAAAAGTTGTTTGAGACAATCTGATTTTTGTTTACGCTGACATTTTGCTTCTTAAAGTATATATTTCAAGAAATATGAACAATAGATAGTTTTTTCTCTTTTAAAAAATCTGATTGTGTTAACTAAATTTTGATCTGCATATTGCTTTTTTAAAATGATTGCAAATTTATCTTTTTAATATTCCTCATAATAATGGATAATATCATTAAAAAAACTCAAGGAGGCAATTCACCTTATAAATAGGTAAATATCATAATTATAAAGGCTCTTTTTTAGTATAAATAAATTTATAATCAAATTTTAAACAAAACTTAGCTGCATTTATCTTCTTTCGAAATAAATAAAATGTAATATACAAAAATTAAATTGTAGTTTTAATGCCTTATGTCCATACACTTTATTACAATTACTGTCATAAATATTTTATTTTTTCTAACCTTAAAAAAGTAAATGGTATTATCTGTATATACATACATCTGTATGATTGCATAGATGTATGATGACTGTAATAACTATATTTCTAAAAAAGGAAGTAATATTGTTTGCATATACATACCTCTATATGATTGCACAGATGTATGATAACTATAATAACTATATAAAGACGATATACAGTATTTATCCATAAGTCTGTGCTCTTTTTATTCCGTGAACAAAATAATTCAAAGTTCAGAACAATCTAGACAAATAAAATGTGATATGATTTGATTTACTTTAACTTAATTTAATTTAGTTGTATCAAACGAAACGAAACTAATTTATTTGTTATAACCCAACTGGTTTAGTTCAAAATGCGTTTGGAAAGAACAATTCGGGGGCAATTTTGGAACGGACCTGGTAATTTTATACCTTTTCAAATGGCGAGGACGAGGCCTGAACTGGCACCATTTCTCCAATATTCATATCGCAGTAACGCAAGAGCTAGGTGAAATTTGGAGTAAACTGTTTAAAACACTTTCTAAAAGCTGGCCTCTGTTTTTCTATCCAAACGTATATGAATAGATAAAAAAACACATCCAGTTAAAATCTTACGTAAGAATTTTTCAACACAACTGCAGATAAATATATCAAATATTTGACTTAATTTTCCAAAGAATTTATTATATATTGGTGTATGAATGAACAAAATAACTCAAATTGCAGCATGCTAGACAAAATTTGGTAAAGTTTGGTAAACAGTTTGCTCCAAAATTATCCATAAGTCAAAATATGGACAGTTTTATTTTCTTTACAAACTACATACTTGATATTATTGATTATACTACGAAGCTAAGCAAAAAAAAAAAACTTTTAAAAGTACTCAGGAAGATCAAGAAGAAAATTCTTCCTTTGCTATTAATGTGAAATAATTTTCCTCTTTCATTCTCTTTCTATGATAAAATGTTCTGCATACTAAAGAATGTTTTTACAGATGCATAAGGTTTTTTGAAATGCTATTAAAATTAATTCAATTTCCAAACCTAAAATGCAAGTTTCATCACTTTTAGGTAAACATAATTAGCATAGATATCGAAAAACTTTCCTTCAGTCTTTATCTGATATCCGATAAATAAACTCCTATAGTTGATATTGTAGAGTTTCTCGAGTTATTTTCAATTATTTTCTGTCTCATTAAGATCTCAAAACTTTTCTTATCCAAACATGTTGTAGCTTGCCGTCCTGTTTTCTTGGAATTCATGCAATGTAAGGGTCATTGACATTTTCAACAGACTCTCTCTGTGGATAATTTAATACTGAAAGACGTAGCTGTCGTCAGAAATATCGATTCGTAAAGTGACTCTTATACAGAGCAATTCTTTTCTTTGGTAAGGAACCAAATAATATTAACTGATACATCGATATGTAGTAATCAAATTTATAGACAAAATAAAAATCCGTTTAAGGAAAACTATTTTCTTGGTTAATAGTCAAAAGCATTTACTTGCGAAAATTCTTGAGTGGCCCTTCTTCTAAAAAGAGGCAGCCTCTTCCAATAACAAATTTAGTTAAGTCTTCTAAGAAGTCATTGTATTATGAGTTTATGAACAGATCTTCTTTTCTTGAACTTTGATGACGGACTGAGAATTAAGCTAGTTGTTAAAATAATAAGGCTAAATATAGCATACAGAACAGTTAATAATAACATATATAAATTTTAAGTGCTGCGTTTTTTAATAAGAAAACTAAGTTACTTGAAGCCTTTCAGACAAAACCCCTTAAAAGGTGTGTAGTTCATTTGGAAGAAATTCTAGATATCCTTATAAATTCAGCAGTTTTAATAAATGCAGAGTAAATAATAATAGTAAATTTTAATAAAAAGTAATAATATATGCAATCATAATATTGAATAATTTTAATAATTTAATTAATGCTTAAAATAAATTTTGAAATTTCTTAAAAACTTTTTGGAAAGGAATTTCATCATTCCAAGTGAATTAGGGACCTTAAAAAATTATTTACCTATTCTCCAACATATATTTAGGCAAAATTTGATAGCTTAAAATTAAAAGATCTTACCGTAGAACATCAACACATATACACATACTTTCTCTTTTATTATTTGTTAAATATCTTTGAATAAACATTAATGCAGAAATATTCTTGTATTTAAAAAAAGAAACTTCATGTGCAAAAAAGTGTATATTAGTTCTTAATCTTTCAGGAGGATACGAAATAATTTAAATAAAGATATGATTTGTATTCTAAAAAGAGATTGTAAACGCCTTTTGTTGATTTGCTTTATAAATCTTTAATAAATTATTAAGATATTGCCGATTTTAAAACAACTTTCTTGATATTTATAAAGTTTCAACTGTAACAAGTGAATAGAATCAATTGTCTTTTTTTTATCATTTTGTTCTTCGTTAGAGTTGATGCATTGATTTGAAAATATATTCAAATGAGAAAAAAAATATTCCAAGCTATTAAAAATTTATCTGAATAACTCATGTGTAATAAGAAATATAAAGAAAAATGTATTCAAAATATAGTATGCACTTTGATTTGCCTTGAAATAACGGAAACAAATAACTGAATCAATACAGATTTTAAAATTCGCTTGGTAATTATGTAAATTGTAATTAATATATTGTATAATAAATAATTTCTCCATAATTTAATTTTTTCCCCTTTTTAATTAATTTTGAATAATTTAGTAATAGCGTTTTTACTTCATGCAAATAGGTTTTTAATTGGGATACATAAAAATAAATTAATTTTAATTCTAATTCCATTTGCAAAATTACCTCAATTATTTTTTTTTCTGCATTCTATGCTCTTATTGATAAAGATTTACCAAATTGTGGTAGTATGACAAGAAAATCATGAAATACAATCTTAAAAATAAATCTGTTGAAATCACAGTTAACATGTTTAATTAATTTTGAATAATTTAATAATTGAATAATTTAGTTTAATTTTTGAATAATTTAATATAATAATTTACATCCTACACAAAATTATTTATAACGACATTTTAACTTAGAAACTAACGCATTTAATTAATTTTAATTCTAAATTTAACAACTAAATTAGCTCAATTATTTTTTCCTGCATTTTTTTCCTCCATTTATAAAAATTCTCAGGATTCCTGTTGTACAGCACAGAATATGAAGTATAAGGTTAAAATTAAATGTAATAAATTCTCATTAAATATATTATTTTGGTACTGCACCAATCTGGTTCATTTTATTGTCCGGTATTTCCCAGATGAGCTAGTGGGAAAAATTAAACGAAAAACAATTCTCTGCAGATTTAAACAATATATATATATATATATATATATATATATATATATATATATATATATATATATATATACTAGCCGCCTTTGGCTAGTATATATATATATATATATATATATATATATATATATATATATATATATATATATATATATATATATATATATATATATATATATATATATATATATATATATACTAGCCGCCTTTGGCGACCAGCCGGTTCGCCAATCTTAATGTTCGTTAAAATTTTAATAATTAAATATTTTATGCAATTCCAACTTTAATAGATTCTTCAGCAAAATATTTTAAAACTTCAAATTTTGATAGTCATATAATTCACTCATAATATTATAAAGGCCTTCAGTCATAACGTGATATGTATCTATCTAATTTTCTGTTACCCCTCGTAGAATTTATGCTTTAAATTAAAGTGTAAAGGATTAATCTGCAATTAATATAATAATATTTTTTACTGAAACAAAGCATTTTTTTAATAATATGATTACTGATAATAGAGTCACTGAGCGTTTAAACTTTATGGGCACTAAAGAATATCTTTCTTAATTTATATAATATCTCAAGAATTTGTCAACAAAATTTTCTCAGATTCATCATAAACGGATCGATTCATTAACAATGTTTCATTTTAAATGCATCAAACACTAAGAAAATAAAATGAATCGTTTAAAATAATCGGTCGAAAACAGGTTTAAAAAAACTACTTAAAAAAACGATGTACTTAAAACTATAAGCATATATCAAAAAATATATAACTAACATAAATACAATTTAATTACAAAAGCATGCAATTAGCCTAAAAATAATTTAAATCATTGAAAACAGGTTAAAAAAAACTACTTAAAAAAACGATGTACTTAAAACTATAAGTATATATCAAAAAATATATAACTAACATAAATACAATTTACTTACAAAAGCATACAACTAACCTAAAAGTAATTTAAATCGTCCGTTGTTAATGGTTGCCATGCCAACAATCAGAACACAATGCGCATGCGTGAATTTTCTTCGCCTTTTACGGTAACGCAAATGCGTGAAATTTTCTACGCCAGTTGGGGTAACGCTATGCAGATTATACATTTTTAATTTCCTTTATTCTGTGTTATTTTAATTCAAAAGTACTTCAGAATGAATCTGAAACATGGATTAATTAACAATGTTTAATTTTAAATGCATAAAACATTAAGAAAATAAACAGAATCGTTTGAAATAATCCGCCGAAAAATCTTAACCCTAGCCTCATTACTGTTGGGAGAAAAAAAGAACTAAAGCCTAAATCATTTGGCGTTGGGGAAAATGGAAGATTATTTTGGCGGAAAAGTTGGCGGTGGGGAAAATGGAAGATTTTTTTGGCGGGAAAGTTAGTTTTTAATTAATAATTAAAATTCTAATTAAAATTTCAAAAAAAGGGACCCCAGGTGCACATTCCCGACCTCTAAGGTATACATGTACCAAATTTGGTAGCTGTATGTCAAATGACCTGGCCTGTAGAGCGCCAACACACACACACACACACATTGAGCTTTATTATAAGTATATATATATATATATATATATATATATATATATATATATATATATATATATATATATATATATATATATATATATATATATATATATATATATATATATATATATATATATATATATATGATTTTTAGTAAGAATTTTTGTATTACTTTGCGTAAGCAAGGTTGTTTTTGCTATTAAAATTCATTTTCTTAATGAACTTCTATTAATCTATCAATCTTTTGATCTAACATGAATCAAATTTCTGGAGTCTGCAAAGAGGTTAATTATTTTACTAGTTATTTATAAAAAAATACTATACAATATTTTTAGACAATAAATACCTCATTTTAGGCACAAAAAATTTAAATCTCATTTATCATTTTCATTATTTTATTTATTTCAAATTTCGAGTTTAGAAACCATTCTCAGGTTTAGAGAAATGTTTTAAAATTCTTTTCTTATATCTCTAAAATAATCTCTTCAAACCATCGACTAATAAAGAAAAATGTGTATTGTTACTTTTCAGGCACATATAAAGAAAATCATATTTTTTGAAAGCACAATATTCCCAATTTTTATTGATGCAAATTTCTATTAATATTTTTTCTGAAAATCAAAAGAGCTAAAAATAAAATTGCCCTAAATAGCTAACGAATTTAATTATTATGCATTAAATCAAGTAATTTTGAGGGCAAATGTATACACAGAAAAAGAAATTGAGATTCTGCGGCGTCTATTCACAAATTGCCTTTGATCTAAAATGTATAAAATGACCAGAACTATATGCCGTTCCGACTGCCGTATACTCTAGAGAGCAGCTCTAAAAAATGCATTCGAAGTATAAAAAAAGTATTGTAATATTTCAAGTTGAATAATATATCAAAATGTGAATTCAGTATAAAAAATTATAAAAAAAGAAGTATTTGATGTATAAAAAAAAGTATTGCAATTTATCAAGTTGAATAATATATCAAAATGAGAAAAGTTGTTTATTTTTATCTGAATAATTAATTTATAAAAGATACTTAAAGGAAACCTTACGTAAAAAATATGACTTAAAAAATTGGAAATATTTTCTTCGAGCGAATGTAAAACGAAGGGATTAAAAAATAGATTCAAAGAAAGCTGTCTGCCTAGAAGGAAATGGAAAAAAAAAAAAAAGACTGTGTAATTTTCCCTATTATTAAAAAAAAATGTGACATAAAATAGCCGTTGTCCTTTATAAGACATATCTTGTTGTATGCATTAAAAAGAATGCAGAAATTCGGGAATACGGAATTTCAGAAATTCAAAAGGCAGCAACTAAAAGTGCAATTTTCGGTATATGTTTAAGATATTTTTCTGAAACCAAGCAAGAGATTTTTAAACCTAAATGGTCTTTCTAGGATGTTGATATAGTTTTTCTGGTAATTACAAAAGATACCATTCAATTATATAAAATTCCCCAAATCTATATATTTGAATTTAACGCTATTCTTGCAATAAAGTGAGTGTTGGCAAACCTATTAAAAAAAACTCATTTGACAGCATGGAGCGTTACATGATAGAACAACGCGTTTTCATTTTTGAACAATATTTCAAAAATAACAAAAGTATGGCGGCAACAGTTCAAAAATTTGAAAATTGGCCCCCTAGATCGTGTGATTTAACACCATTGTATTTTTTATTAGGTTATCTAAAGCCAAAGACCTATGCCATCAAGCATGCATTGAAGGAGGAAATTAAATGTTGCATCTACGAAATTCAGCCACATTTATGCAAAATGGTCACGGAAAATTTGGACAAAAGAATGTGTATGTGGTAACAAAGCCGTAGAGGCCATTTGCCCTATGTGTTATTACATACATAACTCTATACGAATTTTAAAAAATAGCAGTTTAAAGGAGAAAAAACTGTTTTTTATTTAATTCGAATCCTGCGTTAACAAGTTGTAATGTAATGCAAGACTTTTTACTATCAGCCATAATTTAAACTAATGGCTGTCGAATGGTTTTTGTATCAAGAGGCGACAAATGCCTCAATTTGATATCAATCTATACTTTAGATGCAAAACCCTTCTTTATCTGTTGTAGTTTCCACTTACAATCACACAAATAAAACAGAAAAATATAGGCTATTACTGATTCGTTGAAAGATACATATATGTCATGGTGTAACATATTCATAGCATATATCGAATGTCATCCATCAACCTCAAAGTGTTCTTGAGTCATCGTGTCCACAGACAAACAAAGCGATAGATATAAAAAATTTTAAAAAATTAGAGGAGGAGGAAAGTTTGAGATGCAGAGAATCATCAAAATCGAAGTTCAAATTTTTTGACAATTATAATACTTTGCATATTTCAAAATGTGAGAAAATTCAAAAGTGATGAAATTATAATAGTTTTTTTAAATAGTTGCAGAAGGTTCAACAACTCTGCGGCTCCTCTTTACGACATCTGTTGCACAATGTCAATATTCTTTTATTTTGGATTTGTTTCATTCTTTTCTATCTAAAAGTTCCGTAATCATAATTAAATTAATTTTGATGAAAATGAAGTATTAGACCGTGCATTTTAGGAACTCTTCATGTCAGTATGAATTTACTATAATCGCTCCAGAATAAATAACCGAGTAAAGAAGTTTGAGCAGCTCAAATATGTTATCATTATATTATCGATACTCGATATATTATCGTTTTGTTTTGAAACTAAATTATAGCTAATCGGGATTTATTTTATCAGATCATAAGGTTTTATAATTCTAATTTTATAAGGAAATGAAGTGATAAAAAAGATGACAAAAGATGCATGCGACCCTTTCAAGCCACAGAAACATGAAGTTTGACCCACGACTACAGACTTATCTTGAACCAGGCTCACTGAGTTCAATTCATAATTTTTATAAGTGCATATTTCATAAACTGTGACATATGAAAGATTTTTAAGCACACTTTTATTAATACCCAAGATATTGTTTTAATTAATGAAAATTGTTACAATAGCATTTTATATGTTTTTTCAAAATCATTCCATTCTTTACCGTTTTGAAAATACTGAACGCGAAGCAGCGCAAAACATTATTAAGCCTCGATCCAATGAAAATTCCAAGATTAGCAGGTTTGGTTTTATAACTCGGAAATGGAAAATACTTGATATTAAGATTTCAACTATTGGGAACTTGACATTATGAATAGGCTCTCGCAGTTTTAGAGGTAGTTGATCAAGAATCAAAAAATAAAAGTCCAAGTAGTTATATTTTGAAAATGCAGATAAAGATAATTTATTACAATTACTCCTCCGTTACGCATGATTTATATATGAAACTAGCCGCCTTTGGCGACCAGCCGGTTCGCCAATCTTAATGTTCGTTAAAATTTTAATAATTAAATATTTTATGCAATTCTTACTTTAATAGCTTCTTCATCAAAATATTTTAAAACTTCAAATTTTCATATATAATTCACTCATAATATTATAAACGCCTTCAGTCATAACGTAATATGTATCTCTCTCATTTTCTGTTAGCTACCGTAGAATTTAAACTATAAATTCAAGTGGAAAGGATTAATCTGCAATTAGTATAATAATATTTTTTACTGAAACAAAGTATTTTTTTGTAATATGATTACTGAAAACAGTCACTGAGCGTTTAAATTTTATGGCACTAAAGAATATCTTTCCTAATTTATGTAATATTTCAAGAACTTGTCAACAAAATATTCATCATGACCATAGCGATTAATGAACAATGTTTAATTTTAAATGCATAAAACATTAAGAAAATAAATAGAATCGTTTCAAATAATCAGCCGAAAAATCTTAAGCCTAGCCTCATGACTGTTGGGGAAAAAAAAAACTGAAGCCGTACTCATTTGGCGGTGGGGAAAATGAAAAGATTTTTTGGCGGGAAAGTTAGTTTTAATTAATAATTAAAATTCTAATTAAAAATTAAAATTCTAATTAAAAATTGAAAAAAAGGGCTATCCTATCTTTTAAGTTAGATCAAACTGCACACGGTGTGCAAATTTGATTAAAATCGGTTAAGTAGTTTAGGAGTCCATCGCGGACAAACAACGTGACACGTAATTTATATATATTAAGATAGACAGCCTTTAATTACAGATTTTGCGGATCTTATATTACTGATTTGAAAAATCTAATAAAACATCTTTTAATTCTTTGATAATTTTATAATTTGAGCGTTTTAGTGGTAAGCCATAAGAAATCTCCTTAGTATACAAAAAAAATTCTCAAAATATCTTCAAGTATAATAAGGCAATAATATAAAAGTAAAAAAAAAATTCTGACAAAATGCTTAAACTTAAACAACAAAATGTAGGTAATATAATATTATATTTTCACAACATTACTTATGTGTGAAGATTATCCGCTTCGATACTTTAAATGAAGTAAATGTAATGTGGACACATATATACTACATTTAAAAAAGGTTCGTTAAAAAGTTAATCAAAAGTCGAGTTTAAAAAGTTAATTCCTAATTAATTATGTCATTTCTCACCGAACGCGTAACAGCCTGTCAGAATTACGGCTAATCAAAACGAATTTCAACAGTTCAAATTAAATAAAAACCGAACATACTCGAAAATCTTTATTACAGGCATTCAAAATTACCTAATCGTGTAGGATAAAATTTTGGGTTCTTCATCACGATTGGACGTTAACTAACACTCTTTTCTGATATCAAATTACTAGTCAAAACGTTGCTGTCAGGTCATCTAATCTTACCCGATGTGACTTTTTCTTCCAATGAAGAATTTGTTTAACTCTTAGAAGCCTGATTTTTCAAATTAAATTTTAACAAATGTCAATGTGTTCATTGCAGTAGCCAGATAAAGGGAAAACTAATTAAAAAAAAGTCTCAACATATATTTTAGAATATTTTAGCCTGAAATATCCAAATTGATACTCACAAAAATAGCAAGATTTTCTACAAGCAAAACAGATCCTTACTAAAAACAAGTATGTTATAGAAAAAATAAGATTCTCAACAACCTCAAAAGTATTTTTAGTTTTCAGAAAAAGGAAATGCGTCATAGATTTGTTCCTCGAAACTTTTTCTAAAAATATGTCACTCATTCAGTATGGCGGGAAAACAAAATCTAATATTATTTGAACAATTTTGACAGATGACTCTTATTTTTTTTTTTTTTCACTTTTGTTCAAAAAGGAACATTATGCAATTGCAACATACATGCAGCCAAATATTAAAAACACACCAACTGCAAGTGTGCAATTCGTTTGAAAAGTCCGGTACCAAATTTGAAACTTTGGGCATTTAAAAGTGAAGGGTCCACCATTTTCAAATTCCAAAGAAAAGCAGCGATGGAGACATGGAAGAATGTAGTAAAAAGAACCACATTTTCATCTTTGTATGAACGGTGGCAAAAAAAGGTACATGCATAAGATCGTTACGTTGAAAGAAGCGTCGAATAAACTGCTTCGTATTTGTTCTTCCTCTACAACAACAAAAAAAAAGACTTCAATACTTATTGAAGGCAGTAGTACATATCATTCCTTACATTAATAATTATGAAATGTGTTTTTTCTCTGTCATGAAGTTTTTCTTACCAAAAGTATAAATTTGCATCTCCAAAAGTATATTCAAATATCTTTTCGTAATGAATATATAGATATTCTCAAAACAAACCAAAATATTTCAAAAACTATAAAGTCCTAAAAAGTAATAAACAATTTTTTGGGATATTTATAAAAAATACATCAGTGAAAAACACCTACACGAAATCCTGAACACAAAATAATCATTCTAAAAAAATGACGAATAAGTGATGGAAAAATGATAAATGTCAAAGTTTTCATTAAGAAAACTAAGGTAAATATTTTGCGCTTTTAATATATAAAAAATGTTATTTATAAATAAAAAACATGATTTTAAAAAATAGCATTTTTTTTATAAATCAGTCATAAGTACATCAAAATAGTGTCTCATTTTGAATAAATATTCTTTTAAAATTCATTTTCTTCTACCATTAATTTGTTTTCTTTAAAAAATAGTGAGGAAAGCAAATTTATTCTTCTGTCAATTTTATTATAAAAAGCAGAACAGCTGAAAATATTACAACAGACCTTGCTTCACTCTCCACAAAATCCCCAAAATACTACCTAAATATTTATGGAAAATAATTTATGAACTTATTTTTTGATGGTTTTTAACTATCCCAGAAAAAGGTTCCAAATAAAAATGAAATTTTTCAATCAGTGAGATGTTTTTAGTGAAAGAAACCATTCAAATTTGCATCTCTATAAAAATATTTTTTAAGTGCAATGTAAATAATTATCTTAACTCAGTATTTAAAAATATGGGGTTAAAATTGATAAGACTACCTTTTCAAATATTTTTATGATTTAATATCGATGTCCTCAGTTTAGGTTAATCAGTCCAAAGCTTTACTGATTAACAGATAATTTCTGTATTTATTTGAGAGACATATAAGTCAAGATATATATATATATACTAACTGACCCGGCAAACGTTGTTCTGCCTTATAAATTATTTCTATTGATTATTTTGGTTGTTAATGAATGTATTGTCAGTGTGTGGGGATGGGATCTATGACAGAAAGAGGAATGGAGTGCTGTCGACGATGATCGCTGATAAAAACTAAAAAACACCAACCATTCATTTTCTCAATACAGTGTATTTCATTAACGTAAGAAACATATACATTGTTTGATCTCTTTAAAGTTAAACGTAAAGTGAAAGAAGTAATATATTTTTATCCTAAAATATGAAAATGAAATAAAGAAAATCAATATTCATTTCGAAGAGCAATGGAGTGTACGATATTTTTTCTCAGTCCGTCTTTAGCCAACACAAATAAGCTCGATGTTTGCTCACGCGAGAACATGCCACGTATAATTAATTATCCGTGTGAAAAACATGGTGTTCCCAAATATAAGCCGCAAATAGACATCGTTTGGCTTTGCGACTTATTGATTATCACTGCGAATGCGAATCTAATAGGAAAATGAACGCGTTTGAATTCGATTGGCACGTCTGTAAGAATCATTGAAATTCGTGGCAGCAAAACATTGTCGGCTCGGAATTTTTTTTTTTTTCAAAATGGTGGCTTCAATAACATTTTTCATTAATTTTTAATGACCAATCGCGTGCCATTGCACAGCCGTGGTGGGTTCAAATTCCGAAGTAAAATAACCGGAGATCCAAATTTCAGTCGTAGAAGGTGTGTTGACATGCCTGGCAAATCCAGTAAGTTCAAAAACTCTGTTGGATAATTTACATCTTTGTTAGCATCTCAAACTGTATCGATCGATTTGTATGATACCAAGTCGTCTGGCAACGACTGCTGGATCTTGAAGTTTAAATCGTCGACGTCCACATTTTGTGCTGCCAAAATGGCTCTTTCTGCCAGCCACGCATAATTTATGCATTGTGTGCGTACATCGAGAAATATGCGGCCAATGAGAGCCTTTTGCGAATCAAAGATAGTGCAGAAATGAGTGGGCAATTTTATGCATCCAGTATTTTCATTGTCAGCAACTTTTCCATCGCCGGGCGGACGTAGCGCCATCTGTCATACAACACATAAATCATTTCATTCTATTTGAAATACCAACGACGGGTTAATTATTTGGATATAGTTCATACAAAAATACTAAATCGCGATTAAAAAATGGGATGGTGGGGGTGGGAGGATGAAAACAGGTAGGGTTACAGGTATTTTTTTGATGCCAAATAAAATGCAAAAAAAATGTCAAAAAAAATAGAAAAAAATTCTGGATAGGGACACCCTAATTACCTAACGTTATGAAATATACTTTACGACCTATTCTCATATCTTCCAATGTTCCAAATGCACATAAAAAATTTCATAAAAATCGGTGGAGTCGTTTCGGAGGAGTACGAACATAAACACAAATACCGTGTATATATATATATATATATATATATATATATATATATATATATATATATATATATATATATATATATATATATATATATATATATATATATATATATATATATATATATATATATATATATATATATATATATACTCTCTTCGTTAAATCTTCGTTAGATAGTTCAATAAGTGCCGACAGCAATTCCATGATATGAAATTTCGAAATAGATGCTAGTTGGATTTGGTATCTGCATACTGTATCTCGGTCAGATGAGTGGATAATGCAGCAGTATTATAATATAATGATCTAATTCTACAATTCTGTAATATAATAACACTGTATCTACAATTCTGTAATATAATAATACCGTATCTACAATTCTGTAATATAAACATTCGCTGACAATTAAACTGATATAACTAAAAAGGCAATTATTTGACTTTTATAATAATATAAAAATAACTTTTCCACGACAACATTTCGTGAAAACGCCGAAATATCACATAGTTGTTAACTAATTAAATTTTTAAAGAAAATCACTCCAAAGGTGCACATTCTCAAAAGTATATTTGTGCCAAATTTGGTAGGTCTAGGTGCTCTGTAAAATTCCACACACGCATATGCACACACTTATTCTCATGATTTTACCCTTTAAATGCCATTTGTTTATGCAACATATGTAATTTTTTTCTTTTAAAATATTATGAAAATAAGATTTTGGCTCTAATACCTGTTGTTGCCAAGAAATACAAACTGAAAATGTTATTAAATAAATTTACAACAAATACATGTCAATATGAGTGTGGATGAAAAAGTATGAATAAATTGTAATTAGTCACTAGTTATTGCATTTGCTTTTTTTTTTTTTTGTATGACTGAGAATATTACATTTTATTCTGTAATACTGAATGAAAAGTGTATCCTTCGATATTATTTAATAGTAAGATAATATTAAGTCTATATCTATCGCTGTTCACAAAACTTCCTTTTCAACTAATGCCAAGTGACAACAAGTTGTTTTTTAGGCATAAATCATAATCAAAACTAGTTCTTTAAAGTATTTTTCTCCATGAAACTCCATGCAATATTCAATAAATAAAAATCTATAAAATACTTTTAAATCAGCTCTTTTAAAAAAAAACAGATATTTAAAGGTTAATAAACATTTAGTCTTTACAAATCATCTTAAAAGCTTAGACGATATCCAAAGCACCCTGCATTAATGGAAAATAACAAACTCTGATGTTACGATATTTATATAGTTCACTAGCTAGTCAATCAAAATTAAGCTCCAAAAATGGATTGAATTTACGTCTCTTAGAGATGCAGACTAAATTCATTTTTATTTTCGAGATTTCAACAGGTTGATTGCAAGATGTAATTACAGATTAAATCATCCCGCATTATACTAAGAAATGAAAATAAAATAATAATAGCGTCGAGACTGTTAGTTATCTTCTTTATTTATGTCTGTGGATCTCCGAATGATCAACCTAGATAATCTTTTTGCTTTTAAATGGTCTTGTAATGTATTAAGTAATCGGCCATTGAACTCCTCCCACATTTTTAAATAAAGGTCATTTGCAATTTAAAAGAAACAATGAACGAAATAAACACCAAAAAAATTATTAGTAATAGAGGAAGTTGTCCAAATTATTAGACCATTTATTTTTGACAAAATGTGTTCAAATCTAAATTTTAGATTATAATATGGTCTTTTACTCGAAATGATGATGAAAACTTGTAACTAAAATCTGATGCGGATGCAGGATTATGCTGACGCTTTTCAATTAAGAGGCATATAATAAAAAAAATTGGTAATGTATTTTTTAAAACATTCTCTTCTAACAGGGTAAAAAATATAGAATAATTGTTCTATCAAAATGATGAAGGTAAATTGTAGAATCATAAGAAATGAATTTAAATTTTTATTGCATTTGTAATTTTTATTTTTATTTCAAGAACTTTTCTTTTTCAGGTTTATGAGAATTTGTTGCACCTTGCAATTTGTTTCTGTTAGGTGACTAAAAGCTAACAATTTATATTTTTATTTTACTTACAGATACCTTGCTTTATGCGCAATTATTCACCTTTAGTTTTCATTATGTATAAGCCGAAGATAAGAAAGATTGATTAAAAAGAAAGAAAAGTTATAATTGCATTCAAAATGATATTTGATGCAAGGAAATATCCGTTGTATCACGTTCTCCCTTACCTATATCATACTGTTGTTGTAGGTCCTGTTTCACTCACATTGTCATGTAATGTCTTGTATCCTATATGCTTCCTTATAATTTAATTGAAAACTCAGCATGTGATAAACAAAAAAGGAATTTTTGGATTCTTTTTTTTTTAATCTTTATATTTTCTCGAATATCCATGTTATTTTTATGAATACGCGTGTAAATATTGCACACGTCTAAGAAAACTATTGAAAAAAAGTGAAAATATTTAACAATTTTCTGTGATATGGGTTAAATCAAACAATTTTCTTCGTCATCATTTTGTTTGTTTGTTTGTTTTGGCCAATTCAGTAGATAGTCTAGTGGTAGAATCCTCATTGCAAATTTTGAGATCGAGTATATTTCTTAGAAAGTGGAAATTTAAAGGCGATTTGTCATCCTTTCTTAAGAAATTCAACAAAACTATATAAATCTGGCATTGTCCTGATATTTTTGATCTATATAGTTACGTCACTTTTATTAAACAATGTTAAGAGTCAAGATGTTACGAAAAATTCAAGATGTAATAGAAGAGTCGAAACTTCTCTTTCTATGCATTAACGAAGGAGACACCTAATCTCATCTTGCTTTTGGGCTTTGTATGAGAATGGAAATTAATTATGATAAGATTAATATATGCAACGGTAAGCACTTTTTGTTTTTAAATGTCACCATATATATCGCTGTAAGCCCCTTTTTCTTATGAATTTATTAACTCTTCTTACTTTAATCGACTTATCTAATTTTTTCTGTATCTCATAATTTAGTTTAGTTGCTGACAAGCAATGAAAGCAAAAAAATTGATTTGAGAGCGTCGGCAAACGATGCATAATTATTTTTCTGCATACCATTAGAATAGGATTAAATGAATTGTTACAACGGTATTGTGGGCAAATGAAATTTGGTTCTCCCAGGACCAAATGGTGATGAGTTAATTATGTAACGTCAATCATGATGTAACTTCAACCAGACCATGCTAAGTCTGATTGACGTTACATCTTGATTGCGAGAAAAAAGATGTTAAGAAGTACGAGTTGTAATAGAGAAATTCTATACTTCAATTTTTTTGTCGTTGCTACTTCTTAAAATAACTCAGTTGTTTGTGAAATAAAATGTTAATTGAAATCAACTAAATTAAGTCGTATATCTTAAACATAACCAATAAAAAAAACGAAATAAACATCCAAAATTAGAATGTGAGCTATATTTCAAAACATTTTTAGGTGAAAAAAATTATACCGATACTTTTGCCAAGCTTAAACATAGGTGGATATTTTTCGTTTTGTTTTAGAAAATGTCAACAAACGGTAATTTAAACAGATGCCTCAATAAATGTCTAAATATGACACCCAAACCATTCTTTCCATCAAATGGATGTTGAAAAGATTTTGATAAAAAATGATTTGTTTGATAAAAAAAATTCTAAAGGATTTAAAAATATAAGCAAGCATTATAATGAAATAAATAAAATTGGTAAAGATTACATGGTGATTATATTTATGATATGATACAGAAAAAAAATTCCGTATACTGGTTATAACATACAGTGTTCCCGAACGTGCATCGATATGCAGGGTTCCTTGAATATTTACAGGAGTGTACAAAGGCAACAAAAGTAATTAATAGAAGCTTGAAAGTTTTTAAAACAAACTAATGCAAAACTAAAATAATAAGTTTCAACTATAACTAAATATTATTTTATCTCAGTTATAAAACAAATTCAGTCATATCACTAAAAATTCTTATATATTTTAGTTATTAATATCAAAATTCATTAAGTATTAAAAACTACCTTAACCCTATCTGTATAATATCATAAATAAAATAAAATATATCTATTTTACATTTTATGAAATATAGAAAATGTCTTTTTCAGTTTTTTTAAGTAATTTTTGTGTTAAGTTTCTGCATTTAATAAATACTGAATGTAAAAGCCTTTAATTAAATCCTTTAGTTCCTAAGTATCAGTCATGTAAACAGAATTTTGAAATAAACGCAAACAGAAAAGTGAGTGGTACCAATACTTGGGTTAAGTTACCCACCAACCATTTGCAGGGAGGGGAAATTATGATATTAATTTACTTTAAACACTCGATAAAAATATAACTATCTTCTCCACTCGTTTAATAACGGACTCAAATGTATGAAATCAATCTTTATAAACCACTTGAGAAAACATTTCAGATATTAATATTTTGTTCATTTTCAGCGTACTTCGAAAACTGTGATTCTATGTCATTTTGCAATACCCACAGAAAGTTATTAATTTCCTTTCTTCAGATGATTCTGATTCAAATTTTGTTTTCCTCAGTCTGAAGTACAGATTTCAAAAGTTCTTATTTTCATGGGTTAAGCAATATTATTCTTCGTTCTTCTCAAATGTGATCTGCTAATTAGATGTTCTCTGTGAAGAATTCACGTTATTGCTTTATTTAAATTATAAGCGATAATAAATAATATATCAGCGTCATCATTTTTATTGCATAATATCTGCCTTTTACAACCAGCTAGCTCGCAAGAATATTTATCGAATTTATATTTATTAGATCTGTTAAGATTTTTTTTTCCTGATTAAATCTACAATATACTATTAATCCTCACATTGTAACTTTTAGGAGAATTGCGATGCGCGAGGATAGAACCTGGGACCTTGTGGTTCGCAGTCTAGTAACATGACCAGGATACAAAAGCATATGCTCGTGTAGTGTAGTTGTTAACTGGCTTATATGCTATTCACCACAAACTGATATTAAGCACTTATTATTTTAGTACCTGTTCTATTTATTGTATATGAACATTCTTTGTTGAATTTGGTATTAAAGCATAATATTACCATTAAAAGCAACAAATTCAGATAATTTTTATTCGAATTGCAAGTTGAAAGGTAATGTAATTTCCCATTTTGATTCTATATGCAAGTTTGCAAAATATTGGCAAAATCTTCCTTAATTCGCTTTCAGTAGTGGAAGAAAATAACTAGATTAAATATTCAATAAAACAAAGAAAATGGTTTGAATTTTATTGCAACAAAGAAATCTGTTGTTGAAAAGCATATAAAAAAATATTTTATTAAAAAAAATGGCAAAATTTGCACTTTAATTAAATTGATGCCATTTAAGAGACAACTTTTTAAACTTTTAAATGATTTTAAAATCAATTTTTCGCAGTAATAATTTCTAGAGAATTCCAAAATATCTCAAAATTTTTAAGTAATTAATTTTTAAAAAATTGCTCTGAGTTGCACATTCCTACTGTCCAAAATATATTTGTGCTATATTTGGTTGTCCTACATAAAACATTGTAGCTTATCGAGCATCAAAAGAAAACAAATACATATTCACCTTTTTTATTCGTAAAAAAGGTATGTGAAACCTTGCATACTTTCCCATTTAGAGGATTATCTGTTAACTATTCTAAACATTTTTTAAAAATTTTCCTGATGGTTTTTCTAAAATCTAAGAAACTTATTTGGAGTTCTTTCATTCTTTTACTCAACATTTTGTAGAAAAATATTTTAATCCTAGCCCTTCGCATCTGCAATTTTAATCCGTTTTTGATTAATACCCCAGAATTTTGATTATCTGCCTCAGTTTTGAATAATTTTCGAAACTGTCACATAGCTCGAAGTCTTTTGAGAATACAACTAACTGGCGGGGATAAAAACCATTCTAAGAGTTGGGATTATAAGAATTATCAACTTTATCACTTCAATGTTTTGTCATTTCAAGGAAGTCATAAAGAAAATAAGTCCAAAAAAGCAGAGAGTGCTTTTTTCTTCGAATTTTTCACATACTTTGTTCATTCACCTTCGTCGGATTGAATAGAATGAGGTACAGAAAGGTTTTAAACAGTAGGAAGATTTTATAAAAAGCCTTATTTTATACTTGATTAAAATTTAATTTACACAATTCAAATTTCATTAAAGTCAACCATTTAAGAAATCTACAGCAAATTATAAATTGATTATATTTAATTTAAAAGAAAGTAATAACATCTTTTACACATTTGGAAATTCAATCCTACTTTATTTTGATAATGGTGATAAAAAGTAAAAATAAGCATTTATTTTTTTCGAAAAAAGAAGAAAATATTTATATACTTCTTTATTAAAAATTGAATAATGTAATCGTTATTATCATTAACTGACAATTTTGTCATTTTTAGCAATTTAATGAATGTATTGATTTTGAGTCAAAAATATTCATTAATTAAAGACTACATATAATAAACTGGATCAGATGATCATTTTAAATCAAATATATACGTTTCATTCAAATATTTTTGTACCTCGGGGTATCCTGAAGTATAATAATTTTTTTTGTCCCAGGGTACAACAATGAGCTGTCACAGACAAAACAGATTAAAATACGGTTCGATATTAACTATAAAGTGAAACTAGTCCTATCTTTATATAAAAAGCATCTTTAAACCTTATAATTCAGACCTTTACTTTAAACCAAAACAACAGTATTAAAAATACAAAACTCAAGATCACGACGAAAAAATGTTTATCTACAATAAGATGAGTTTTTCTTGTAACAACAGCAAAACTCGTAAAAACAGTTCCCAGTTTCATGAGCTGTTCTTTAGACGAACAACTGCAACTTGCAAATTGGTCGTTCACTCATTAAATGATAGAGGAGTTTAGTTTAGTTATATTAATGTCCCGTTGTAAAACAACACTAGGGCTATTTTGGGACGGACTTCGTAATTTTGAACCGCTGTCAGATGACGAAGACGACACCTGAGCTGGCACCCCTCTCCCCACGCCATACCACACCAGCGGGAGGACGTTTGGCATGACGGATTTTACGCGCAGCAGACCCCCTTACAAGACGGTTCTTCGGTGGAATCAGGTCTCGAACCTGAAACCCTACGGCTCACAAGCCGAGACCTTACCACCAGGCCACCGCGGCCAAGTGATGTAGGAAAGTTACTTATCCTGGGCCAAAGCTTCGAAATTCACAGCATCTCTCACTATTCATTTTAGAATACCTCTTCCCATTCATCTACTTGAAACAGATCTACACTTTTGATCTAAGAATCACATAATTACTTTTTCGTATATGTAGTATAGAGAAAGTATAATAATCGTCAAAAAGTTCGAACCCGAGATTTTGACGAATCACCATGTTTTAGACCACCCTGAGTTTAAAAAACATATTTTTGTCTATCTGTGACAAAGATAACACAAAAACGACTTGAACTAGATAGATTAAATTTTGTTTTTACACCAAATTTATACATCTCTATCAAATTTTGAGTAAAATTTGTTCTGAGGTAGCCCGGCTGTTCGAATATAAGATAACATGATAATTACAAAACGAAGAGAGCTAGATATAAAATTCGGTACACAGATTTGGCATCTATAGTATAGATAGACTCCTGTCAAATTTGGAACCAAATCCAACAATGGGTTGGCTGTCTGTCGGTCTGTATTTTCAGAAACATGCAAATGCGATAGTTCAAAAACGCAATAACATAGATATATGAAATTTTTTACGAGAGTATTTTGTAACTACGAGTGTCATTTTGTGACAATTTTTTTTTTGTCATTCTGTTGATAAAAACGTGTCTAAAACACGAATGCGATTTTTGAATACTATTAGCGTATACCAGGAAGCAATCGCCAAATAACTCGCTAAGGATGACACAATAGTAAAAATGCTAGATTCACACCAAGAGTTAATATTTCGTTAACTATTGTACCAATGCCATGTAAGGCAATGCGTAGGACATTTATTAGAGTTTATGCGAGAAAGTTTGGAGGACCGTTCCCGCTTGTTTTTCAAAACTTTCTGAATCAGAAAGCTGTAAAATGGAAATTCTTCAAAATTTCTATATCGAGTTTTTGACATTTACAATACATCATCTACCATACTTTGCATGTGATATTGTAAAAGCAGATCTGAGGGTATAATTAAATTAAACTCTAATTTTTATCGAGATTATTAACATTAATAAAAAACATAGAAACGTATAAGAATAACATAAAAACTTTATAAGAATAACTTTTAATACATGAGAAGTAATATCGAGTATTTATGCTAAATACAGAATAATTATTTCAAGTAATTTGACTACAAATAGTAGAAATGCAAACTTATCATTTTCTTTTAATAATCACTGTATTTATATTAAATACAGAATGATTATTTCAAGCAGCTTAACTATAAATAGTAGAAATACAAACACATTATTTTCTTTTAATAATTATTCTGTATTTCTATTAAATACAAAATTATTATTTCAAATAATTTGACTACAAATAGAAGAAATACAAACAATTATTTTCTTTTAAAGCTAACTGAAATTTCCTTCATATCCTTGATAACCAATTTTATTATTTTATTTGGTTGATGTTTCCTATGGATTGGGATCTACCTAGAAGATTCTGAGGGCAAATTAATTTGCATCTAAGAATAGAAAATCTTGGTCATCATCTTTGTGTGACAGCTTTAGAAAATCTTGATAAAATTTCCATTTCCCAACAATTCACAAAGGAATATGATGGATTTCACCTCTATTTCAACAGAACTTCATTAGAATAATCCCCTTTCGCATCGTATTGGCACCGGCCATCACAGCTTTCTACATAATAACAGGAGGAGGAAAATCAACATTCACTGTACAGCTTTGATAGCCTTCTTTGAGGTCTCTGTGTCACCAAAATCTTCAATAATAGAGTATAATAAATTCATAATAAGTCGAATTAATAACGTCATTATTTTGAAGTTTTCTTAATAACTTCATTAGTTTGAAAGGTAATTTTGGTATGTCAAAATTAAATTTGTTGAATAACCTTACTTTCAGAATACATCAGGTTTGAAAAGACTATATAACATATTTATTTTATAAATAATTAACCATCTTTTTTTCCAGATGATTCCTCAGGAATATTGATTGCGCTTACTTTCAAATAAATCTTTCATATACTCTGCTCATTAGTCAATTAATTTTCTTAATGGGGTCATTAAGCTATTTAGTGGAATTAAAAACGTAATTGTACAGAAGATCTGTTTCCTAATTGGACTTTATTTTTTACAGTTCTCTGATTTCACTTTTTTATTCTGCAAATATATTATTTCTGCAAGCTTGCAACACTGGAAGAAAATCACTTCATTAAATATTTCATAAAGTAATGAATATGCTTTGTTTCGTTGCCATAAAAATGCATTATTGAAAATCATGTAACATTATTTTTCATTGCAACTATTCAGAAAAAAATATGAATTAAAAAAATTGGCATTATTAAAGAATGACGATTTAAAAATAAACAAGACTTTTGCAGAAAAACTTCAAAATATCTCCTAATTTTTAATTAATTCATTTATTTAAGAAATCGCTGTGAAATAAAAGTTACTATCCTGCAAAGTATATTTGCGCTAATTTTGGTTATTTCTAAGTTAAATGGTCTGTCCTGAATAGTGCCAACATGAAGCATAGACAGACACACAAATATTCTTTTTTATTGCTAGTAGAGATTTAAGTTTAAAAGGATAACATCACTTGTTGAAAGTATTAGAAAAGTCAAATGATCATTACTTTTTGTTAAAATGTACGTACACACTTGAAACTTCGAAAATCGTTCAAAATATCGAATATTTTTTTATTGTCTCAAAATGTTATTTGATCCTTTAACTTTCAAACGATACCCAGGTGTTGTCAATATTCGAAATATTTTTTCGAGTTATAATTATTTTTTCTTGAGTTACTGAGTTTTTCTGAGTTTCACTAAAAACTCTAGTTCCGTTTGTTTTTTTAATTCATTTTATGAAAAATGATATTTTTCCACCATGTTGCTTCATTCAAATAATCATAACTAAACAAGAAATTGACCAAATGCAATTATATATGTATATCAAAATAATCTGTATGAAAGAGTGGATGTTTTGTGCCTCAATCAAAGTTATATTTATAGAAATAAATTTTTAATAGCTATTTAAAAATTAAAATTACGGAAAAAATCTCGCTTTTTCTATTCATCGTTGATGAAACAATTGTTAAAAAAACTATATTTTTATAACTTGATTGAGGCAGACAACATGAAAACTAATATTAGGCATAATTTCCATATGTAATTGTGTGTCTGTACAAATTCGAATTTAAGATATCATATTTAAAAAATATGCTAATTAGCTCATTAAATATTATTTAATTAATTAGTAATTAGTGCAATATGGTTTTTTCTCTCTGAAATGAGTTTAAACATATATTAATGACCTACTGTAAAAAAACTGGATTTTTAAAGTTAAAATTAAAAAAAAAATCTTTTAATGTGTATGTACACCTTAAATAGTTATGAATATGTTTCTATTTTATTTAAAAATAAATTTTAATTTTGAAAAAAAATCAGTTATAAACATTATTAATTTATATTCTCTAAAATTAAACTTTACCTTCAAAACGAAAGTTGCAGCATTTATGAAAGTACGGGATGCACAGATATATATAGGTACTTATGATGTCATTAGCCAGTGATACGAATTTTCGTAGTTTTCAACATATTATAGTTCGAATTGTCAGTGTTTCAATAATCTGTCTTATAAGAAATATACCATGGATATTTGGTTCCTTTCGCCCCAAGATATAGCTTAATAATCCATGTAGAATCCTTGAATATTTTTTTCAAAATTTAATAATCAATACTCCTAATATTTGTTTACAACAATTACCAAGATTTCAATCATGGATTAACTCACTTATAGATTTTACATTATAAAACGTAAAAAAAAATTTCTATTATAGAGATCTTTTTACTTAATAAGATGAGTTCAATAAAAAGACAGCCGTGAATTCCTTCCTGAATTCCCTAGTTTCTAAATTTGTTTACTTCGTCACGATCTTTCAAAACAGGTGATCCGATTATAGACATTTTTCTCTAATTTTATACCTTTCAAAAATTTTACTTTCTTAATTATGAACAAAGAGAGTAGCTGAAAATCCATTAAATTTAAAACTATAGATTGCGCTAAAATAGAAGTTTAATTTTAAAAAAAGATTAATTTACAAAAACAGATTAAGAATGCATTTCAGTTTTTTGATGTAATTATATAAGCTCAAGTTAAGCACAAAATTTGGTCGGAATATGATTTGATGATTTGTAGTTTTATCACTTTCTTTTGTAATCAAATTTTTCTTTCATTTTCACCTGCAAAGCAATCAAATAAAGCTGCATTTGATGTTTCACAATTATTTGCCGCTAACAGAATAATTTGTCATGACACGCAGATGTTTTCTGTAATACGCTTTTTTTTCAAATTCGTGTTCCAAGTGAAGGAATGCCACACATCTTACAAAAAGCAACTTCATTGTTCCACGATTCAGTTTTATCAGAAAATAATAAAATTCTGTATTCATTCTGTATTCAAATTATAATTAATTGGTTCCATTAAATTGTCTGCTTTTTATTTGTTATAGCATGTTGTTTCTAAATCTAAGATTCGATTCTAAATTTATTATTCCGTCATAGCATATGGGTTTCTTCAAAATTTAATTTCTAAGCTTGTTTTCTGTCTATATTAAATAGATTAGCAATGCAAGGATGAATTTCACTTCATTGTATTCATATAAAATTTATATTAAAACGTGATATATAACCTTTTTTTTTACATTCTAGTAAATAACTGCTATTATTCCTTTCTTTTTCTGAGGGGATAAAGTAGGAAAAAAAGGATTTTAAGAAGCCTGATAAAAGCTGTTTTAATCAGAAGTATATCCTCTTTTAAACTGCAACGCACATTTGGCTTTTTTTTACCATTCAGTTAATTAAAATGTCGAAGTACTAAGCAATGATATTTCATTTAAAAAAAAAACATTTTTTCAAGATCATTTCGAAAATTCGGAGGAAACCCGATAGTGGTCACTGTCTTCCAAAGAATCCTAACGATATTTGACAAAATTAAGACTTGAAGAAAATGTTGACCAGATCATTCGTGATATCTCAGTGGTCTTCAACTATCTCGGTGAAGTTCGGAATTTTCAACCTTTATAATGGAATAATTAAACATCAGCATATAATCTACTAGTAAAGAATCTCATATTAATAACTTTCAAATATCAGAATTCTTCTTAGGACACATAAAGTTCAAAAGAGATTCCACCTTCTATTACTGAGTTTTCTTGCGTCGTAAAATGTTTAATATCTGTTGTCTCTTGTTATTCAAATCAGAGTTCCGCCTGATTCACTCTGTAAATTAAATTTCGACTTCTTATAAAGAGCATAGGCCTGAATTGTTTCATACTCCAAGAGTGGTGTCTTTTATAGAAACGCGAAATTATGTTCCTCTGTACAATAAAAATTGATTTTGTGTATATATTGTGATTAATAAAGCTTATATACTCAATAAACACAGAAATTATTAAAGTTCTTATAACAAAAAAAACTTCTGTACGAAAATAGAAGTGTTCCTTTTTATTTAAACCAAAGCAATTAAAATATATCGGCCATAAAGAGTAATAACCTATTGCGAACATAAAGCAAGTCTCTTCGAAATTGAATTTTAGAACAGAGTTTATCCTAAAGACTTTCTACCTCACTATTAGGAATATAAATTACTAGATACTTATCAGAATCATCTGGTAATAGATTCATTTCTATATACTAGACTATGTGCCATTTTAACAAATCGAGTAATAAATTTTATCTTAGAATTTTCTTATAAAGATTCAAAACACAGTAAACGTCAATAAGAAACATAAAGGTTTTATGTTCCTATCTTCTTCAGTCGTATATTCAAAAAATGGATCATTAAAAAATAGTGTTTACTTGTATAAGATATTGTTAAAACAAATTCAAAAATCAGATGAAATGCTTAATTAATCTGCCAAGCCTTTCGCAAAGAAAACATGTAAAAGATAGAAATATTTAATCCCTTACAACTAACGGTTCGCTACCTTTCCAAACTTCTACGAATTTGTCTAAAATGCTATACAAATTTAATATAAACTCTAAGGATGTGTTTAGTTTACCTTCTCTTTCTGGTTCGCAATTTACTCTCACTTTCCAGGAAATTAAAGTAAATGAGTATTAGTTGTAAGTTTTCAGCTTTTATCTCAATCTATTTAATTTCGTCAATAGAAAAATTTGGAATTTAAGATCAACACGTCCTTTAAAGAAAGCTGAAGCAAATGTTTATCGTAAATTAAATTATACCTTAATGTGTTCATCTCTGAAACACGTGTCAATTATTATAAGAATTAAGTTATATGCTAGTATTTATTTCTTAACTTCTTTCATTTTCCAATAAATCTCCATTTGGAATTTACAAATTGACACTAAAGAGTTGTTAATTTAGAATTAATTTTTAAATATATTGTAATTTTTCCTAAATTATTCAAATATTTTTACATACATTTTACAATAAAACTTAATATTACATAAAATATGTTTTGCGCTTACATTTTATCATTGCAATAATTAAAAATATTTTTTTAATATTGTAAAGATAAAACGTGAAAACATTATCAAGTTAAGAAGTTGCAATTGCAGGTTTAAATTTCCTTTATTATTTCAAATATTTTGAGAAAGCAGCTTTATTTCAAAATATTTTTATTGCATGAAAGTTATTGCTTATTATCATGTAAGAACATGATGTTGTTTTGATTTGAGGTTTTTGAAGCCACAAAATGCACGGGCAGAAAATTGTCAATTTATAGCTCCTAAGGCATCGATTTTTCACTTTTCGAGTTATTAGAAAATGATAAAGAAGGTTGTCACATTTGACGACTTATCGCCAACAAAAGTTACAACTTGACTCGAATGTTCACCAAGTACCCTATTCTCTTGTCTGGCCAATAAAGGGAAGGGTCGTAAGAAGTTATAGCCCAAAGAAGCACAGAGAAGAAAATGGGAATGAACGCAAAACAAGGAAGGTATCGAAAGTTATATATATCTATACTTATAATAAAGCTCAATATGTGTGTGTGTGTGAATGTGTGTGTGTGTGTGTGTGTGTGTGTGTGTGTGTGTGTGTGTGTGTGTGTGTGTGTGTGTGTGTGTGTGTGTGTGTGTGTGTGTGTGTGTGTGTGTGTGTGTGTGTGTGTGTGTGTGTGTGTGTTGGCGCTCTACAGGCCAGACCGTTCGACCAACAACTACGAAATTTGGCACGTGTATACCTTGGAGGCCGGGAATGTGCACCTCGGAGTTATTTTTTCAAATTTTTAATTACAATTTTATTTATTTAAAAAATAAGCGAAATTTTAGCGTGTTTCTGCTATAGCTTCCGAAAATATTACCGCACAAAAAAGATTTTTACATCAAGTTAAAGATCAAAAATTTATCTTTTAAATGATACCAATGTTTTAACCTTAAAATTAAATTACTATTTTTAAATAATTTTTAAATAAATAACTATATTTTTCAACAATTTTTTTCGTACAAAATAAAAATAAAATTTAAGCTGCACGAGCACGTTTCGCATTCATGGGGAAAAAATTAGCTTTTTTCAAAGTGTTGCTATCACATCGATTAAAGCTCCATTTAAAAATAAATTAAATCTTTTTGGAAATGAAATCTGCAAAAATATGATTTTCGTCACGTGTCTGTAGAAAATGAAACAAATATGAAATATTATTTTTTTCTAAAAAATAAATTCAAGAAAAATTATTTTATGATCTTTTACACTATCTGTATTATTAATCCAATAAATCAGTTTTATTTTAAGGCAAGTTTTGTTTAATATGAACAGGATATCCATTCAAATCAGGGCCACACTGCTAATTTGTAAACCTTTAGTAATAGACACAGATCTGCTAAAATGGTCTAAATGGAAAATTATTATATTTTATGTAACTTGATCCAATACATACTCTAATATATAACGAATTTTTGATTTTACATAAAGCTTCTGCTGTGGAAATCACCTTTAACAAAATGTTCTTGATACACTAATATTTTAAATAAAGAATTAATTTCCAATCAACAAAATCAATCACTTAAACTGACTGATTTATAAAAATTTGAATATCACTATTCAAAAAAAAAAAAAAAGGATAATTTTAGATTTTTCATCGATCGTTTTAAAGAAAATACGCCAATCAGCGCGCAGGTTTCTCAAGATTAATTTGCCTAAGATTATGAAAATGTTGATTTTTTCTAAATTTTTAACATTCAAAACTTCATAAATCAGTCTTAGTTAATCGAGGAAAATAGAAACATTCATTCATTTATTTAAAATTTGGTGTGTCCAGAATATTTCTCAGAATATGATACCTTACTGCATAAAATTTAGACTTCATAATTTTTGAAATATATTTATAGGCCGGAACAAAATATTATTATTGATTTCATTTCAATCCTTTTAAAAGCAAAACTAAAAACTGAATTTTATGCTGAATCTGAGAAATTTTTGTTGAATTATTCTTTGAGATATTACGCAAATTATGAAAAATATTTTGTAGTTCACATAAGACTTAAATACCGAACGATTCTGTTTGCAGTACTCATATTCAATAATAATAATAATAAATAAATAAATAACAACAAAAATGATAAATAAAATAAAACGCTTGGTTTCATTAAAAAATATCTTTACATTAATTGCAATTTCAGCATTTCCACTTTAAATTAAAGTTGAAGTTTTACCGGAAATGACAACAAATTAGCAAAATATATATAGTAAATTGAACGAAACGATCTAAACAACAGTATAAGTTTGGTGTGACTATCAAAATTTGAAGATTAAAAATGTTTTGTTTGAGAAGCTATTAAGAAACAAGTTACTTAAAATATTTAATTGAAAATTGTAATGAGCGGTAATACTGGTGAACCGGCTGGTCGCCAAAGGCGGCTAGTATATATATATAACACAGACAATTGCACATTTGAGACGCACATATAGAGTTGGCTTATATCCAAGGTTTCCAAATGTCAACAGAAAGTATGATTAATTTTGATTACACGCTTCCACTGTTCTCAACATTTAAATGCTTTGAAGGAAATATAAAAAGAAAAGAAAATACTTAGATTTCAAAGCACAAATTTGTACTTAAGGTAATAAGTTTACTCAGGTTCATATCTACCATTACATTGACAAACTGATTGGCAAACATACAAAATTAATGGGTTAACTTCATATACTTGCACAATATAGAAATTTTTATGTATACCTTCGCATTGTGGAAAAAATCAAATGCGCGTTTTGAGTAAATTCTCGATGGATCAAATGGATCCAAAATTTGATTTTTAATTTTGATTTTGATATTAAAGTGACATACTAAATTACATTTTTGTGTAATAATTTTCAAATACATCTGAATGCGCAGAGCGACAGAAGTTAACCCCTTAATGACTTTGACCATAAATTCTAAATTTTATATAAATCTACACTTCTAAGGATAAAACCATATGCTAAATTTCCTCTCCGAGCTGTTAGCTTTTTTGAGATATTATCCCCACATGGGCAATGACAGAAAAATAATTACATTTCTCAAAACGAATTTCGTCTAAAATTTGATACAATTATTTTTAGTATATAGATAATTTTGTTTCATGCACTCAGTACATTTATCAGTTATTGTATTCACATAAATAGTTCCAGAAATGTGTTTTACAGGCAGATAGAAATGCAAAACGTAGAAATCACTAAATATTCGCTATCGAATTTTTTGACGATTGCAAAAAATTTTCTTTGCATATTTCATATTTGAAAAAAAAAAATGTTTTTTTTTTTTTTTTTTTTTTTTTTCATTTGACAAAAAGACTAAAAAAACGCTTCTGAATCGAAATTACAAAATTATAACACAAAATATAACACATAAGCTTTCATTTATTCGTCAGTTAAATTCATTTATCTAAAAATATTTGTTTATTATATTTACTTACTAGCCGCCTTTGGCGACCAGCCGGTTCGCCAATCTTAATGTTCGTTAAAATTTTAATAATTAAATATTTTATGCAATTTCTACTTTAATAGCTTCTTCATCAAAATATTTTAAAACTTCAAATTTTGATTATCATATAATTCATTCATAATATTATAAAGGCCTTCAGTCATAACGTAATATGTATCTCTCTCATTTTCTGTTAGCACCCGTAGAATTTATGCTTTAAATTAAAGTGGAAAGAATTTATCTTCAATTAATATAATAATATTTTTTACTGAAACAAAGCATTTTTTTATAATCTGATTACTGAAAATAGAGTCACTCAGCGTTTAAACTTTATGGGCACTAAAGAATATTTTTTTAAATTTATGTAATATCTCAAGAGTTGGTCAACAAAATTTTCTTAGATTCATTATGAGCAGATCGATTCATTAACAATGTTTAAATTTAAATGCATCAAACACTAAGAAAATAAAACGAATCGTTTAAAATAAACGGTTGAAAACAGGTTTTAAAAAAACTACTTAAAAAACGTTGTACTTAAAACTATAAGCATATACATGTTGTCATGGCAACAATCAGAACAGAATGCGCATGCGTGAATTTTCATCGCCGGTTACGTAACGCAAATACGTGATTTTTTCTACGCCAGTTGGGGTAACGCTATGCGGATTAGAAATTTTTAATTTCCTTTATTCTGTTTTATTTTAATTCAAAAGTACTTCAGAATGAATCTGAAAGATTGATTCATTAACAATGTTTAATTTTAAATGCATCAAACATTAAGAAAATAAGCAGAACCGATTGAAATAATCCGCCGAAAAATTTTAACCCTAGCCTCATTACTGTTGGGAGAAAAAAACAACGGAAGCCTTTCTCGTTTGGCGCTGGGGATAATGGAAGATTTTTTTGGCGGAAAAGTTGGCGGTGGGGAAAATGGAAGATTCTTTTGGCGGGAAAGTTAGTTTTTAATTAATAATTAAAATTCTAATTAAAATTTCAAAAAAAGGGACCCCAGGTGCACATTCCCGACCTCTAAGGTATACATGTACCAAATTTGATAGCTGTATGTCAAATGACCTGGCCTGTAGAGCGCCAACACACACACACACACACACACATTGAGCTTTATTATAAGTATAGATATAGATATAGATATAGATATAGAAGATATAGATAAAATTTCACTAACATTGAATATTAAAGATGTAGACACATAAAAACGACAATAATAATTCATTAAATCGGCATAAGAATATTTAGAAATCCTCTTTCTGAGCCAATCAACACCGCAAACGAGAATTCAGATGATAAAGAACAAAGAGGTGCTACCGCTGATAAAAAAAATCTAGAAAATGGCACAAACTGTAATAATAATTGAATTCGTTGTATCTTTTGAGCTATATAATTTCCCATATGGCTTCTATTATACATATATCAACAATTTAAGCTGGCATTTAGAGATAACGGTTGTAATTATTGACTACACAAAGCTTGATTTATATGAGGGAGGGGGGGGATCTTTGGAAGGGCCTAGACTCTAGGTTCTATCTTCTTCCAATCAACTGAAATGAATGGTTAATGGCAAGAACAATATATGTTGAGCAGAAATTTTTATTTATAGATTTCAACTGTGCTAAGGGGAAAATTTACATTTAAATTACTAAGAGTAGTATACAAAATGATTTTTTATGTACAATCTGAGAAAATAAATTCATATCTGCTATGTTTTTATGCAAGCTAGATCTGTTAATTAGAATTTTGTAGAATTACTTTGATATTTACTGTCTGGCACAGAAAGTATTTAAAGAGAAAGCATCGTAAACTTAAAATTTTCGAACAATATTTTTACGAATCTCTATATTTCAGATCTTGCAGAATCTGAAAACATGTTTTTAGAACTATATCCGTCCCTCGCACTGTCTGTCTGTGAGCAAGATAACTCAAAAATGCATTGGGCTCGACGCGTGAAATTTGGTACGTAGATTTTACATCAAATTTGTAAATTTCTTTCAAATTTTGAACGAAATTCATTCAGAAGAAATATATCTGTCCGACTTTGTGAATATAAGTTTGAAGCGGTATGAAGTGCGCGAAGGATAGAACCTGTGACCTTGTGGTTAGCAGTCCAGTAACTAAACCATTTTACAAAAACGATCGTTCGGGTAGAAGAGTTATTAACTGGCTTATATGCTATTCACCACAGTACTCTCCCTCCAGTGAGTCGGAGGTGAGACGAACGAAATGGTTGTTGAGTGGTGATATATTGAGTAGCTGTTGTCTTAATGGGCCAACCCAGTTGATTAGCGCCAAGCGTGATGGCGAGCGTGTGTGGGTCTGATGCGCCAAGTGTGTCTGGCGACTTTGGGTTGCCGCGTCAAGTGAGTCTGACGACTTTGGTTGCGGGTAGATGGCGCCACAACAGCTGTACGAAGGTTGAAGGTTCAGCGTCCGAGGTCACCAATGAAGCGGTGTGGGATGTGCTAGGATAAAACCTGGGACCTTGTGGTTAGCAGTCCAGTAATTAAACCATTTTACCAAATTTGTAAATTTCTTTCAAATTTTGAACGAAATTCATTCAGAAGAAATATATCTGTCCGACTTTGTGAATATAAGTTTGAAGCGGTATGAAGTGCGCGAAGGATAGAGCCTGTGACCTTGTGGTTAGCAGTCGATCGTTCGGTCAAAAACGATCGTTCGGGTAGCGTAGTTGTTAACTGGCTTACATGCTATTCACCACAAGTTAATATGATAACTATAAAACGGATACAGCAAAATGGATAAAATATAATACACAGGTTTAAAATCTAAATTATAGAAATCAGACATGAATTTGTCATGGAATTGACCGTCTGTAGGTCTGCACTTTCACAGGCATGTAAACAAAATTACTCAAAATAAAAATGATTTATATATATGCTATTTGGTATATGATTTTGTAACTACAATTGCCGAAACACGCCGAAGATCGCACTCTAATCGACTTTTTAATAACTATTGTTCGCCGGTGACATGCGGTTAGTAACACACAAGTACATTTATTAGTACATTTAGAGTATGCAGTGTATTTAGAAGTACATTTAGAATATGTGGAAATGGTTTAGAGACTGCGCCAGCTATTTTTTGTATGATGATTGCTTTGCATAAATATTTATTTAACTGTGCAGTGTCTTTTTCTGTGTATTATAAATCAAATACCTACGCAGAAATTTGTAAATTTCATTCTTGCTGGCCATGTAACGTTAAGTCAGATAAGACAAGAAATGTAAGCATAAACTTTGATCAAATCGATAAACTTTAAAAAAAACTGAATTATAAAAATTTAAAATAAGAATTTCAATCTATTCAGCCATATATTAGAGCCAAGCCGGCTAAATTTATAAATCTAGCGTTTAGATTTCCTCATTAAAATGCGTAAATAAATTCGAAAGTACTACTTATAAGCACATTTGATTTCAGGGACATGGTTCAGCCGCATTGGCTTAGCGGTAATATCTCAGGTTCTTCTACAAAGGCCCATCGTGAATTCTGGCCTGCTTCACGTTAAATCTGACATTGTGGGACCAGTGTCGTCTCGTATGCGTGGTGCGGAAGTTTTGAAAGGAGGTGTTAGTTCAAATGTTGCCCTTGTCATCAAGCCAGGATTCAAAATTCAAAGGTTCGTCAAAAAATAACACTGGTATTGCTACCTAATGGGATGTCAATATGTATATAAAAGAATAGGAATCTAGATCTGATCAGACTTTTCTATAAGAGCTAAGTCATTTTCAGTCATAAATATCTTTTTCTATCAAATATATTTTACATTCAAAAGTATCCTTGAATTCACAAAACTCCATATTTTTATATAACCTCTAAAAATTTAAAACAAAATTACTTTTTTTGCCTTCAAAATTCATAAGAAAAAAAATTTTTTCTCCAATTATTCATCAAAATACAATTTTGTTTATTAATAGAATTTAAAATAGGTAATTTCTTAAGGTGATATCAGCCGTAAAATTTAAGTATTCAGATGCTAGTAGAAAGAATAGCAATAATTTAAAAATATTTCCAGAAGATTAAAAAAAAGACCTTTAGACTAAATGGAATATAGTAATAGAAGAAATATATTTATAATCTACTTATTTCAAGAATTGAGCAGTACTTTGCGATCCATTTGAAGAAACATTTCTAAATTCTGAAAAGCTTTGCATGTTCTAGTAGTTTAGAAAAATAATTTCAAATACATTACGTTGAAGAAAATGTCAACTGTTAAAAATGGTTGGTAATTCAAAAAATGTTTTTTGCGATTATAAAATGCACTAGTAAAATGTGCATTTTAAGGTACTTATAAATTGTTTTTACATCAATCTGAAAAAAAAAGCAGCATTACATTACATCATTTGGTTTATTTTTCGAGACTGACAGTTTATCTCAGTTCATAAGATTTCGATTTCGCAGTAAATATATCTCTGATCTAATAATAGATCAGATTTAGGAAAAGTAAAAGCACTTTCATTGGAATTATAGTGTTTTATAATTCGGTTGGGTTTTTCTTACTTACTCTTAATCTTATGTAATGTTTAAAATCTTCTTGAATTCTTATTTTTTTTAGTTAAAACAAAAATCTTTTTTTTGGAAAAACCAGAGAATTTTCAACATCATTTGTTTTTAGAATTCCTCGGTTAGACTTTGACAATATATTTCTAAAGCGTATAACTAATTTAGAAAATTCCGTTCGAAATATTTTGAATTTAAAACTGTGTTATTAATCACATTATGTAACTATATTTGCGAAACAATGTCCTTTTTTAATTTTAAATTTAAAAATATTTACTCTTATATATTCTAAAATATTTTTAAAAGTTTTAAAATATTTTAAAATGTGTAAGTATAAGTCTAATTCTGGAACAAATCCGTCAAAGGATAAAATATATTTCTTCCGGTCCTTGTTGAAGGTTTTTGTAAATATTTTTTCATAAATTCTCAAATATTGAATGTTTTTAAGTGCTAAACTGTTTCTAGTTCATCTTTTTTCTTTCTACTACTTTCCTTCTCAAGCATTAACAAATTCATTGCTTTTTCTTTTTACTTTCTCATATATGTAGTATAGAGAAAGTATGGCAATCGTGAAAAAACTCTAACTCGAGATTTTTGACGAATTTTCATGTTTTAGATCTCTCTGAGTTTGAAAAACATATTTTTTGAAAATATACATCTGTCTATATGTCTCTTTGTGACAAAGATAACTCAAAAATGATTTAATCTAGACGACTGAAGTTTGATATACGGTCTTTATATTAAATATGTAGATTTCTATTACATTTTGAGCAAACTCCACCCAGTGGAAGTCTTTCCGTCCTGCTGTTCTAATATAATTTAACGAGGTAACTACAAAACGAAGAGAGTTAGACAGAAAATTCGATACTCAGAATTAACATGTATAGTCTTGACATCTGTCAAATTTTGAGTCAGATTCAACAAAGGGTTGACCGTCTGTCGGTCTGTACTTTTAGAAACATGCAAACGTGATACTCAAAGACGCAATGACTTAAATATATGAAATTTGGTATGTGATTTTGTGACTACAAGTGCCGTTTTGTGTCAAATTTTTGTTTCAATCAGTTGGGAAAAACGCGTCTAAGATAGAAATTTGATTTTTGGATGCTATTAATAGTATGCCAGAGATTAATCGATAAATAACTCGCCAAAGATGACACGATAAATTCAATAAAAATGCTACATTCAAGCCAAAAAATAATATTTCGTAACAATTGCCCGCAAATGCAATGCAAGGCATTCTATGGGATAACACTTTTAAGAGATTTAAGCGAGAAATCAGCCATTTAACTCTCCGACCCGCCACGAAGGCACACGGAGTTAAACCATAAAAACTGAATGACCGGAACGCCGCAAAAGCAACATTGCCAGGAACTGTGGTTGAGTCCTAAGGGCCGTCACCGGCCACGGCACAACCCTCCCCGAAGGAAGTACGTCCCGTCATCGATGGGAGGAGTCAGATCCCCCACCTATTAGTGTACCCTCCAGGGTGGCGAGATCCAACCACCATGCCGGAAGCATCTCATCCTCATTTCGAGGTGCCCCCCGGGGGGTAGATTTAAGCGAGAAAGTTTCGGGGAGGCAGTCCCCCTAGTTTGTAACTATACCAATTTTTGATTGCAAAACATATTTGCTTTTATACCTCAGATCCTTTACAATGCAACTCTTCTCATAACAGTTTCTTGTTTTCCATATAATGGAATGTTTCGAAGGAATTTCAACTTTTAGTCCATTTGAACGACTCATAACAAGTCACAAGTTCCGTGAGGAAAAAAACTTAGTGTCATATCTTTTTTTTTTCAATATGTAGGTCAGATCCTTAAAATTTAGCATCTAGACCAGACATAAAATAGGACATCAATAGGACATCAATATCAATATTGGAAGTTGCATTTTAGATGCAGTCAGTCAATTGGAAGATGATTAAACTGCAATTTTGAGTCATCACAGCAAGACAAATTTAAACACAATATCAACCATATCATATAAGTATTAGAGTATAAGTATTATATTTTCAGAGAAAATACTAGCTGATTTCATCCAATTGAAAAATTAAAAATATCTCCAAAATCCTTGAAGTACATAAAAAAAGTATTGGCGTTTACTTTTTTTTCTTCAAAATCTTTGAATAAATAAAACAATATGTACTTAGCATTGTAATCTATTTGACTTCGATAAATTTTATCTCATTTCTCAGTCTTTTTCCTATATATTTAATCCTAAATTTTAATATGTAATCATAATACATTACAAGAATTCGTTTTTTTTTAAGTTTCTTTTCGACAATTATTTTCTAATATATCTCAGATTTAATTTAAATATAAACCTTTGCCATTTAAAAATAATAATCCTTCATCATGAAAATTGTCGCTCGAGTTTTACTAAATTAAATCAATCAATTTACTACGAGGGAAGCAGACTTTGAAATAGATTGTATGCTACTGACTGAATTAAATTTTTGTCGTTGAAAAGAGAAATGAAAAGAAATTCTGGCAAGTTTCAAATGAAATTGATTTTGCTCCCTAGAGTATTTCAGCCGATAAAAGCTCTTGCTCTGAATTTGATATACTTAAAATTCGAACTCTTGATGGTAAAAGAAAGAAAAATAAATTATTTTCCAGTTTCATTTGCATAATTGCCATTTTAGTAATGAGCTTTAAATAATTCCAATGAGGGTTCTTTTTTTAAATTGTTTCTGACTTTAAATAGTGCGATGTAAATTCAGGAGGAATTCAAGAACTCCTATGCTATTTTAGTTTTAGCATTTTCACTTCTTCAAATATATTTTAAGTGAGAATTTTTTAGTTACCAATTTTAATTAAGAAAATTATATTTTTAACATTTTTATGTAACTTGATTTGTTTAATATTTGTGAAATTGATTTTTCTCTTACTTTCTGATTACTATAAATTTGAAACTTTAGAGATTTGTGTGTGATGAATATCAATGCGATGTTTTTCTGTCTTCTTAATTATGAATCTATCAATTAATTTAATTAAATTTTAATTATAAAATAGTGGTGAAGTTTGAGAAAAAAAAATGGTTACAACTTTCTATAATATTTATAACAGTGGTTTTTAACCTTTTTAAGCCGCTACCCAAATTTGAGAAATATGTTCATGTCGCGACCCAAAAAAAGTCAAAATGTTTTCATTGCTTTATTTTAGATCGGATTTTTAAAAAATCTTCAATCCTACAATGATGATTTTTTTTAACTTACAAATTTTTTATTTATTTTTTTAATAATAAAGATAAACAAAAGTACTTTTCGATCCAAGGAAAATTTAATTAATAATCAAGTGTTTTAATAATTTTTATTGACCAAATTAAAATATATTTATAACTTTTTGAAAATAATTGATATTTTAACTTATTCCTAAAAAAAGAAATATCAATGCATATGTTAAGTCTTTTAAATTTTAAATGCAAGTCATACAGTTTTAATGAGAACCTTGTACTTGAATACATTTTCAAAGATCTTCAAACCTCGGTTGAATGCTTGTCAAGGAGCACCTTATATCTATTTCAGGATTTAACTTGTTCCAGTAATTATTTTTGATTACACACAGAGCCGAAAAACCAGCCTCACACATATATGTTGTTGCAAAGGGCAATAATACTTTTAGGGCTTCTTTAACAATTATTGGCTTTTCGGTTTTTAATTTTAACCAGAAAGCACTTTGTATTTCTATTAATTGTTCTTGAAATTGATTAATATTAACAAATTCCTCATGCAAATCACTTACATCAAAATTAAATGGCATTCAAATATTTGGAGCGCTTCTCTTGTACGCCCTCGCCAGCTTTGTTCCATTTAGTTCTCACCGTTATTATCATCACACGTACTTTTTTTGCTCTCGCTTTTTTAATCAGCTGATATTTTTTGATCTTGTTAATCACATTCATTTTCGATTGTTGATATTTATTCAAGTCGTCATTTCTAAAATGTCTGAAATTTGGTGTATTACTAACTTTTTTGGTTCGACTCAGCGCGACCCAAGAAATATGCTTCGCGACCCATAGGTTAAGAACCGCTGATTTATAACAAAGAATTATAAATTAGAGACTGAAAAAATGGGGGAAAATAAAAATAAATAATTTTTTGCTTTTTAATATTCTTGAGAAAAGATGTTTTAAAAAAACTTTTTCCATGAAATGTAATATCTTTATATTTTATTTAATCTAAATATCAAATGTCTTACAGGAGCTTAAAAGCTGAAATATTTTTGCAGTAAAATAATCTCATACACAAACTTTCCAGTTTTTATCGGAAAAGATGTAATATTATACACTCTAATTTTTGGAAATCTAACCCTATTCAAAGAATTCGTTCTATGAAAGAAGTAAAAATAATTGGATCAAACCAAAAATATATATTTTTTTATAATGAACAATCGAAATACTTTTCTTTTTATAACTTACGTATTGTATGAAATCTTCTTATATATATATCCGATATTGCAAATCTTATAAGAGATTGGGAAATAAGACTCTTTTATACACTACCACATAAATAAAAGATGTATAGAATAGAAACCAAGATCAGAGTATAGATATAATGTAGATTTAATTATGTTACTGTAAATTTTTTTAATTTGTAAAAAAAAATTGCATTATTTTTAATTATGAAAAGATTTTTATCTTGAATATTCTTAAAATTGATATTAAATTTTCAGTTTAGTAGCATCATGTTCGTGAAGTATAGATTAAGTACTTCTTTATATACTTGGTACAGTGATTCGATTAAAATAAAAAATACGACTTCAAAAATTCGAATTACAAAATATTGGGTCTAACATTAGAGCAGAAGAGAAAATGATAATCTTTATACTGAAATTGGCATCAATGTTTTTTTTTAAAAATATTTCACAATTTTAATAAATAATATGTATTTATGAATATTAGATAATTTCAATAAATAATGCTAATTCGGGTCAGTAAAAAAAATGTTTGTTTAAAAGAACAATAATTCTATGCATACGTAAATTATTTTAATAAACAAACTGTTCAAAAACTTTGAAGACAGAAATTGTATTCAGTGTTATGAACAAATTTTAATTAAAAGCTAATACGGTTTGTAAACTTCAAAATGAATAATTATGTGAGAATATGAAGAATTTAAAGTATTTTTTAAAAGTTAAAATGTTTTGTTGTTTTTTTATCCTTTATTATATAAAAACAATAAATTTCTCCAATAAATTAGAAACCTTTAAACAAAATTTTCTTTTGCCATCACTTGGGATACAATGTTTGAAATTTAAATATAATTCAGACTTTGTGTTCCCAACCCAAGTGACGACAAGTAAAAATTTAAAAATTGACAATTTTGAAGTTTAAATTCGAAATATAGACGAAATTAAAAAAGAAGACAACAGATGAAATTCATGTAAGATAAAACAGATTCATGGAACCTGAGAAAAGCCAAGAATTTAAATTAAAAATTTTTGAATTAGACAAGTTCCATCTTATTATATAGTATTTCATCTTCAAAGACATAACCCCTGTGGCGTGGACTCTAGAAATGATATTTCTTAACCCTACCTATAATTCCATCACTTAACAAGCAACACCGCGTAGCAAATTTTACGAGAGAGGAAAAAAAGAGAACCGAATTTTTGGCAATCAATATCGAAAATCGAAGTTTTTTTTTCTTTTTCGTTTTTGGTATGAACGGGAGATCTTGCATAATATATCGACCATATTTGTTATTAGTTGTAAAAATATTCACTATTTTCCTCCTTCTTGTAAAATTTAGAATATTGTGATAGATAATGTTGTTTTCAAGTGACTATTTATTATAGGCATACAAATGCCAACTCATTGATGAAAACAATTTTAAAATGTTGAAAATGTACATTTTCCATCATCTTCCTTTAAATTCTGCAACAGTTTTGAAAACTCGCAAAATCATTTTTTTCATCTTATGAATCAAAATGTAATATAATGTAAATATGATTGATTCGTACAAATGTAAATAATTAATTCTTTTAAAAGTCTGACAACACAATTTGAATCCCTAAATCAATAAAAGTACATATATAATCTCCATTTATATCAGCCGAAAGTAAAATAATTCATTGTACTGTTTGTTGTACTTTATAGTACTTTCGTCTCCCTCCTGTATAGAAAACTTTAAGAAAGAAGTCATATACATTGGTAATTTATTAGAAGACAGATCACTAAAAATGCTTTTTTTAAATTTTTCCAGCAGTAAATCCTTTTGTTGACTTATATGATGCCTCTGCTTTTGTGTGTGATGTACGATTTTTTTTATTTTTCCTATACCAAGCAGGCAAAGAAGAAGCATTGCGATTGTTCAAAAAATATTGACAAAATTTCTTGTTTTAGACATCCCTTAATTCTAAAAACACATTTTTAGGCCGATTCTGCCTTCCTGTCAATAACGCAACTCAAAAGCAGAACAAGCGAGACATGTATTTAGTATGAGATTTTTACACTCAATTTAGGTAGTAAATTTCAGGCAAAATCTATCAACATCCAGTCTGTGTAAATTTTTCTCCATGTTCAAGTGAACAAAACGAAACAAAAAAACAGTGAACTAGATGAATGAAATTTGGATAACAACTTTATCCCCAGAATTTTAGCCATGTAACGAATTTTGGACTTAATCCTACAAAATATTTGATTTTCTATCCATTTATGTGCATGAAAACAGGTTGAAACAATATGTGATCTACAAATTCCTGAAATTGTGAACCTATCATATAACGAATTTCTGCTCGATTCTAGCATACCATATTAGGAAGAAAAACATGCAACTCATTTTACCATGTACATTTACGACGAAGTTGCAACGATAAATCTGCCACTGTTTTAACGAAGTACACTAAGCAAATAAATTTAATAGAAAAGATATTTTCTAGCAGAGCTGTTGAGGAATTGTATGGCCGTTTTTAGTGCAATTTCTAACTTTAAAGATACTTCTTTTTTTCTAATGCAGTTTAAATGATACAAGAATTAATTTTATACATGCCATACAAGAATTAATTTTATACATTATGCGATTAGAAAGATATTTATAGTTATTCATAATGTACATTTTAATTTTATTAAATCAATGACATTTTTGCTGGCTGGATGTTTTGTTTATCCCAATTCTCCAATTCAGTTCATGGACTTTCCATGTTTTTGACATTCCAACTTTAGCTGACTTAGATCATTGCCCCTCTGTAAAACTAAACGAGAATCATTTTTAGAAAGGGCTGCCTAATTTTAAACCGGAATCACCTAAAGAGAACAATATCTGAACCACCACTCTACTCTTAAAACTTGCACTCCAAGCCAATTTGAAGATGATTGGTCCATCATAACAGATTATCGCTTACAATATCGACGTAAACAACGAATGTTTGGCAGAACAGAGTATCAAACGCTAACAGAACGGCAACAAGGAAGTAGACTAGAATTTCATTTCACATATTCATTTTCTATACGTGAAATATTGAACATCCTTTTTGTTTTACATAAAATAATCAGCTAAATTTATTTAACTCGTTAATAATTTTTAAAAGTGAAAGAAACTAGTATTATATGAACTTTTACTTTTTTTCAATTCTAATAAGGAATCAATTGATCGTCATTCAAGGATGCAAAACGGCACATAAATGAAAAGGCTTTTAATCGAAATTTTAATGAATTACTATGATTCTTATAAATTAAGTTCTGCCTTTTCAAATTTGTCTAAAAGTAATAATTTTTAAGATTTTCATTTGATAGTTTCCTATATTACTTGATACCCTTAAAAATAATAAATAGAGTAATACTACTGGGGGTACTGGATCAGGGGTGATCGTTCTCTGATTCAGGTCTAAATTACGTACTGTGGTTGAGTGAATGAAATGCGTGAATAAAGTCCGCCCCGTAAAAAGGATCGTGACGTGTGTGTAGCTAAGTCGTTCTCTTGGCCCCAGATGGCGCTACTATAGAAACAAGAGGCGCTCCTTCTCAGGCTTAAATCGGCTGTTCTCGAACAGCGGGCTTGCCCATGGCAAGTGCCATAAGAAACAACAACAACAAAAATAATAAATAAATTTTAAGATGAAACATTTATCACAAAAGAGAGAAACTTCATACGCTTATTGTAAATCTTTACAACTAGTTACGCATACATAAATTTCAACTTTAACTTACTATAAAAGTGCTTTACGCTCTCAACATATTTTAGATTTATTTAAAAAAAAAACGACGATACTTGGGTACTCAAAATGTGGTGTTCAAGGCAAAATAATTAAAGAATCGCTTGTAAAACAGGCCAGTCTAAGAAAACGATCTTCCTCTTTTAGTACAAAGGTAGGCAATAAATACACATACATTTCAATACAGCGAAAAGCAGATAAACAGTCTTCTCTGTAGCAAAATTTGTTATCCATTTCCAATCTAAATATAAATCTATACTCCAAATTTGTCGTGTTTAACTCGTTTATTTCCAAGCGCTCAGACATATTCAAACCCTTTTTTTTTTTAAGGTATCGAGTGTGACCACAATGTGACTAAGGATTGCGAAGAAACTTGAAAACACAGTTCGAATCGTTTTCTTCTAAAATATTGGAACCAAATTTTGATACAAATCTATCATTTGAATGTTAAAATTATACCCCAAATTTCATTTATCTTGTCTGTTGTATTTTCTTTTTGTTTGCTGCTCCTCACGAAAAGATAGATAGTTAATTCTTTGGTGAATTTATTCCCAAATTTCGATACAAATCATTAATACGAGTGATAAAACTTTAAGCAAAATTTCATTATCCCAGCTTGTTGTGTTTGTCATTTACTGCATTTATATCCGCATGACTATATGAACAAAAGTAACAGAATACATTTTACATTTGAATTTACCAATATTTTTACCAAATTTTTTCAAAAAAATTGAGCCCTTAAACTTTGATTATGAAAAGAATATACTTGAATTCACATTTTTAATATGAAGATTCAGTCGGAGGTGAATTTAGAGGAATGATCAGAAAGTAATGAAGCATAAATTGATTTGGTCTCCCCCTAATATTGTAATTTGAAACTTTCAGTTTTTTTTTCTAAGAACAGTATTTAAACATATTTTTTGTAAAAATGACACAAAAAAGAGTATTCGAGAAAAAAACATCAAGTATCTTTTTAAATCCAAATTTTTTCCCATGTTTTTTTTTACTTATAACATATAAAACTTTCATATAAGCTATATGAAACTTATATTACGTTAAAATTAAAAGTAAATACGTTTCATAATCTTTAACTGTGCTTGCACTAAGCATAGCATTTTTTCTCTCTCATAATTCGATATCCAAGTATATTAAGTGATTTATATAAATTTACAATTTAATAACATTGAGATTCCGAAAGATATTATCTTGCTCTCTTAATGAACTAAGTAACTAAAGAATCGTAAAATTATAATTTTGTGGCAATTCCACAAAATTTTATTTTTTAAGCTCTAATAATCGATTATTGTAGTGAATTGTATAACAGTTGGAAATGTATTAAATTGTCTGGCATGCTTATAAATTAAATGACTAATTTAATTGCAGTAAGCCGTCATAAAAATTATAAATTTTATTACATTATTTGCACAGTCATCATAAGTGTAACATTACGTACTTGATATACCCTATGTAATTAAAAGCATGTGTTTATCTTAATGTTTAATTCACCTTCAAAATCAAAACATACGTTAATTTCTCCCAATAAAGGAATCTCAAAGAATACTGTAGAATGGATTACGATCTCAGCCATTATATCCATCAGTAACTGAGTTTGTAAGTTTTCTTTCTTTTTTGAGAAAAAATCGCAATTTCTTCAAAAATATCTTAGAAACTTGTGGATATACTTCCTCCGTTGCATAGCAGCTCTTATTTTATGGAAAAAGTATTTTCATGAAATGAGAGCTCTCAATCCCCACCACATATTAGCAATTGATCCGTTTGTAAGGTAAGCAACATTGAAAAATAATTAAAATTCATGATTATCAAATCAATAATAATTTTGGCAATGGAATTTAAGATTTGACTTCATTGGCCTTTCCCTAAAGGTTCCCGGATGCTTTCATTATACTTCAAATTTAGATAATGTTGCAATTCTGATACTAGCGCAAATAATGAGAATAACATAATAAAATTTATTTTTATTTATGATGCCTAAATAACCGAAATTCAGCCTTCTATTTTTCACTGTTAGTCATAAGCAGCAGGTGTTTTAAGTGGTAAAAGAAATCTGAAACTCGAAAATGTTTTATATGGTCATTATAATCATGATTTCAAACACAGATTCCTGAGTAATTATTAAAATAAATTTCTAAGAATTAATTAAATTAATTAAAACTCTGGAAAACATAAATATATTATACATATACAACTCATTTAGTATATGAATCCAAAAAAAATTTTACTACATTTTTTTTTATTATGGTATTGCCAATTTAACTTCTCAAAAATCCATTTTTTTCTAATCATGATATATAAAAAAAAAAATTTAGGATTGAAATAGGTTTATAAAAAGTTATTCATTTAGCTTATCAGATGGACTTTTTTGATTGATTAATTAATTTGGTTAATTAATAACTAAGCAGCAAAACAAAGCACGCCATTTTGTGTGAGATAAGGAACTGAATCATTCAAGCTTCAGTCTTATTGAAAATTATGTCAGTACTTATTCCAACTTACATAACTTCATACAAAAATTAATGAATTTGGCAGGAATCCTACTTCCCAAGGTTCTAGAAAGGGTTAAATGATTAAATTGCACACCTTATTTTATAAGTAAGTAAGGTCAGGGATTATTTTCTTTAATTTTGATGATTAAATGCATTCTCTTTGTATACAAATCAGTAAAAAAATCTTTTTGTATATGTTTCTTCACCGTTTGTGAATTGATAAATTAATAATCAAAGAAATCCTTGGTAAAGAGAAAGGAGCTCTCGAATCTCCTTTCTCCTCTTTAGGATGGGAAGAGACGACACCTGTTAGAGCGCAGGAGCTGTATTCTTCCGCGCACTTTGCTTCCTGATTGGTTCCCCATCCTGCCGTCGAGTTCGGTATTTAAGCGTGTTTTCTGAGCTTTGATATTAAAACGGAAAGCGGTGTTGGTCGGAGAAGTTCAACTAACAGAAGAAGCGTATCCTTGCAATATAAAGCGTCTTTGCACCATCTTTTAAAGCGCCACTTAATTGACGAGGTAAAGTGTTTAATTTTTTAATCAAATTGCTTAGTTAGAAAATATTTTAGTGGTGCACTCAAATATATTTAATTGTTTTTATCGCATATAATGGAAATTTTACAAATAATAATAATATTTATAAACATTAAGTATTTTTTTAAAAAGCACTGAATTGTTTTAGTAGCATATAAGTAAAATAACGCAATTTTTTCAAATACTGATATTAATATAAATGGACCTTAACTAATAATACGATGAAACTTATTTAATAGCATTTAGCAAAAATATTGTGTATTCGTTATGATGCACTTATTTAAATGAATATAAATTTTGCATTCAATAATATTGAAAAAAAATTGAAATATTTTTTTTAATAATTTAGATTAATTATTTTGAAATAATCATAAAAATAGTAATTAAATTATTTAATTTAATTTAAGAATTTAATTTCATTGCATAGAAAATTCGTACAATGATTTCCAGATGTGAAAATAATTTTTAAAAAAAGGATCATTCTGCAGCAAAAAAAATGCAAATTATGCTGAAATTTTTAAATATCAAATATGTGTTCAATGCATTATTAAAAGTAACTAATTTTAAAGGATTGAATTTAAATTTAAAATTCAATTTTCATTTAATAAACTGTTTGACTAAGACTGTTTGAAATAGAACATGCTTTTCATAACGAATAAATATATTTAAATTAATAATTAAAGAATTTAATAACAGAAAATATGTTAAATATTTATTACATGTTGTTAATAACTTCTATATGAAAGTGCTCTTAAAATCATTGGATAATCTGCATGAATATAAACTCTTTATCAAAGTGTTCAATAAAGTAAACCCATTTTCTCTTTTAAGCTTAAAAAGAGATGTAAATTTTATATCATTAGAAAATTTTAAACATTTTTTACTAGTTTGGTTCATATAATTTTAATACTGTTTAACCGAAATAATGCGTATTATAAGCTATTATCGTGATGCTCTATTCAATTGCAGATATATATTCACGGTTAACGGGGTTTATCTGTTATTATTAATAATAATAGTAAAAATTATTAATCGATTTATCACATTGACAGGTTATTATAAGTATTAGATGCATTTATTATTAATACTCACTTTGATTAATATTATTAATAATATTCGGTTATTCATATTGGCTGTAATGTATATATAGTTTAAGAATTTTATTTAACCTTCCATTGGGCGCAACTAATCTGTGAGATGAAGTCACGAAAAAAGTGTTTTGGAACAATTTCATGATTTGTTCAAATTTATCAATAAAAACAGCAAAGAAAAATTAAAATGTTATCTAAAAGCCTAAATATACTCAAATGTAAGTGAAAAGTTCTTTTTAATATGTTTTTTTAACATACATTCAAAAATTGCATTAATTGAGTACATTAATCTCTTAGATGAATTGCGCCGATCGTATTAGGATTTGCATTGCGCCCGACGGAAGGTTAAAAACTTTTCAACTAAAAAAAAAAAAATTGTGTTATGAATTTGATTTATAATTTAAAGGATTTAAAAAAACGCTAAAAAAATCGAATCTATAGAATATAGATGATTATGCATATACTAACCTCTTGAGTTATATTTTGACTTGGGATAAAAACATATAACAGCAATTTTCTTGCTTTATGTTACATGGTTAACCGTGCAAAGCAAATCAATATATTTACTCCCAGATATCGGACCAAATAAAAGAGAAATGCGGTAGGAGAAGTTGAAACTTCGGGAAGAGGGAGGATGCGTTAAAGAATATAAATATAGTAGCCTATTTTGAGCAGAAAAGCAACGCAAACGCAGCAACTTTTAAACAAAAAAAAAACTTATATTCTATATTTTATCCACATTTTAATATTTCCATAACAATTTTGATTGTATTAAGATGATGGGTTAAAATGTTTGAATAAGAGAGATAAAAATATTTATGCATAAATTGACAGATAAAAATTATCTCTCGTTTGCCATGGTAATACTTTATATGCTCTAATATTATTAAAAACAAATAATGGAGATTGTTGAATTTCCATGAAAAAATTTTTATATCATGAAACTTTTGCCAACTATAATTTTTCATATCAGATGTTTTGATTAATTTTTTTCATAATTTGTTAACGAAATCATTCCGGCGAGGGTTGTGGTACTTTTATTCTTAGCTGGTTCGTTGTGGTTTAATATTAAACAACAAATTATTAAAATTGAAATATTCATTATAAACAATTCCTAAGTGCAAACCAAATATATTCTTTTTGCTCGGAAGTCTAAAGAAAAAAAATTCATTTATCTTTATAATTTCCATATTTAATTTCACAAGAAACTATGATAACGAAAGAGATAAGAATAGAAAATAACTAGTAAAAACTTCCAACGAACGCATGCTAAGGTTAAGAAATAGTCGAAATTCGGTTTGATAATAACCTATTTTCTAAATGATTGTAGATATCGAAAAACTTTATGTGCAAAGGTTTTTCATTTTGCAATGAAGCAGTAATTTACCATATTCGCATTAATATTCGATCTTCAGTAATAAGGGAAATAGTGAAGGAATGCAAAAGTTTCCACTTTTTATCAATTGGAGGATTCATCTACGAATTAGATTAGGTTCTTCAGCTAGATGATTCATCTATGAGTTAGACTGACATTTGTATATAAATTTATATATCTTTAAACGGAGGTGAGGTATTATGAGCTTTCGGAAACATAATCGAACAAATAATGCAAAAATGTTTTGGAAAAGCTGGTGGGATCGATGAGAAACAATGCAATTAATAGTCTGCCTATAAGAAATCTAGCTGAAATTAATATTTTACTTTGCTAAATTTGGTAATGTTGTATCGGAAAGATTTATACAAAAGGCGTTGTACTTTTGAAAAAATAAATAAAATAAAAATATATGTATGTTGTTTCATCATACTGAGTGAGATAAATATTATTTATTACAATGATTTTTAGAGACCGGATTCGAAGAGACACATTTTTATTAAATGCATTAATTTATTTTTATAGTTTTTGATTAAATTACGATTATATTGTTAAGTTATATTCCATTACGATCACGATTATAACAACAAGACTGGAAGAAAATCATTTCCCTTACAACGATGATAATTTACAGTATAATTGAGCATGTTCTCGCTTCTTCTGTTAGTATAGTAATCATGCTTGTCTGTTTAACAGCTTTACCAGTATTGGCCGATCATTCCTCATATATGCATGCAGATAACACAGGAAACACTGCTAATGGAATTGATTTCGGTCAGCCTACAATTCCTATATTTCTTTTTTGTTGAGGTTCAGTTAGTCAAATTCACCGTAACGCTTCAAATCAGGAGAATAATTTTGTTCGCTTATTAATTTGCATTTTAAAAAAAGTTTATAGTTTAAATTAAAGCGATAAAACTAATTTCAGTTACGCTTGATATAAATAAATATCTTTACATGGTCTAAGAAAGACAACATTTTATTTTATTCATTCAAATTAAAAGGAACAAACAGAACTCTACTTACAAAATATTCAGATTAATTCAGAATATTTCACTTAGATTTCTTTATAAAATATTTTTAAAAATAATAAATGCCTTGCGAAAATTTATATAAGAAAAAACTATAATTCAAAAATTTCCTATTCTATCATTTTGATTTCGTTCTTAATAGTTAGCATTGTACCTTAGAGAAGGGGGGGGGAACCACTGTGTGCTTCTACTGTAATTCCATTACATCACCGGGAAGTGAACAAACTTCATGCGTCAGATACTTCTAAACATCGATATTTATTCAGTTACTCACTGAACATATTTAATTTCCAACAGCTGTTCCTGTTTCTGCTTGCATACCTGAATTTCTCTCCTATTTTCTCATAGATTTGAAAAATGCTAATTTTTTTTCCATTCATTTTTAGTTCCACACATACGGAGTATGAAAAGAAAAAGTGTTGTAATCGTTAAAAAATATTCAAACTCGATATTTCCGCAAAAATCCACATTTCAGACCTCTCAAAGTTTTTAAAAATACATTCTCATTTAATTATATTTATCTATTTGTTCTTGTGTGCTCAAAATTTCTTTGAGCTAGATGGATGAAATTTGGTTTTTGAATTTTACACCAAACCTTCTTTCTGACACATTTTGAAAGAAATCCTTTCAGAAAAAGTCTGTCTGGCGATACAAGTGAACGTGATAAATGCATAATGTAATAAGAAAGGCACACATACTTTATATCAAAAATTGCGAACCATCTGGGGTCTGTCGGAACACACTTTCGCGAGCATATGAACATGATAACTTGAAAACGAGACAATTTAAGATAAAAGAAATTTAATACACAAAGCACAAAACTCTTAAAATGAAACTCCGAGCATTCTTTGCGCTTTGCTCAAGATCCTCAATTTTATGCATAGAGACGATACCTTTAATCGAAAGTTAGCAAGAAAGTTTCGGAGAGACTGTTCCCATTTATTTGATTCCAATTATGCCTAATGTTAAACTTTTTACCAAACACAAAAAAAAACAGCTCAATTACGTCATGAATCAATTTTCAAAAACTGCAAAAACAGAAAAATATTTTTAGTTTGAGTCGTATTTTTGGAATCCCACTCAAGAGCATGTTTGTTGCATAATAGTAAATAATTGGTAAAAATTTCAGATCAATATTTGCATTATTTTTTTTAAAAAATACGACTTTGTTTAAGAAAGCAGGGTCGTCGAATAATGGCTGTACGTACTTTTCAGTCAATCAGAAATCGTGGACCAAAATATTAACGTATTTTAAAAATGATGTTCTTCCATTTCAAGTGATATTATATTAATCGATTTCAAAAAAAATTGTGAAAACTAAATTTCAAAAGCAAAATAAAAGTATTTTAGCATTTAAAGACTTAAAAATTAACTAGTAGTGTAAGCGAGTATAATGGTTATCGAAAAATTCGTTCAATTTTCACAATTGAGACAAACTGTTAATAGAGGTTTGATTGATTTGTATATGTTTGTATTGAGCGATTGTATGAAGAAAAGTTTTATATCTACATGGAAGAAGCTTTGGCCGGATAACGTTGTCGAACGCAACTCCGAGGAACTTGTGCAAGTGTCTGTCGAACCTTAATCGACCATATTGTGTTTCTGACGAACATAATGGAGCTAGATGTAGATAGTAATAGACAGACATAGATAGTAGTAGATGTAGATAACTTTTGTGCAATGATGTATTTCAAAGTTATGGCGGGAAAATGTAAAAACATTCTACCATCATTTCACGAATTTTTTTAATAGGACAATTAATCCCTATTAAAAAAGGCTAATTTGGCTAAAGGCTAATCCCTAGGCGAATTTGATTTTGTCAAGTAATGCGGAATGGTTAAAGAGATGGACAAATGACATTCAGTTTCATGTATATAAAGGCATCAAAAAATTTAAAAAAAAGAGATTATTATAAATTTTCCAATTATTGCAAATGTGACTCTTTAATATCGTCAGTAGATGTTTCTCAGGTTCACGGTTGCAGATTCGATTCCAGAATTGTCACAAACTGTACAAATGCTTTGCGTACTGGCCTTTTTTATTGTATTATAAGTTGAATGCCGTTTCTTTAAAAAGAGGAATTTAGAAATCCAGCGCATGTTTCATGCTCAACTTGTCATTGTGGTTTAGAACTAAGAATTCCGTCCCAAAATAGCTCTCATGCAAATTTATAAAGAAATAAATTCATCCACAATCTTTACTTACATTGGTGAGATATGTGACAGAGAGAATTATTGCCCATCTTTCATTTGAGGTCTAGAAGGAACTCTATATATAAAAAGAAAAAAATCTGGAAATATAAGCGTAAGCTATCCCAAAAGATATGTAAATGGTGAACATATTCCTCTGAAATGCCATCAGGTGAACCGTATATAATGCACATTTATATTTCTCCTCTCTGTGTAACCATAGCAACATGTCAAATGTGTTTTATCCACTCTACAATCATGAACCGTATAAATAACGTGTGCTGGCTTCTGAACATATGACTTCGCGAAATTTTATGTAGAAATTTAAAACTACATTACAAGTACATTTGACGGTAGTGCAGAAATAGTACGTGGTTATTGAAGATAAGGTGCGGAGTATGATGAAATCTCTCTTTTCCAAGAACTTCAGTGTGTTTTCAAAGAAGTATTTCAGAAAAATAAATTCACTAAATACCAACAAAAGATGTGTTCTGTGTATCAAGGACCAATATGCCGACATGAAAAATAAATGTAATGATACTGACACTACTAGCAAATATTTATCGTGAATTAATCATCAAACAAATAAAGGGTATCCCAAAATTAAAGCAAGATTTGAATATTGCCACCATTCATTCAGTAAAGTGTTGGCGAACCCTATTTTTTTTAAAAAAATCATTTGCCAGCTGATAGCTTAGGGTTAGTAAAAAAAAAGGGAGCGTTACACGATATCACAATGTATTAACGAAAGATTTGAAATAAACAAAAAACACAGGGGTTTTTTCTTTTAAGTTGTTATATTTCTATTGAATCATAAAGTACACAGAATACGTTATGTATGGCATTGCACATAGGGCAAATTGCCTCCACGGCTTTGCTGTCACATACGCACTCTTTTGTCGAAATTTCCCATGACCATTTTGCATAAATGTGGCTAAATTTCGTTGATGCAGCGTTGAATTTCATCATTCCATGCACGCTTGCATTTAGGCTTGTTATCATAGGCCTTTGACTTCAAATAACCCCTTAAAAAGAAATTCGATGGTGCTAAATTACACGATCTAGAGGGTGAATTGTCAAACTTTTGAACTGTGGCAGCCAGACTTTCATTATTTTTAAAATATTGTTCAACAATGAAAACACTCTGTTCTAACGCATTACGTTCCATTTTTACTAGCCGTAAACTATTAGATGTCGGACGGTTTTTAATAGGGTTGCCAACACTTTACTGCACGAATAATGGCAAATTCAAGTCTCTCCTTAATTTTGGGACGCCATTTAAAAATAATCAATTTTTTCCTGTCATCTCTACTATTAATGAAGACGAATGTGTATATCTGCGCGTGTACGTTGGCGCTCTTCAGTACAAATCTTTAGATTAATAACAACCAAATTGCGTACAGATATGCTTTGGAATGCGGGAATGAGCACATCGGAGCGATTTTTCGGAAATTTCATTTAAAAACTAAACTAATTTTTTAATTTTTCTGCTATTACCCCTAAAATTATTATTGTGCAAAAGTGGTTTTTACATAATTTTAAAATTTAAATAAAAGCTGTATTTTTAATGATAACAAATATAATAGGCTAGCAAATTTTTCTTTAATTTTGACAGTTTAAAAAAATCCGTAATTTCATTATTGAACTAAAATGCAAACTTTCATAATCTCATCAAATACTTCATTGCATGATTCATCACATGATTTTATTGCTGAAAACTCAGAAAGAATAATTATCTGTAATATCTGGGAGAAAGAATAAGGAAGTGCAGCTACAGTACCGCGAAATTTAGAAGATAGGTGAAACGCGCATTTACGATTTTAATAACAAATGACGTCACTGATTCCATTAGGAATAAAGAATATTCAAATAACATGACTTTAATGACTGCTATCATTTAATAATTAAAACTTGTTTTGGGAATAATTATGAACATCAAGCTATGCATAAGAAAGCATAATCACTATTCCTGGTGAACTAGCTGGTCGTCAAAGACGGCTAGTATATTTTATATCCAATGCTGTATTTCACCTTTCACTCTGTTTTAAACCAAATTTATTAGAGAGACTGAATATTTTCTTTGCAAGAAGGTTTAAAAATACCTTCATTTTTTTTTCTAGAAAAAATTTACTAATATTATTTTTTACAATATCTCCTAGCTATTTCCGAATAATTATATTAAATATACCTGCATAATTACATATAATCAAAAATTCAATGAATGCTAGAAAAGTCCTGTCATATTTTGTCTAGATTTCGTGAAAGTAACTATGAAATACCCAGAAAAAAATGAAACCCGGAAACTACAGATTAATCAAAAGAAAATCTGAATGAGACATAAGGAGAATATCAAGTACATGAAAGCTTCAGTACCATTTCACTCTCTGCAGAAACGACTTACGTGACTTGGTTGCAATGATTGCACTAACACAACTTCATAATCCTTAAATCTGTCTTATTTCGAGTGCTAACGTAGGAAAATAAGACATAAACATTTATTTGATGAAATAATTGAAAACCAAAAACTATCAGCTATTGTTATGCCAACTAACATCTGCAAGGAGGGTTTTTTCATCGAAGAAAATGAATAAATTTTTAGCTTAAATTTTATTAGCTACATTCTTTTCCAGAAGTTCACAGTGTTCTTATTCCTAAGTAGCATGTGTGTGTGTGTTGGCCTTTTGAAGGCCAATTTATTACTGTACTATTTTTAGTTGAATTGTTATTAAATGTTTTCAAAAAATTAATGCAAACGATTTTGAAATAAGAAAATATATAGGCACTCCTTTTCTAAGTAGCCTTGTAAGATTTTGAACTACTCTACTACTAATTTTTTAAAATTTATATTCCATTTAACACATAAATTTTTATGTTAATGTATTTTTTTAAAGAAGTGATTTAACGATGCCTGAAAGCAAGCATAAATTAGTCATTCAAACGAATGCAAGAATAGTAAAGCTTTTGCCAGCAAACGAAACAGGTGTTTGATGACAGCTGCAGCTTCAGCCTGTGAGGAGATGAAGCGATAACATTACAAGTAGTGATTCGGGAATTTTTAATTTACTGTTTCAAAACGTTCACTAAACTCTTCCTTATACTTAGCAAGATTCGCTGTATTAATATAACAAATAATAATAACTTATGAGATTAATAAGCTATCGATGGTTTTTAAAAATCGTCTCTTTCAACAGATATTTCAATTTTAATTTTTAAAAAACATTTTAGACAGTTAAAGGATTTTGCATATTGTAATATTTTATACAAAAGGAAATTTTACGTTAAAAATATTACACATGAAATCTTGAGCAACACCATATATATCAACTAGTTGAAAATAAAAAGCGAAAAAAGTCATAAAAACCAGATCATCCACGGATGGAATTTGCCCAAAATTCAATGCGCAATAATATTTCTGATGCTAAAACTATGCATCAACTTTCATCCTCCTTGTCCTTTGCATTTCTAATTTATCGTATTTTTATACATATGGACAGACAAATATTCTTTAGATTTCAAAAATTCACATAATTCTACAAATTTAGCATTAGGATCATATACTAAATTTCAACCATTTAGATTGTTTTTAATTGCTTCGATAAAGTAATTGTTAATATAACTAATTTAATACCCTTCATGCTACTAAATGGTACTTTTTCACAGAATAGATTATTTTAGAAATAATGAGGAACTATTCAAAAGTCGCATATGAGGTGGATATATTTTTATTCATTGTTTATTTGTCAGGAAATTAATGAATCTCAAAGATAAAATCTTTAATAACTAATTATAAAATTAAAAATCTCAAATCTCAATTGGTTAATAAAATCTTTAAAAAATTAATTATAATTGGTAATAATAGTTCTTAAAATATCTTATTTAATAATATCATTCGTTATTAATTGTTTGTAAACAAAATTCCACCATCAGATCATTCTAGTGCCACAGCAATTTAATTGTAATTTGTGAACAAATGTTCTAGAAATTTTAAAAATTCCACAGATTAAAGCTATGCTAAAACAGGCTTTCAATAATTAAATACATTTCAACCCTTGGTGAATAGAAAAATTTAATAAGTAACTTCTTGAACAATTTCGAGCATGAAATATTCATTAATTTTTACACACGCTGTATGTAGAAGCAGCGTATCATATAATTTTCTATTAACTTTTTTTTCCCTGTCGCCAAAAGATTTCTTCGAAAAGAGGAGAATGCATACACAGATTTTGGATAAATATGTTGGCAAGCAGGTGCAAAAAACACGAGCTTCCAGAGTGACGTTCTACGAATTAATTCCTATGCAGGAATGATTTCGAAAAACTGATGTTTACACCTTGAAGAAATACATTCAGTGAGGAAATAGAAACTGCGCATATTATGGTGGAATAAATTTGTTTCTCGGTTTTTAAAATGAGTAAACAAAAAAAAAATCACTTTCTAAAAATGCAGTTTTTTTAAAAGAATTCAAGCGAAAGGTGTGAGTCATGTAACGGAATTATTAATGAGTGAAAGTCCACAAACTGAAAATCTTTAAAACATGGAAAAATTTGAAAACATATTTTATTTTTTAGAGTTTGTCTTTATTAGCTTTATTGAAAACAGAAACTTCTTTTAAACAGAAGGTGTTTCCGCATTTTTTTAAACAAAATGCAATGAAGCGATTATTATTTTAAAGAATTGAATATCAATCCTGCTTTAATATGTTCCATTTCTTTCTATTTTATTCCAGTAAGACATAAATCATCAGAACATAGAATTTTAAAAATACAATTTTTTCCTGAAATTGAATATAAATACAACTTATGTGATTTTTATATAATTGCATACTTTTAATGTTATATATACGTAATAATGGTATATATTACATACGTTCTTAAAGTAAATAACTCCAGAATAGGAACATCACTAATTCAGTCCTTACATAGGAATACATTTGGTCTAAGATTAGCCGCTTTTAAAAGTGTTGATTCTTTTAATAAACACAAAAACTAAATAAGAGTAATTTTTATCTGTAGAAATCCTTTTAAATACATTTAAAAAACATAAATAATCAATTTCAAATGTGTAATATGATAATACTACTATGTGATTTCAACTATTCCTGAATAAACTCGATTTTAATAAAATAAATGTTATAATTCAATGGATAATATATTCATAAATAGGTTCATTTATTATTACTGAATTATTTCATTTATTATTAATATATATAGTAGCAAATTAATATTATTCATAACTAGAATCATAAATAAATGATGTGGGACCGAATATCTAGCCGAATTCAGAAGTCATAGGCTCACGATAAAATAGAAAGTGGTATCTTCTATTAGTCAGGGATATTCTGTTAGTTAAGCATCAACTGTAGTTCAAGATAAAGGATAAGCATTTTCTATTAGACAAAGATATCTTGAAACATCTAGATATCACTTAATATAGAAATTTGCTTCATTTTCTGAGGGGAAATTATAACCTGTTGGTCTTTCGGGGGAAACTGGTTTACATTTGCATTTCATCCGTGACCAAGTCAGAATAATCACCTGCAGCCATTTCAATTATAGTAAATAAATCATCCTTACCTAATTTTACATGCGATTTTCTGGGAGAATAAAAGTATCGCGAAAACACTGACAATCCGTGTATATCATTCATTCTTCCAATATGAATAAACAAAAATGTTTTTGAGAAAAAAAATCTTAAATAATTTATTGAAATTTTATTCATTTATTTGCATTTTCCTTAAATTTCTTTTTTTTTTATTCAATAAGTAAAAGAACTCGCAAAGAGTTGCTCGTGATATGATAAATGTCAGCGAAATCGAAATCGCAACATTAAAAAAAACTATGAAAAGGAAACAAAAATAAACAAAATTGATTTTGCACATTTATTTTCGTTTGTGACTATTATATTTTCTGGAGAACTTCAGATGTTAGAAATTTTCTGCTAAAATAATTGAAATAACTTAAAATGAAAACAGCTAAAAATAAGAGAACGAAGTTAGACAATTTTCTGCAAACGGGTTATTAAAGAAATAGATTTGATTTAGGAAGGTTGATAGGTTTAAACAATATGTTGAAAGTTTAGTTACTAAATTACTGATTTCATTATCATTTTACTTATAATAGGAATAAACAAATATATTTTGAGGAAAATAATCTTGTTTTCTAAAGATTATTCATTATCATCATTAATTTTTCTTTAAATTATGCCAAATCACATTAGTAATTTTATTAATGCTTTATTAATATGAATCCCCGTAAATGAAAGAAAAATTAATGGAAATTCAATTATTTTTAATATGCTAAGCTTTCGTATTTTTGAGCATCGACTGAGAGAAGTTTTAAAAGCCTTGATAATAAACATTTTAAATCAATTATTTTATCTCTCTGTTTGAACATTTTAATGGAATTTTGTTTCAGCGTTTTGAGAAAGAAAAAAATAGCATGCAAATTTTGCAAACGGTCATGCATAACAGCTTGCATTTTTCCTTTACATCGAGACAATAATGAATCTTTTTTTATTATTATTTCACCATTGCGTTATTTTAAATACTATGTAATAATGCAAGTTGTGCGAATTTTGGAGCTCAATTTTATCAGTCCACTTTTGATTTCTGAAAATTCTTTATTTAATTAAAAGCTAATTTTAGGTGCAATTGCTCATATTCGAAATAAATCTTTACGAAAGTAGTTAATTAACTGAAGCAATATTCATTAAGACACATAATTAATAATAAATTTTTAAAAAGTAGTCCCAAATATAAATGTTCATATATTTAATAATAAATATGTTCTATTCATAAATATTTATCTTAATAAATAATGTGAGTCATTTTAATTACTTTATTTTTTTTCTTGTCAAAAATACTTCATATAAATTTTTAAAGCTCTCTTTAGTTAATTAAGAACTTTATATTTCCGACGGAAATTGGAAAATAAGTGAACTGTTTATTCTATGATTGTTAAAATTCCTTAGAAAAGTTATAATATCACTAATACACGAGCATAATAAATCTTTGATAAGCCACCCATTTATGAAAACCCCATACAAGCAGTTAATCTTGCAGCCGTGTAACTGTATATCAATTAACAGTCTAACCGTTCTATCCAAATTCAAAGTACACTCAGATATCTGAAAAGAATGTTTACATGATAAACCGCCTTGGTCGGAGTACACTGGCACCAACATACCTGCATTTGCATCGTTTTCCACTATTAGGTCAATTTAATGTTAATAATGAAGTACCGAATTGGAGCCTTTGGCTATTTCATAGAGGCATACCGCATTAGAAAAATAAATTATTTTCTGCTTTTTTTTACTTTTTCATTTACGAAGTAGACAAAGAAAAAGTTTTGTAATCGTCAAAAAATTCGAAATAGAGATTTTGACAAATTTCTGCAAGTTGATGTAACAGCTGAAAATTTTGACTGGCATTTGTATATTTTTTGGCGCGTTCGAAATCGGTAGAAATTTTCAAAAATTCCATAAAAAGTTATTCGATGTGCGAAATTCACTTTCCTTTGTATTCATTAACGTATAAAGGCGTAAGATGCTCTTCAAAAAGGAAATGTAGAAAAAGGTAGCAGAAAAAAATGCTTTGATTGGAAGTGAGTTTTCAAATATTTTTAACATTAGTGATATTTTAAAAAGGCATTGAATTTCTTTATCTTTTTTTTCCTTAAGCTATTGTAAAATAATAAAAGTATAAGGCAATTACGAGTTTACAGTATTTACATTCACACTTTTAAATAACAAATGCTCACAAAGCTGGTAATTTTGTTCTTTGTATTTGGCTTATACTATTTTGAGTTGTAAAAATTTTAGATATCGTATAATTATTAAATATCTTTCTATGAAACCCAAATTAAAATTAATAATTTTTATCTTCATCCACTCATAAAAATTAAACTTGATTCCATAACAAAACATATGCGACTGTTTTTTTATTAACAATTATTGGTATGTAGTTTGGGCCTTAAATTGACAAAAATGTTTATTTTTTGCCATAACAGAGCAACATCTTTACAAACCAAATCTGAATCGGTGAAAATATGAACAAAATTATTTAAAATTCTGCCATTTTGAATTAATTTGTTCAAAATATAGATCTATATACTGAAAGCGAAAGCACCACTATATCAACCTTCATTAGTTCTAACTTGAATTAACACAGAAAAACGTTATTTGCTGTAATTTAAAATTTGATTACCCCGAATTTAGAATTGTGGTCTATTATTGTTTTTCTTTCAGTCGATTCATTTATGAAACAAGATTTCGATAGAAGATTTATCTTTAAACACAATAATCATCAGAATAAGAAGTTAAAAAAAAAGAGGGTAAAATCAGTTTATTTCTAAAAAGCATCATTTGACTTCTTTTCAGATATCAAAAGTTCATATCTCTCATTTTAGAAAATCTGTGCTTTTAACATGTAAACGATTCTCAATGACTGCATATTTATTCTTAATATATTCGGGACCAGATTTGTTTGATCAAAATTCCTGCTATGTCAATATTTAAAATATTCGCCCAAAAATTCAATTCAAAGTTTTCAAAAGTGACTCTTTGCATATTGTTTTGTTCTTTAATTTTCTTTAATATTGCAGAATCATGAAAGTGCCATTCATTTTATTCAAAAAAAAATAACTCTGAACCTGTCTAAATCAGTAAAATAGTATGGGGAACCGAGAAATTATTCTTTATTTCCTAAAGAACTTCCATCACTTTTGTAGCAGTCTATAAAGTATACTCATACACGGCAAAAATTCGATCTTTTTGCGAACGGATTATTTCCGCTTTTCATCTCGGAGAAGGCAAAATGAAAAATATGCGATGGAGTGCAAAATGAATTTTACACTTTCTATTTTTGAATTTTATGTTGAAAAAAAAGTGATGGTAGAATAGACGAAGTGAAACTGCCTATTTTTCTTACTTTCTTTCCCTGTATGTGATAGAATATCTTTGAGTGATATTCTAAGAAATTTTGATAGCCAATGCCACTATTTGATTTCATTTTGAAAAGATTCTTATTAATTTTTTTTTTTTTTACAATTTCGTAAGAATATATGCATAGGAAAATAGATGTGTGCAAATAGTACAGATAGAATATCTTTGAAATATAAAATAATAATACTTTAAACAAATTTTTGTCACGTACAATATTTGAATAATCATAAATGTAATGCAAATTAATGCGAGATTAATTATTCTAATTTCAACGTAGCATGTAAAAGTAATAGACATAAAAAATTATTATGATGCCAACTCAAATGTGGTAACCCTTTAATTCCAATACATTTTTCGATTTTTTTTTCAAGTATTAATTCATATTCTGCTTTATCGTTATAAGAATCAGTTTTTACAGTTTGATTAGTGATTCAAAAATCATTGAATCATTTTTAGAAAAAGCTGATTATTTTATGATTTTATAGCGGAAGGGTCATATTTACATATAATATATCCAATTAATTAAATAAAAGGCCAAAAATTTTAAAAATATTAAAACTAAAAAAAGCTATATTTATTAGTTTTCTAGCTTTTAGCATTATATCTCTACTTAAAATATAAATGAATGTCTATGCCTGTATGTGTGTATACACTTCTTATTTGATATAGAACCGTTTGACATAGAGCTACTATACATGGTACTTAAATACTTTAGAGGGTGGGAATGTACAGCTCGTAGAAATATTTTCAATTTTAATTAAATAAAATGTAAGCACACTTTTCGCGTTTTTTTAAACAATTTCTGAAAATATTACAGCACAAAATTAATTTTTACACCATTTTAAAATTTAAAAAAAATACCTTTTAGTGATACAAACCAATCTTATTAATCTTTTCTATTTTCTATTAATTTACGAAAATTATTTTAATTATATTTTCCGATAATATATTTCACTTAAAATAAAAATAAAATTGAAATTACACACGCATGTTACGCGTCCAAAAAAAATGTTTAGCCTTTATCAACATGTAGCTATTATGCCAAAGACATAAATTATTTCACTCTCACTAACTGCTGGAGTTCCAGAACCGTTTAATCGAAAATAATAAAATTTTGATATTTTCTGAATTATGATATTCAGAGCTTTCTAACTCAGTCAGATTTAGACGCAAAAAATTAACACTTGTTTTTATTTGAAAATTAGAGAGACAATAATGCTTTACTGAGAATGATTTATGTTACTAAAGGACAGTATAAAACTTAACCTTCACAATTTTTTTCAGTACATTTTTTAATTAAAGTAAAATTAAATATTATTATTCACGCCATTTAAATCCTTATGAAATTAAAACTGAAAATCATATTTTATAATAAATCAGAAAAATTTCTATTGAATAATCTTTTAAATTATTGCATAAATTATAAATCCTTATTCTCACTTTTCAAAAAATGAGAATGGTTTTGTTTCAGCAAAAAAAAGTGCATTATTGGAAGGTTAATTACTTACATTTCAAATTATTGTTCACATTTTATGGTGAGATAATAGAAAACTAAAGAAATGCACAGTACAATGAGCAAAACAGTGTACTGATATTTTTAAATAATATCAATTCCATGACTACAAAAATCTGAAGCTTAAAAATATTTTTCTGAAAAAATCATTAAGACCAATTTATAAAAATATTTAAATGAAAATTTTTGCGACCATCAATCCCAGTTAACCATCTGGTCGCCAAAGGCGGATAGTGTATTAGGATACCCACTGGGAATTTACCCTTTAAACTTTGGGGACTCAAATAAAAAATACTGTAATGTATATATTTGATTATAATATAGTTTTTTTTAATTATTATTATAATTACTCTTGCCGTTTCAATACCTGCTAATTAATACATTTTCCTGCGCTTTCTTTTTATTCATTTTAATAATATTTTTGAATACAAAATCTTTATAAATAATTAAATTAATTTGCATGGTTAAAAAAATTCAGAAATCGATTCCAAAAAATAATTGTTTGCGATCTCTAGTTAAAACTTTTTACAGCTTTGAAAGAATTTTTATTTCTAAAAAAATGTTACATTCTTTCATACATATTTCAAATTACTCAAATAAAATAAACAGTATCCTTTCAATATATTTTTCATAAATTAGTTTACTCTTTTATTCATTTCTTTAAACCTGACTCTTTAGAAGACTAAAAATATAAATATTTTTAAACTTTAATTATTACTAGGTTCTCCAATCTTTCTCTTAATTAATAAATATAATATTTAAATAAGATTTTTCTGTAAACTACGTTTGCCTTATTTTTTCTTTCAATAAATAACTTTTAAGTTTTCATCCTTTGAAATTCTTCATTTCTTTGAAACTGTTGCATATTTTTTTATCAACTCTATATTCAACTCTATATCTATTTATCAACTCTATCTCTCTTTTGCACTAATATTTATATTTAAATTTACATAATAGCAATTATTAGTAAGAGACGCTTTTTATATTTTTATAACGCTTGCTGATGAATTTGATCTTTTATACCCCGCTCCTTTTTAGAAAAGAGAAGAAAAAACTGTACAGATGCTTTGTTTTTATGTAGTCATTTGCATCTTCAAATGTATTTTTTAAATGATTTAATATATATATATATATATATATATATATATATATATATATATATATATATATATATATATATATATATATATATATATATATATATAATTTTGAAGCAAATAAATGACTATCTAATTATTTTTAAATTTCCGAGATTTTCCTGTTATTAGAGTTTTTAATCTCTATATATGAATCCGGATTTTATAAATGGTTATCATGTTTATGGGATCCTGTTCAATATAAACATTTTGTAAATCAAATATTCTATTGTTAGTGCGGCTTGGAAGTTTTGGGTCTGAGATATTGGTATATGTTTAAACTAGTCCTCGTCATTTGATCATGATTTAAAATTATGAACCCAACGCTATAAAAGAATTCGTATGGCTTCAAACCGTGAAAGTTTGATAGATTAATTAATATTAATAAAATGTTTCAGACCACATTGAAAGGCTTTAACCCTGGTCATCATTTTTTAATCTGTATGCATGATTTTTAAGGGTAATTCAATCACTCTTATTTTAAATTAAAACTATGGCTGCCTGGGTAATGTTTATAAAATGAAAAACATATGATTATTACTTCTATTTATCCTCGAAAATATTTTTAAGTATCATAATTTTCATTTACAAATTTAAAATTTCATAGAAAATCCTTTTTTGAAAATAATATAATTAGTGCAAATAATCTAGCCACTTTTCTGTATTTCTCAATAAATCAATTTTTGATAAATTTTATTTCAACTAAGAAAGGATTGAAGTGATAAAGAATACGACTTTTATATTTGTATAAAGAAAACTTATTCATTTTTACTTGAAATAATTCGAATGTAAATAAAACAAATACCATAAACATAAAAAAATGCATTAAAAATTCGCACGATCAAAAATTTTAAAATTATCGCTTAAAGGCATAATGAGGTAGCACAGAATATAAATTTAAATTTAAAAATTTCTTAAATTTTGTAAGAGGATGCATATACAACAATTATTAGTGGTTTTATTTTCCTATAACTATGTTTGTGTCTTAGGTAAAAGAAATAAATATTTTCTGAAGATTCATCATTTATTATTGAAGAAAATTAGAAATTCTAATAGATGCACTAATAAATTACGTCTCTTCAAATCAATAATTATACGGAAAAAAAGGATAAATTTACAAGATTTAAATAAGATAACTGCCGCTCTGAAAGAAAAGTAAACAGAGATTTCCTCATACACAGGGAAGATTATTGGAAGCTGAAGCTAATTTCTTTTCAAGATAAAAGATTTTTTTTTCTTGGTAAAAGTGGAACTAAAGCTGAAACCGCCAAATGGTAATATTAGTAACACTGGTCACGTTATTCTCATGTAATAATTATATATCAAAGTCATGTCAAAATCTTGTCGCTATTATTAATCGGAAATATTATGTAAAATGGTTTTAAATATTGCTAATACCTTCTTCTGAAATATACCTTTACATATGTTTAACATACAAAAAAATTAAAATACTGATTTAAAAGTAAAACAAAGATAAGTTAAATTTTATATCAGTGCGTGGGGAGGGGTGCGTGATTGCGAGTGTATATTGTGCGTGTAAGTGTATGTGTGTGTTGTGTGCATATATATATGTATGTCTGTATTGTGTGCATGTGTATATGTATGCGTGTATTGTGTGCGTGTGATGTGTATATGTGTTGTGTGCATGTGTTGTGTGCATGTGTTGTGTGCATGTGTTGTGTGCATGTGTTGTGTGCGTGTGCATGTGTGTGTGTGCATGTGTGTGTGTGTGTATGTGTTGTGTGCATGTGTTGTGTGTGCGTGTGTGTGTGTGTGTGTGTGTGTGTGTGTGTGTGTGTGTGTGTGTGTGTGTGTGTGTGTGTGTGTGTGTGTGTGTGTGTGTGTGTGTGTGTGTTGGAGCCACAAAAAGATTAATCATTATTATAAAAGACACTTTTCTCTAAAATCGAAGTCCTTTACAAATGGTAAAATGAACATTTCTACAAATCTGTATTTTTCAAAAATATAGCTTTGTTAGAGAAGAAAATACTTTTGTTGAACAAATGCTGAACTGAACAAATTAGTTAGCACAGAGCTTACAAAGTTTTCGAGTCTATTGTCACGTTTCAAATGTTGATTCGATATTTTTCTAAACCAGCTTGTTCAACTGTTTGTTGACATAAGCGGCTACGGTAAGTATAATAGTTTCAAAAATCCTCTTAATGCAGATGATGGCTTAGCCGCAGACGTAATTCACCTCAACTTATTTTGAAATACAAACATGTGACTCACATGAGTTGATTCTGTTTTATCGCAGACTGAAAACATTAAACGGCCATCTCTCTTTCACGTTTCACAGCAGCTGATGCACAAGCTTAAATAAACTGAGACGAGATGTAAACAAAATTCAACATCTTCGTAACATTATTTCGCATTTTTATTTGAGAATCGTAAATTAAAACCAATTACACTAAAGGTCGATTTGATTTAATAGCTGAAAAAAAATCTCCAAAATGTTCTCGCACTTTGTCCAATAAAGGTGTTATCCCAGAGGACACCTTGCATGTTATTGTTGTTGCTTGGCAAGGAGTACAATAGTCTCGAAATATTAACCTTTGACGTGAATTTAAAATTTTTATTGAATTTGTCGTGTAATCCTTGGTGAATTATTTGGCGATTACTCTCCAAGATGCGTTAATAGTATCCGAAAATAGAATTTGTATTTTAGATGTTTTTTATCTAAATGAATAAAGCCATAATTTGATTTAGAACTACAATTTTAGACACAAACTCTCTTACCAAATTTGATATATTTAAGCCATGGCGTTTTCGAACTATATAATCAAGCATTTTAAGGTTTAAAATGTGTAAGAAGCATTTGTTGATCAGATTAAATCATATACTTAAAAAGTGACCCGAACAGAAGTAGAAAACACAAAAACAAATCTTATTTGAGCTCGAATGAATGATCAGAAACGACATTAAAATTAAAAAGAACTTTTTCAGAATAATTAAAATTTTCTCAAAAAAATCTCACTTTCTTCACAAAACTCTGAAATATTTTCATAAACAATTAAAAAACATTAATTTAATTTTTACAAGGACATCTATATCAAGAGTTTTCTATAGAAAATGAGTAAATTTCTTTGTATATGAAAATATTTCAACGAGTTTTGTGAAGAAAGTGAGATTTTTTTGAGAGAATTTTAATTATTCTGAAAAATTTCTTTTTAATTTTTCATAATTGATGAATTTAATACTACACTAAATGATTTCTTTATACTAATAATTAATTCATCGTTATAAAGCTCGTCTTTTACCGAGCTTTATAAAGATGAATTAATTATTAGTATAAAGAAAGTCTCTTTCGACCAACATTTAGATACCATTCATAGAATTTAGTATTATACAAAAATACAAAATTTAGAAACAAAATCTTACATGAAATCTAGTATTATAAAAAATTATTTTACTTACGCAAGATGATAGAATATTAATTATAATAAAACTATCTGAAAAATCCCTATAGGTATTTTTAATTAAATCTTCCTTAGAAATTAATAAAAAATTTCACATTCACACCAAATGAACGTTGAAACATACTTTATTTTCATACTTTACTTTATTTTACTTTATTACATACTTTATTTTGAGAACCATTATAAGCATCTTAATAACTTTAAGAAAATAATATTTTTAAAATCACGCTATGCAAATTGAAATAAGGAATAAAAAATAATAAAATGATTAGAACTTCATTATTTGCTCTACTTTCTACGACCTTCATCTTATTAATAACTTTTAGAAAGGTTTCCATTATTAAACCGTATGTGTAAAATAAATGTCTTCTTTATTAGAAAGATTTTATAAATTCAAAAATTTTAAGGAACTCACGCGTTCATTATTAACTCCTTATTTTTGAAAAAATATTATCTTTAGTAACATAATTTTATAATCTGTCACGTTTCAAGTATTACTGACCTAAATTATCTTATTTAATTATATATTCTTCAAATATATATCGCTAAATCTTTAATGAAACCAATATAATGTGATGAAATCTTCAGTGAATGAAAATCAAGCAAATTTTTAAATTAACTAAATTTCATAATTCAAATTTATATAAAATTTAATTTTTGATTAAAAACATTATTAGCCATAAATATCTACAAAATATTTTTAATGTAAAGTAATGCTTACAATTTACTTGCCCATTGAAGTATGGACATTGCTATTAAGGGTAAAATAAACTCTTATTATTTTGAATGGATCTTTAAAAAAGTCTACACATAAATAATATTACCATCAACTGAATATGACAAATATTTTTAGCCGAATTTTTGCACAAGATATTCGAAATCTTCATCACGGTGACTGATTACAATTCACGGTGACTTTTCTTTGTTCTTAATTGAATTTGATTTTAGAGCAATTTCTTATCTAATTAAAGTTATGAACATTGGATGCAAAGAATATGGAAATATAAAGATCTACCCCAACCTTGCCTTAGTGGTAGGAGCCTTAGTCTCTTTAGTTCAAATATCTCCCAATGTCTTCATGATAAAATTTATTTACTGCTAAAAACAATTTAAAACAAAACAGTTTCTGTTTATAAAGTGAAGCAATATTCTATAGAGATTTCAAATATTTCAAAATTTCGAAATTCTAGATATTCTCTGATTGATTCTATTTTCTTCTTGAGATTTATTAAAACGGGTAAAATTCATACTTATAAACATTCCCTTCAAAATGTAAACAGTCTCAACTTCTAAATCTTACGATGATGTGGAAATGGAAAGCACTTTCGGTGCCAGTCTATCCCCAGACTTTCGGCAATTCGAATATTCAATTTAAGATTTCTGATCTTGAAATAGTAGCAATCAACTAATCATGAATTTGATATTCTTTATCCAATATGACATCCAGAATCTAATTCTGCAAGCCATCACCCTGGGATTTCAATAAGTTTGTTTACAAAACGATAGCGTGTGTGGATTCTCTTGTATTTGGCTTAGAGATTCCTCTCAAAGCAAACACGAAATATTCATTTGCAATATATTTCTATTTATATTTCTAAATTTAATAAAAATGTTTACTTAAAAAAAGTAAATAATAAAAATTTTTATTTATTTAAAAAAATAATTTAAAAATTAATGGAGGGGAGTATTTTCAGAAAGTTTTAACATGTTGACCTTGATTCTAATACAAATTGGAAGTTATTGTTGAAATTATTTAATTAGCTAATAAAAATTGAACTATCGCAAGTTTTCGTTCAAATTTATTCAAATGATAATTATTACGAAATAATTGTTCTATTCTTTTTAAAGGCATAACACAAAGTCGTGAAAAGAAAATTATTTGTTAATTATTATTCAAATTATTCAATTTTAATTTATTCAAACTTAAAATGTTTTTTTTTTCTATTTAAGCATTAGTATTATTAAATCTCTAAAAGATACCATAGCTTATAAAAGAACTACATTCGTACTATTTTATAGAGAAATTATTTAAGCGAGAAAAATGTATTAAAATTTCAACAAAAGAAAAAATCAATAATTAGAACTTTTCTATTAGCAAGTTCTAGAAAAATCCTGTCAAATATTTGTGATAGCTATCTCAAAAATTAATATTTGTGCCAGCGGAACAACGCCAATAGTCAAGCTTTAAAGAGACTGTGGCCCAAATAATAGATCATACTAATATATCATACTAATTTTTTGTAAAGTTCTGTTTGGGCATGATACAATCGGAATTTAAAATATTTATGCTTTCTCAAACGTAGCATTTCCGGATTAATTTGGGAAAATAAACTCTCATTTTTCCCTAATCTCTTTTACATGAGGGATATTTGATAGAGTGTAAAACATCTTGATGAATGATATCCTAGATAATATATAAACTGCAAGAAATAATTCATTTTCAGTAAGCAAAAATGCATAAGTAATTTTTATTCAGTAAAGAAAATCTTTCTTAAGATCTTATTGCTGAAGAATTTAAGAATAATTTACTAAATCACTGGATGGCCCACCACTTTCACAATAGACTAGTAGTTCTTCCTCTCCTATATCAGCAAACTCAAATTCTAATGTTATATTTGAAAAATTAATTGGAAAAATGATTGACATCATCATAAAAATCAAACTGAATTTTTAATTGCGAACAAAGAAAAACAAAAAGCCATAATTTCCAGAACTGAAACTCTCCCTTTCCAAAAAAACAAGATAAACTTGACAAATATTTTAAATCAGCAGAAGTGGTCGCGCCGAAACTTTCTCGCATACTCTTTTTTATAATGGTGTTATCCGCTCCCACCACTGCAAAATACTAGAGATCTTGAAATTGAGGAAATTTTAGTGAATCTTGAATATTGTGGAAATTCTAGCCAGACGTTAATTTGAAATGTTGTAACAGCTTTATAAATAAGCAATTAAGAGATGCAAATTATAAAAGAAATTGAAGAAAAAGAGAAAATTAGTGCTGTAATATTTTGTTTCAATCTAAAAGCATAAGAACGTAAACCAATAATTCGATTTATAAGTGTATTAAATTAATTTAAATTTTTACATGTCAATTTGTACTAATTAATTATTAATTTCTGTTATTAATAAAATTAGTAATGGCATAATTTGAATATAAAAATCGTTATCAAATAAATTCTATACTTTTTAAAAAGTCTGATTTTAATAAATTTATAGCAGACGATACTTTTCAGCAGAAAAGAATTTCAATAAACCTTCGTCCAAAACTGTAATAAAAAAAGAAAGAAAATGATAGGCTCGTCAGGTAACATTCATTGTTTATTTATTGCTAATATTTTTTGTTACAACAACTTTGGCATCTCTATAATGTTATAACAAGAAGAGAAAGAACTTAAGCAATTAAACAACTAAAAATGAAAATAATAATTTTTTTAGGAGCAGAAAAATAAAAGATAATTTCAAATGAAATCTACAAAATTCCAAAAATACCTTTCCTGAAATTAAGAAACATGATCTAAAAATAACCCCGGTAGTTGGTTATTAATTCTTAATTTAAAAAATATATTTTTTTAATCCTTAATTATTAATTGGTATGATTATTTGCCTTATTTGAAAGTCATTACTTTGCTCATAATTATAAGAAATTCTGTCTGAATTCTGTGTAAAATATGTGACCATTTTTTTTTTTTTTTTTTTTTTTGGAATTCCTTGAAATTAGAAAAAAAAAACCTAAAATTAATTTCGTAAAAAATATATAATTCTTAAATTGATTAAAGTAAAACATTCAGGAACCTAAAAAAATACCAAAATAGATTCTATTTTTCTCAATGTTCTTACTCGGATTTCATTTGCACTTTTTATTATTTTCTAAGTTATTATATTATATTCTATTTTCAAAATAAAATATTAAGATAGATAGGTGCATTTCTTTTGCCTTTTTATCTTCTGCGTCTTCTTCTTGAACTAAAAGGGTTTTTTTTTTTTATAACTTCCAAATATCAGAAAAAATTTCTTAAGCAGACATAATTTATTTTGAATGCTGCAAATGGTTTCTAATGAACTAACGTGCATTTCTTTGTAAGTCGCCAATCAACAGAACATTTCTCGGAACATTTTCTGAAAGGACATGCAATCAGAAATAGCATCCAGCTATTGATGAAATGAAAGAAGAATAAACATTACTTTTACCATTTGTAAAGTAAGTTTCGGTAGAAAAAAGAAGAAAAAAACAGTAATTTGCGTAAGATTCAAAGAAATGCATTGATTAAATTTGACTGCAATATATTGAAAATAAAAATAAAAAGTGCAATTAGCGATATGTTAGGTAATATTCTCTTCTTATTCTTTTTTATTTTTTTTTTTTTTTTTTTTGCATTTACATGAAAATGAATCCTTTAATTTCTATTTCAAAGAAGTCGATTCAAGTACCATTTAAATTACTTAAAAATGAACCTATTGTCCGCCTTACTTTAGTTTGAAGTATTACTTCTCTTTGGCTACTACAAAATGTGAATAGGATTCTAAAATTAAATTGTTGCATCATATTTTGTGTGCATTATATAATCACGAGTTGATTTTATCTTAAGCAATTTTTCATAGTTCGATAGCAAATTCCTATCCATTTCAAATAGCCTAATGCGTAGAAAATAATTAATCTAACAAATTATTTATATTACCATATTTCGGGGCGCATAAATAGTTTTGATGTTTTTCTATACAAAGAGAAAATATTCTAATCTTCTAAAATCGAATTCAAGAAATTTGATGAAACTCCATAATTCAGACCACCCTGATTACGAAAAATATATTTTTTGGAGATATATCTGTTTGTCAGTTGATTTTTCAGTGGAAACGATAACAAAAGTGCATTGAGCTGGAAGAATAAAATTCATTATATAAAGAAGCGCCAAAAATATAGATTTATATCAAACTTTATTTGTATACTTTATGGGGAAGTGCGTCTAGCTGTCCGAGTACATATAAACTACATAACTACAAAATGTAAAATGCTAGATGGATGAAATTTGGGGCACAGATTTAGCGCCTAATCTGTAGTTCCGTATCAAAATGTTAAACCAAATCCGTCGAGGGATTGGTCGTCTTTTGATCTATATTTTTCATGCATATGAATGGGATCACACAAAAACGATCTGATATTTTTGTGTGGTCCATCAGAACATATTTTAACGTTACACGCTTAAACATTAAAAACTTTTTTAATTTTCTTTTTTTTCGCCGCCATTTTTTTTTGATAAATTTGCAACAGAGTTTATGTTAATCATTTAATAATAATTATAACATCGATTGATCAATATTTTGCATATTATATTATCGATTTGTCAATAATTGTGGTATTATATAAATTTATAAGCTCACTTTTCAATCACAAATAACATACGTATAAAATAATAACTGTAAATTGACACTTGCATCGCTTCTATTGAAAATGATAAAAGCTTTTCAATGTGGAATTTCAATTTCTTTCGTCGAATTTTTAAAATGCAACAATGAATCCGTCAAAAAATTGTTTAGCTCCTTTAGCTATAATTTTTTTTCTCTATATAATAAGGAACACGCAGACATTTTTAATACATACTTTCTAGAATTTCTTTAATGCTTCTTATTACAAGAAAATAAAATTATTCTGTTATCTATGAATCAAAAAGAAATTCAGAAGTGAGGCGATTGTAACTATTTGGAATAAAGTAAAACACGCTCTAACTATTTTTCTCGATTTTAAAAAAAAAACATCGATAAATAATTTAGAAGTGTTTTTTTTCTCATAAAATTATTGGTTTTATTATTCATTTTAAAATGTTTTGCACAGTTATCAGTTTTATTAATTTAAATTTCAACTTATATATTCGGTACATTTTTTTTTCTTCAGTACATTTTTTCTTTGAATTTTAAACCTAATTTCTGTCAGTTATGCATTCCAATCATCGATACAAAAAATTCGAAAGAAAATGTAAATGAAGTCGAAATTAAGCAGAAATACTAAGAAAATCATGGAAACAAACTTTTTGAACTAGTTTTCATAGGTGTTTATCATACTTTAAAATTCCATTAAGTCTTAAAATAGTATTTTGAGTCGTATTTCAGCAAATAACAAATCAAATCGTAGCATTTCAATATGAATGAAAATAATATTTATAAAAATAAATGAATCCCATATGCAGAAATAGTTACCGTGACAAGGATCTAGAACCAAAGCTTTTGTAAATTAAAAGTAAATTTTGTAAATTAAATTAAAACATTATTTTTCCCAGTATCATACTAGTACTAAAAAATAAAGAGGTTTAGGAAAATTTTCAAATCTCATTCTTTTCCGTTTACTGTTTGTAACACGCTTTTATTAACTCATCTTCTTATCCGTCTGTTCGGTACAAATTTTTCAATCGATTTTAAACTAACTTCCAAATAAGCTAGAGACATGAAACTTTAAATATAGCTCAGAGCTGGATGATAATGCAATATTAATTATCATCTTATTGTTTGGTGCAAATTTTATCATCGAACACAGCTCAATGGAAAGTTAATTTAAAATCATTTGCAAAATTTAGACACACAAAACTAAAAAACAGAAAATTATTATCTAAATAAAAAAAATGTTAATATACCATGTTTTCAAAATGGACTAGAAAGTGTAACTAATTTCTCCTAACTCCATTCTGATTTGTAACCCCGTACAGGCCATCACAAAAATATAGAATCTCCTGGTTTTGTACTATTTTTCTGGTTTAAGCAAGAATAATTTTTAGTAGTAAATTCAAGAGTAAATATTATTTTCTTTCATATACAGATGTTACAAAGTAATCCATGCACGTAAATTTGTTATATTTTCTTGTTTGATTCTGTTTAAAATTTTAAATAATTTATGATTTTAAATATTATAGGGAAAACTTAACATGCAAAGTTTTTTAAAAGATGAATATAACTCTGTGTAGCATTGAAATTATTTATGCCATATCTTTTAACTAATGTGTTTTATTTTAAGTGATCTAATATCTTTTTTTTTTAATTTTAGATAAGTGAGCAGCTACCTCAACGGCGATAAAGAACAAAACAAATGATATAATATCATTTACTCAACAACAAAAATCGCAAGGCCAAAAAATAAATCTCTGAATACAAATATCCTTATTTCAAGATGCCAAGTATTCGCACAGAATCTCTTGTAGAGACTGAGAGTGTGGCAAAAGATGCTAAAGCCAGCGATCACCCACGTGTGGTGATGCTTGGAGCCAGTGGCGTTGGAAAAACTGCTATTGTTCAGCAGTTCTTTTATGGCAAATTTCCTGTAGACCATATACCAACGGTTGAAGAAATGCACAGCACTACCTATAACATATCAGGTTCCACATTGGCTTTGGATGTCCTGGATACCAGTGGGTATTATGCATTCCCTGCTATGAGAAGACTCGCCATCAAGACAGGAGACGCCTTCATTCTGGTGTACGCTATCGATGACACAGAATCATTCCATTATGTATCATCTCTTAGAGATATGATCTTAGAAATCCGCCAAAAAGGAGAGGATCCCGTTCCTATTGTGGTTGTCGGTAATAAGAGTGATCTTGAAGATACCAGAGTGGTGTCCAGGGACATCACAGAGTCTGTCGTCACCATAGACTGGGAGGTGGGCTTCGTTGAAGCGTCAGCAAAAGAAAACGTAGACATTGCACTGATCTTTAAAACCGTCTTGACTCAAGCTCATATTTGTTATGCACTTGGAACCCCTATGGAACGCCGCAGGAAATCCTTGCCGATTCAGTCAACCTATCCCAAACTGAAAAGAGCATTGGAACAAAAGAGACACAGTTGCGTCGTTCAATAAGTTGGTTTCATTATTGAACTTTTACATTTTGGATGAATTTATTATTAGTTGACTAACATTTTGAGAATTATGTTGTTGTTGTTGTTTCTTTTCGAATCCATTTCTGAACTCCTGATTTCAAGACACTTGAAGGGTTTTTTTGGTTTATTGTTTGGTCTCTGCATTTGTCTCAACTCTATTGCATAGTATAGATGTCTTGTCTGATCACTTTTACTTGGCATAAACTATGGAAGCAAATATGCTTTGCTGTCAATGATAAACCAAACTCTATTGCATAATATAGATGTCTTGTCTGATCACTTTTACTTGGCATAAACTATGGAAGCAAATATGCTTTGCTGTCAATGATAAACCAAACTCTATTGCATGGTATAGATGTCTTGTCTGATCACTTTTACTTGGCATAAACTATGGAAGCAAATATGCTTTGCTGTCAATGATAAACCAAAGTTGTGAATTAAATTATTGTTACATGTCACTAGTTAGTAGATGTGATGATGTTTGTTCAGAAACATTCAACTGCTTACAATTTATTTATATGTCCAATTTATGTATAATATGTGTCGTGAACGTTTTGATACAATCTTTCGCGTAAGTAACCGAGCTTTTTTTCAGACTATAACTTGGTTTTATTTATAAATCTTTGCATTTTAATGAATTTAATGTTATTTGACTAAAATTTTGAGAATGATGCTTTTTTTCCGAGTCCACTATTATATACTCCCGATTTCAATACACTTAAAATATTTTTACTTATTTCCTTTTTCTTTTACTTCAACACTATTGCATAATATAGATGTACAGTCTGGTCACTTATATTTAGAATTAACCATTAAAGAAAATAGGCTTTAGTGCACGTAATAAACTAGAAGTTAGAATTGTGAATTAAATTGTTGTTAAATGTCATTAGTTAGCAGATGTAATGATTTTTATTCTGAAACTTTCAACTGTTTACAATACTTCTTATATTCTAAAAACATCAACTGTTTATAATATGTACATGCAGTTTATATATAACATATGTCAGTGAAGGTTTTGATACAACAATCTTTCGCGTAAATAACTGAGCTTTCTCCAGATAATATTTTCCGGTAAAATATGCTTAAAAATTTTGAAGAATTTTAACCATTGTAAGGAATTTTTCAGATTTCCTTAACATTTCATAACTATTTGAAATAAAATTAATATTGGATTTAGAATTCATGAATGAAATTCTTATGGTGAATATAGCAGATTCTTCTTACTATAAAAGTACGGATAGTCACTATATTAAAAATAAAAAAAAACTCGCTAATTGCAGTATTGATAGTGGTTGTAACCCCATATGGTCTAGCATATTTAGTTGATCCATGAATCAAGAATTCATACCAAGGCAATTCATACCGGATAGTCACTATATTAATAATACTTGTTAAATGCAGTATTGATAGTGGTTGTAACCCCATATGGTCTAGCATATTTAGTTGATCATTGAATCAAGAATTCATACCAAGGCTATTTCTAAGCAATGATTCAGAATTGAAATTTAATTTATTACCGGATATGACCCATTTCCAAGTTTGTTTATTCAAATTGACTGAGTCGAATAATTGGTATAATAACCTACTATTTCAAAACCCCTTCAAATGCTCATAAAATTCCTTGGCTTCGAAATTTCCTTAACCTTCCAGCTTCCTATAACTTCTTTTTTAAATTAATTTCCCATATCTTTCCAAATCCTCATACAACAAGATTGAATAACAGTGATGATTAGCTGCTTAGATGCTAAAACCTAAAAAATTTCATCATTACACAAATGCAAACTCGGGCAGAAAACTGAACTCTACAGATGAAGAGCCTTGAATTTAAATTTCGTTCCGTTATAAATAATTTTTCCATAATATAGTTCAATTCTTGTTGAATCAATGTAAGATTTTTATATTTACAAAAATTTCTATTTTAATCCTCCTTTCTCTATTCTTCATTTAACACTCTATTTGTAAAATCCCAACTAAACAGTCAATGATACTATTCTCTATATAATAAGCAGAAGTCCCTCAAGAGAAAAGAGATTTTGTGAAATTCAACAGTTTTGCTGTTAAAATTTTTAGAGATCGCTTGCTCTAAAGACAATTCCTCTCTTCTAAATTTCATTTCATATAATTTTATAAAACTTCACCCATTCTTATTGCATAAAATTTAAAAAATTAAATAAATATTTGCATGTTCTGTTCACATCCATTCCAAATTAATTAAAAAGAGGCCTACTCTGTAGGAATGGGTATGTTACATGGTGTAGTAATCATAATAATCAGAAGCTCGTAACACAGTGTATATGGCATATGTATATGCTCTTTAGATTGTATATGCTCATCTTCAGTTGGTTAAAACACCCTGGGACATTTGAGATCAAGTAGCTCTAATATATGGAAGTAGATTGCTCTCCTTTTCAAAGAAAGCTAACCTATATTTATTTTTGCTTGAGGGAAACATTCAGTGGCCATATCTATTGCATTGAGAGATTCGTTATTAAAATACGTGTCGATCTAACACTCGATAATCATTGATAAATGGTATCCGACCCCTACCATTTCTGTATCTACCCGGTAGCAAGAACCAACCACTATTCCGGAAGCATCACGTCCTCCTTTCTGAGGTGCCCCTCACAGGTGGGAGTATTTATATACTTAAAAAATTTGGAATGCAGCTGCTGCTACAATACCTATGCCTGAGCCGCTTCTGTTCTTCACATTGTATTTTATATGTGTAGTCACGTGCAATATTAAATAAATGTTGGTTTCACATTTTCTGCAAACTTTGCAATTGTCATCATAAGAAAGGTTATGTTTCGTCCAACTTTCATGTTCAGCTCAAATGTATGAAACTTGTATTCTATGAAAAATGTAATGTCTTTGTCGTTTTCAACATTATAAAATTAGTCTACTGTATTGTTTGATGTCATTGTAGTGTCAGTTTAATGTCTTGAATAGTGTGACTAAATTTCATGTTTCATGCAATTTTCAGTTTGTTTTTTAACAATCATGTAGTTTTAATAAAAATTATGATTTAAAAAAAAATTTTGTTCGACTTCATGTTTATTATCATTTCTACAATTTGTCAGAAGATTGCATAATCCCCCTAAGGGAATACATGTTATAAATTTTTCACAATTTTCTTACTAAAAAGTCATATGTATTTAATTTTTTGGAGTTAAAGAAGTCATAAGCATCTTCGTATCTTTTTTTATCTATTTTATCCAAAGCGCTGCTTCATCCAATATTCCAAACTTTAGTCATTTAAATTGTTTTCAATCTCCTCCAATACTTTTAAAAATTTTAATAATTGAATTTCCAAAAACTGTTGATATTACACTTGTCGAAATTTTATACTTTTTTGTTACCTCTTTGTTTTTCATTTCATTTTATGGGGTTTTTTAAGCTGAATTCTTCTTCCACGTGCAATGATTCCCTATATTTACCATAAATAATTTAGCATTAAACTGAATTTATAATGGAAATCAAGCTGCTGATTTAGAAACTTAGATTTAGAATTTCGTCGAATAGAAACGAATAACAACAAATAATTCCGGTAAGTATTTGTTATTTTTTGAAAGGATTTCGTAGAATAGAAACGAATAACAACAAATAATTCCGGTAAAGATTTGTTATTTTTTCCAAAAAAAAAAAAAAAACCTTTCGGTATTCCGAGCGAGATATTTTATTTCAGCACAAATGGATGGAAGTTTTTTCTCTTTACTTATATCCTTTCATATGAACAAAATAAAAGGTCACTTTTTGACTACAATAGTATTATGTTTCTATCTGAAAATGTTTTCTGGGTATATAGAAATTTTTTTCCGATTCGCAGAAAATGTTTTTTGTTCTGAAAATTCGAGATTCTAGAAAAAAAATCAATATATATTCGTTGTATGGAAAGTTAATTATTTATTTTTTTTAATTATTGGACAAATTAATACTTTATGCAACTTTCAAAATAGTAAATATTATTACCTATATTAATCAAAACGCACTTATTTAAGTTGAAATGTCTGGTCAACCAATTAAATAAATTAAAATAATTAAATGTAACAAATGTTGTATTACCAAACAATTTGATTTTAAATTCTAGTTCGGTTGAGGTCATGACTCATTCAATTTGAACCAAGAATATTCTAACATTAGGTATAAAAAAATATTTTATAATATGTTTTACCAACTCGAATTTGAATTAACATTTTATTTTACTTCAGTTATTTTCTTTTCTGTAAACTGACACATTTACTTAATGAAAATTTAATTCTACAAATACGATGATACAAAAAAAAAAATCTATTTTGTCCAAATTCACATTTTATAGTTAAAAGAGTTCTTCAAATAATATGTTTCAATTTATTTCATCTCACTTATTAACTAATAGATATTCTGCAAATTTGTTAAATAATCATATTTAAAGAATAAAATAATAAAATTTTTCGTCGGTTTTCACGCTAATATAGAGAATATAATCAGCACAGTTTATAGCATCAATCAGTGATTCTAAGTCTCTTAAACACCAATCATTCGCCCTTCTGATTTTCTGAATCTTCAGACCGCGTAGAATATATAGAAAATAATTTTAGTACGAACGAACTGTCATAAAAAATAAAAAAATGTGGGGGGAAAATTACATAACAGCAATTTATTGGTTTAAGTTGTTGGGCTAGCGATCAAAAGGCAGTCTTCTAGATTTGGGACAAACAAATTAACTAATAAGACCTTGAGGAGGGAGGGAGGATTAAAGATAAATAGCTAAAAAAGAAATATTAGTCAGATTAATAGCTTTTTATTTTTTGCAATAATAAAAGCTATTAATCTGACAGGAAACATTTACATTATTTTAAATTTAGATAATAAAAAGATTTATAAAATAAGATATTGCACGTCGTGATAGTTTAACTAGGTGAAGAGTGAATGTTAAAACGTGTAAATTAGGAAAAATTCTTCCCGCCTTTTTTTTTTTTTTTTAATTTGTGCAAGATTTTTGGAATTTTACTTAAATACTTGCTAAATAGAAAGGAACAACTTCGAAAAATTTCCGATTATAAACAGATTTATTTTCTGATGAATTCGACTTCATTAGAAAACAAAGGGACGTGAACGATAATAAGTACTTTTCTATCAATCAGATTGTGCGCACCTGAAAAATTCTACTATAAACTTGCTATTGACAATTTTAAATAATATTATATTGGTCGATTTTCAAAAAAAAGTTGCTGAAAATTAAATTTGAGAAACTACAAATAGTAGTGTTCGCGAGCGAGCTGTTATTAACATTCGTTCGATATATTGATTCAATATATTCCATGTATATAGTAATTGAAGCAAAATATTACCTTCACATTTAATTTTCATCTCTTTTATTCTGAAAACCAACTATTATAAAGCCATCTGAAATCGTAAAACATTCTTACAATAGGGTTTTTTTGCTGTCGGCAAATGTGGACAGATAAAAAAAAGTATTTATAAAACGACTTTCAGAATTAAGAAAAAATAATTCAGAATTATAAAAGTATTTTCAACGACTTAGTTTTGTTTTCAACAAAGTTAAATTTTTCAAACAAATAATATAGATATCGGTTTGAAATTTTTATCAAGTAATTCCTTCTCTATCAGTGGAATTGCAAAACATTTATCTTGAATTCAAAAATATTTTTTAATTTACGCTTTTTTAAAATTTATTCCTGATCTAACTCAATACCGCTTATATATCATATATATTGAATAGTATTAAACAATATTCGTAATGCTGCATAATATAATATCGCAAAATATTGTACAATGTTGGGCAACATGCTACACTATTTGGAAATTAAGCCAACTTTACCTTCGATGATTCATTGCATAAGTCTTTTCAATATTGATTACTTTTTATATTATAATTTTTACTTGAGATTAAATCCTCTTATTTAAATGTAAAAAATAAACAGATTTTGAAACATTTTCAACTTATTTCCCTCCATTATCTGGTTCTAAAATCGGAGTATATATAGTGACTTGATAAGGATAACTAATTCAATTATTTTATCTAATAAAATTGATGTTATGTATTTTTTTTTTCATGTCAAAATACGATTCTACAAAGCATTCTTATAATTTAGCAACAATTCTTTTTAAAAAAGAAATAAAAACAATCTCTAACAATGCGGTTTTATCATTGCCCATATATGTAGAATCTTTTATATTAATTACATTTTACTTTTTCTTTAATTTAGAATTCAATAATATAAACACTGAGGAATTTTAATTCTTTTTAATAATATTGTCTCGTTTTTAAGAAACTCTAGGGCTATGAAGAAACGATCCTCATAATCTTGAACCTCGATCAAATAACGAGGGTGATGCCTGGACATTCTTATTCTGCGAATGTGAATGTCTTTTTACATCACTTTCTTAACTGTTTGCAACTTTAATCAATGAAATACGTTTTATTCAATATCATGTGAATAAATGAACGTACAACTGCTGTAAGAAATATGATTTAGCAATTATCATAATCTTAAAAACATTAATAGCATCTAAAATTTTGCAAAAAGGAAGATCAAAATTCAGGCCTTCATTGACTAAAAAAAATATTCGGTTACAGTCCTAAGCAAGAAAATCTCAATGGCGAACGATATCAATCCATACTTAAATAGGCCGAGAATTTCGCTTGCAGACATCAAATATTGCGCAAAATGAAATGGCAGCGAAAAAGATGCTGGTAGTGTAGAATGTCCTCCTCAGTTTTCAATGCCACAAAAGATTTTCATAAGAATCTAAGTGGATCTGTAAAATGATAGCATTAAAGCATAAGTAAAACAACAGCGTAATAAAGAATTCAGAAGTTTAATAAGGAGTATATCATTATTTCCAACATAAAAAAAATAATTGATTGATAAAAATATGAGGTTGAAATGTTTCTTTCGAAATGCCTTAGAAAGAAGAATTGATAGTTATTTTATTACTATAGAGTGCAATAAGATAAGGGTGGGGCGGGGATTTAAAATCTTGGCAGGTATGCAAATTTATTCGCAGAATTATGAAATAAATTCAAAAGTGTGCTACCTTTTTACTTTTTAATGGATATTTCGAAATAACATATCGTCGTTTATAAATAGTATAGAAATATCAATATTTATGATTATAATAAAAGTACCATTATAAAATATCTACTTACTAGAAAACAGAAATTCGGACAAAAAGGTTACATCAATTAAAATGGACAAAAGAATTGTCCGTTTTTTTTTCAAAATATACACATTTTTATTATATATATATATATATATATATATATATATAGAGAGAGAGAGAGAGAGAGAGAGAACTGAATAGTAACAAAAAAGGTTAAAATGAACGTAAAATACACGCTGTAAGACCATGATAATGGTTTTGTTATATTTCTTCCCTGCTAATACCAGTTTGGAAAAAAAAACGAAAGAAAGAAAAAGAAAATATAAAAACCTTGTCTTGCATTTGGAATTAATTACATTTTCTTCTCTCTCACATAGTTAAGGGCCGCGGTGGTAGGATGTCGGCTTCGGAACCGGACAGTTATAAGTTCGAGACCCGATTCTACCGAAGAATCGCTATGTAAGTGGATCTGGTGCACGTGAAATCCATCGGGAGCAAAACGTTCTCTCTCTGGTGTGTTGTGGAAGTTTGGAGAGAGGGGTGTCAGCTCATTTGCTGTCCTCATCATCTGACCGCTATTCAAACATACGAGATCCGTCCTAAAATAGCCCTAGAGTTGCTTTAAAATGGATTTTAACATAACTAAACTGATCCCTCACATAGCTTATTATTTCTAGATATTGTTTATATTAGCTTTAAAGAATTTATTTAATACGAGGAATTAAAGGCAATTGCGGTAATAACTTTCATATATAAATATTTCATATTCAATGAAATTTTAGAATACATCATTCGAAGATATCATCCTCCTAGTATAAGAATTGATCTGATATCCATTCCCTCGCAAATAATACTCGGGCAAAAGAATACAATTCAAACTTTTTTGCTTTAACACAATACATGTATAATGAAATCAATACTTGCGATGCTACAGTCACATGACAAATATAATTTGCGTGCTTATCAAACATGAAACTCATTTCTTTATGTCACTCCTGGCTAATGCCTGTGATTTAAGTCCTTGAATTGTATTTTATATTTTTCAAAAACTTTTTGAATAAAAAAGAGGGTTATTTATTTTTTTATCTTTTAGATTTTATGCAAAAAGGCAATAGTCATCAGAAAAACTTTTTTTAAAGTTTTAATATAACAATTCTAAATTATTAAAAACATGAAGAATGAAAAAGCAAACGATTTTTATAAACTTCATCTCAGTATTCTGTTTGGCATAAATGTTTTTCGATTCTCGGGAGAATATATTTTAACGACTGAAAAAATAAAAAATAATAATCCAATTCATTCAATGCGTAATATTCCAAGTATAATAAAACACTCTGAATTATTGTTACAATGGTGAGCAATTTTGCGAATTTGGCATTACTTAGAGAAAATAATGCACAATATCTTTGTATTACTATGAGTGTGTGATATTGTAAAATATATTTTTTATATTTACAAAAAAAAAATGTGTTAATGCTTATCTCCAATAGACTTTCTGACTAGACACCGCATTGGTCACACCCTTCTAACTCATAAACATCTTTTACTTAACGAAAGAATTCCTATTTGCTCAAGTTGCTTAGTAACTTTAACCGTTGTTCATATTTTGATCGAATGTCCCGATTTTAGTTTTCATCGTCAACGCTATTTTAACTGCTTGTCATTGGACATTCGAATTCTGGTGGGCGAACATCCCCATCAAAACGTTTTTAATTTTTAAAAGCTATTGGCTTTTATAATTTTATCTAAAACATTTGACTTCGTAACTTTAACTTCTTGCTATTCTTACTATGAGATAGCATACAAATATATTATATTTTAATACAATTTCATATTTAATAATAATTTTTATTTATATAAGTATTTTTCAACTATATACCATATGGTGGTGCAGTATAGCCAGATTTGGCTCTTGTGCCACTAAATACTACAAATCCAATCCAATAGGCGTTAATAATTAGGTTTAGTAATTAATCATGCCTCGTTAATGCGAATTTGCAATAATGAGGAAATCTGATTTCTAATCACGTCACTGTTAGCAGGTGAAACTCAGTAGACTAAAGTGGAAGTACGACAACATCAAAAACACTCCACTTTGTCAAAACAAAAGGCAAATTTTTCGCTCAGTGAAAAATGCAGCTGCGTAAAACAGTTTAACAGATGAGAAAACGATAAACGTTGATGCCGATAGTCCTGTACCTTATATTTAAGACCTTACTCTTTTTTTTTTTTTTTTTCCTTGTGCAGTAAATTAGCTCACCGAAGAGCTTAAATTCTATATGATGTACTTGCATACGAATAATTAATTTTTCCCTTTTTTTTACTTAGTTCCAATCTTTTTACTCACTTTCATTTTACATGACTAATTTCATTGGAATTTCGTAATCGATTTTTCGTTCACTTCCTGGTTATGAAATTTTATACACCTGCGTATTGTCGATGATTATGCATTGCTTTAATATTTTCAGAACTTAATCTTTTTATTTTCAAATTAAATTAAATTCTGTTTCTCTGCAAGTAGCGCATTTTTGGTTGTTTACGTGAGATTTCAAGATACTTTAATAATTGTGATAACAGATTCTAAATTAGAAATTAAAAATAATTAAAATAAAAAGAAATCCTCATTTTAATACACTAATCGAAGTGTGTTTTAAAAATTGTTTTCTTTTTCCCCAAATTTTCGATGATTATACTATTTTGTAACCCTATATCCTAATCTAATAAAGATAGTATTTTCTGGATTGCTATTCGCATTTTAAGATAAAGGTATAACACAATTTACAAATTCATTAACACCGAAAAAAATTAACTATATAACTAAAAATGAAACTAAAGCTATTTTATATATTTGAATGTACAGTGGCTCCCAAAAGTGTTCGTACACTAAAGAAATTTGCAGAAATTGTGTTCTGTACTTCTTAATAAGGCATTTTATTAGTTGGTTTTTTTTAATTAGCATCTTTAAATAGTTCTTAATAAAACTGAACAAATATTTTTATAAAAAATCAAGTAGTATTGTTCTAAAAAATAAATAAATAAAAAATGTCACAAAATTAGAACACAAAAGTCTTCGTACATCCAAACAATATTTATTTAAATTCATCATAAAAATATCTTTTGCGGCTTATTTTTCTTCTAATTGAAAAATACACTAAAATCGTTTGATTTCAGTATTTAATATCACAATTATTTATTCTATTTACTTTATTCTTAGATATGACCACGACCTCCGTATTACGGAGGTCGTGATATGACGCGCATTCGTAAAGAAACGAGTTTAGACGTACGAAAATTAATTATATTTCATTTTAAAGCTGGAAAATCAATTAGAGGCATTGCAACTATAACTATTCTACCTCATTCAACGGTGCAAAGTATAATAAAACGTTACAGAGAGGGAAAAGGGATTGCAAACAAGCCTCGTAATGGTCGCCCTCAAATTCTGTCAGCTAGAAGTCAAAGAAATATTGTGAGTAAATTTCTAAAAAATCCACGTCTGAGTGAAATAAAGTTTACTTCATAATATAATGAATCAAATGGAACTTCTATTTCCTTTGAAACTATTCGTAGAATTCTTCGGAATGCTGGTATACATGGCCGCTCTGCACGAAGAAAATTCTTTTAAGTCAGAAGAACAGAATTGCTAGGCTTAAATTTGCCAAATCTATGATAAACCAGCCAGTGAGCTATTGGAATCGTGTCTTATGATGAAAGTAAGTTTAACATCTTTGGGTCGGATGGGAGAATCATTGTATGGAGAGAGAAAAAAAAACAAAACAAAAAAACGAAGAACTTAATCTCAAGAATTTAATTGGAACAGTAGAACATGGCGGTGGAGGTGTCATGATTTGGGGGTGTATGCCAGCGGCTGGAGTAGGCAATTTAGTATTCATTGATGGTATAATGGATCATAGAGTTTATATAAATATTCTCAATAATAATTTAAAAGTGTCAGCACAAAAATTGGGCATTTTAAACAACTTTGTGTATTACCAAGACAACGATCCTAAGCACACGGCCATGAATGTTCGTCTTTTTTGCCTCTTTCATTGCCCTCAAACCCTTAAAACTCCAGCTCAATCACCGGATTTAAACCCTATAGAACATATTTGGAAAGAATTAGAGGTGCGAATAAGAAGTCACGACATTAAATCGAAAATTCAATTGAAAGCAGTAATGATCGAAGAATGGAACAAGATCGGTGCAGAAGTAATCGACCGTTTAGTTAAATCTATGCCCAAACGTTTAAAAGCTGTTATAAAGAATAAAGGATATCCTACTAAATACTAAACATTTATAAAAATTTAGAAAATTTCATATTTAGTGATGTTTTTTAAAGTGTATGATCACTTTTGTGTCCTATTTTTGTGCAATTTTATTTATTGTCATTTTTAAAAAAATAATTTGCATCGTAATTAAAATTTATTCTTCACTGCTTTATTAAGAACTGTAAAAATATGCTATGAAAAAATTTTCATTTAAAAATAAGAATATATAATGGTAAATAATGAGGTTTTTAATTGATTCTTGTTGGTGTACGAACACTTTTGGGAGCCACTGTATATCATCATATCCGTACGCCAAACTGAGAAAATTTTGTTTAAATTTTTGAGAGAAATCACAAATAAATTTAAAAATTTTAACTCACATTTTAACACGGAATTTTTTTTAAAATTATAATATGCAGTCATTATTTTTGTAACATCCATTATGTTATATAATATCCTTTAAAAATTTAACAAATTTGTACATCTAATTCTAAATTTTCTATGCACAGTTGGTAAAAATTCTAACTCGTGCGTGTCCGCCAACTTAAAAATTTTTATTTGACTCTCTGTTGCATAAATGTATTCAGTTACTATTTACAATTAAAATAGTGTTTATTTAAATATAATTCCTTGGTACCTAATTTTAAAAAAAGGCTGAACGCATTATCTTGTGAAAATAGACCATAGTTTTTTATCCTTCGAAGAAAAGCAAAAAATGTTAAATACAATTCAAATTTTGATGGACAAGAAGTCATCTAAAGCAGTGCTATTATTCAAAATATCATTTTAAGTTTAAAATATTTTTTAAGCTCAAACTGATGTAAAAATTGTATACATATTCCAGATTTTTTTTATTTTTCTTGATAGCTTTAAATTTTTTATGGGACTTTTTTCCAATTTTCAAATATCAAAAAGCAACGCATAAGTTACTTCAGGCATTAAATCACCAATCTTAAAAATAGTTTCTGAAAAAATACCAGACAGAAATGAAATTAAATTTTTAAATGGTGTCTTAAATATGAGTTACATCCTGTTAAAATGTATACTTTTTTTCTGTAATACTTTAAAAAATGTTCTTCGAGTGGAAAATTTTATTTAAACAATAAGTATTTTTAAGTGCCTCAGGTAAAAAAAAAAATTATAACTTTTAATAAAGAACTGAAAGATATCCTCAAAATCATTTCAAAATTCGTAAATTCAGTTCTTATTTTCTCTTGTAAAGTTATATAAATTCATTTTTGTTCAATGTAAAACTAAAAAGAGAAAAAAAGGGTAAATAAAAAAATATTTTAAATGACAAAAAAAAATTAATAATAATTTTAGTTGACTGAAGATAATTCGAAAATTTTTAACTGAAGTAGTTTCCTAACTCCTACTACTTTTGGCTCAATATAGGTTTTAACAGAAATGAGTTTTTAAGATCTAGCGTGCATCCTTGTCTCCAAACTTTTTTTTATTTTTTTGTAAACTTGAATGCTCTATTTATCCTAAATATCTGCCAATTACTAATTTAAAGTGTGCTGCTACACTTGCGTATGCGGCTGCTACTCTATGAAGAAGATTATCGTCTAATTTTTAGAATATTTCAGCAGGAATCGTTCGACATTTTTTTTAAATTTTTTATTCATAATATCTGTTATTGTTAACATCATGATTTAAAACTGATGAATTGATAATCTTTTTATGGCACAAGCTGAGTCAAACGCATGCTAATTTAAAGTATGTAGAAATCCTAAAGCAGGCAGCAAAAACCAAAAGTAAAAAAAAAAAAAAAAGGTGGCCGAATGTAATAAGAAATTAAATGCTATGCTATGCTTGAAACTAATGCTGCAAATAAATGAGATAACAAGGATATGGTTAGATTCGACCAACACATTTCTCAAATTAGAGTAAGCCTTTCTGAAATATTTTATTCTTACGATATTTAGAGCATTCATATAAAACATTTCAGATAGAGTGGATTGTACCGCATGTTGGTGATGAATCTGAAGGAAATCGATGTTTTTGAATGAAAATGTATGACCAAAGAGAAGTCTTGCTAGCGTGCCATTTAGGCGACGGTTGAGACAATCAGCTTTAAGTCGGGCTTTAAGTGGTTGGTTTTGTTAATATTTATGTTTATTACAATTGTTTATTTAATATGTATGCTGCCATATCAGCAGTGAATTCAGTTTTAGTACACTGCCCATGTCCTGAAAGGAGCAAATGTTTCAATGTTAGCATTTTTTTTTTTTTTTTTTTTTTTTTTTTTGCTGCAACATCGGTTACCACTTCATGCTACCATGTCCCAGAACCCAAAAGAATAAAATGTCAAAAATATTGTCTAGAAGTTTAAAATATAATTATATTGTGCTAAGAATCACAAGATGATTATTTTAGGGTGTATTTAAAATTGCTTCAATCGAACTTTTGAAATTTTTATAGATTATCCACTTTTTCTTCTGTAATAGCCATTTCTTTAAAAGCTGTATAATGTAAAACTTGCTAAATTCTCTACAATTAAAATTTAGAAATGTTTCTTCAGCTTCCTACAAATGTCAACGTGGTTAAAAACAACAGCTGAATCAACATGGTCTGCGAGTTCAGAACTGTCAATAAAAACAGTACCATATTTCTCAAAGCTTTGTTTGTGATAATAGAACACTCGCATGCAAACGGCACAGTCGATGACTTCGACAATTCATTAAAATCATCAATTATAAATATGTTTCTGCTTGTCCAAGACAGAATTTCATTTTCTTTAGGTAAAATCTCTAAGGCGTTATGCTAATATTCTTTAAAATAGAATGTATTCTGCAGTCAAAAAACGGGAATAAATTAAACCTTTTTATCAAAGAACTGATCATAAATAAAATTCACAACTGCATATAAAGAATAAGATGGAATTTTTTTTATTTTAAAATAATATTTGAGAAAGGGCTCCTCACGTCGTAACTATAAACATGGCTCTTTTGTAATTACATAAAAGTTTTTAACTTTGCTCAGTTCTTGCTGCTGAAGGAAAGAGTTTGGTACCGACTATACATCATGCTAACATAATCAAGTTTCGATAAAATCATTCTGTAAATTTTTAAAAGAATTGAGCAATTACAACCCCCATATAGCATTCGATAAAAAATTTTAAAGACTTATGACACTTTTTTTCTTTAATGGGAAGTATGAGAGCAGAACACAAGTTTAGAATATGAACATATAAAAAAAATTACTTTCTTTGCACATAAATTTAAAAACAGACTTTTCTCTTTTATTAAAATACTTGTTAGAGTTTTGACTCCCTCCGGTGGAGAAAAGGGGAAATTTTGTTCCCCTAACCAGATGTATTCGAGACGCCGACGCGGCGACATGTACATACTCTCTCTCCCGTCCTTTGTGTTGTGATGTGTTTGTGTGGTTGCTTAGAAATGTCCGTGTCCATATATGTGTGAAAATAAACCTATGAAAGTTCAACTCCTGCTTCGTCATTTATGGAATTGTCATGCACTGCCTGAATAATACTATTTTAATAAAAGAGAAAAGTCTATACCTATAAGCACAAAATATTAGGCGATATTTTTACGTTTTTCGATATTTTGGATATTAGAATATCTTAAAAATATCGTAACAATGTTGCTGAGCATTTTGCGCTAATAGGGAAATCAAATTTCCAAGTATTTCCATCGCTTAAAGGACATCAACAAGAATTATTACCACTAAATTGACAACAAATTTATTCCACAAGCAATAGAAAACGAATGATTGCATTGTGTAAACCATAAGCATGGCGATCTCAAAACACAGAAACCAGCTGGAAATAAAATCAAAGCTCAAAAAAAGTGAGGTGGGGCTTTGGTTGAAATTTTGATTATCTATTTGCATCTGAGAAATGAAAATTGAATTTTTTATTTGTATAAGAAAAAAATCTAATATTTTCTCAAGAATTTGATTACAATTCGTATTCTGATTATATATAGAACGAGCATGTAATGCTTAAAGCAAAAGCATAAGTATGAGGATGGAATACTAGTTATTAGTACTAAAATAGAGCTTTCTTTATCAGATTACAGATGACTTGCAACATATTGCTTTCTTTTCAATTACATTCATTTTGTTTAAACCTTCAGACAAGATATTACTCTTACTTCCTACCATAACATTCAAAAAATATTTCATTTTAATGTTACCATCCACTGAAAATATACACCTACATACATATAGGGACTAAACAAATAATAAAGCAAAAGTAATGTATACAATAGTTAAACAATAATTTAATCCACTTCTTTCAAAACAAGATGTACTTAAATATCATAATATCATATAATCAAAGTGTTGCCAGAGAAGAGTGAAAATAATACTAATTTGCTTCTTAACAATTTGTCTTGAATATTGGAAATAAATCAAATGTCCAACCAATTATAATTTTGTTGCTTCTGTGATGTAAAAACAGCAACATTCTTAGGTTGTAAGAGACAATTATTTTCCTTTTCAATAATGCAATAATTAAATGTCAACATGCATGTATTATTTTATTTATTTTAATGCCCAATTAGCTCACTTTTGGTCTTTCAAAAATCTTTTTCTCCAAAAAAAGTCACTTCTTGAAATGTAATTAACAATCTAATCAATGAGTTCAAACGATGTTCCTCAAGAAAATATTTTCTGTTTATTCTCCTATATGTGTATGTACATGTATACTTCTTATTACAATTTGTGTTTGGATAACAGGGATTTCATATCTTGGTTTTCACTAAGTTCTGAAAAAATTTATTTTTCAAGTTTATCCCACCCCCTCGCCAAGTATTGGGAAATTTTGTGTAATCCTTATCATCATTTAATTTATAAAGAATTCTGAAAATAAATTTTCAAAATCTGTTATTTATTTTGAAAATTATGATTCAACAAAAGTACAACAAAATATATGCAGCTTATACAATTTTATTTGTAAGCAATGATCACAAAACCAAAGAAACAATGGCTGCTAACACACATTCTAGCAAAAGATATCTTAAGTGTAAAAGTAATAAGATATTTGCATACAAAATTTTCTGTTATCAATAAAATAGAACATATGGCTGAAAGAAAAATGAAGGAACATATGCAGCATTCAAGAGTTTTGCTACAGTACATTAATATTACAAACAAGAGGATTTCTTTATAATAAATATATCTGTTCATATACTTTTATTTACATAAATATTTTATTTTATGTACAAAGGATAGATTTATTTTGATATTATGCAGATCATACATGATTAAGTTTGAAGAGATTCTGAATGAATATCTGCTACATTCATCAAAAATATGCTAATTTCACAATTTTTTTATACAATGTATAATGCATAATTTCAAATAAGATTAATATTAAGTACCTGAAATATATTAAATTGAAACTTTTTCACTAAACACTGAATATCAATAGATTTTGTAAGTCTCAAACTTGCTAATAGTATATATATTTTTTAATCTCATTGGTATTTAGATTACAAAAGTATAACAAAATACAAACTGAAAGTAGCCATCAATAAAATAAGGTAAGAAATCGAATTCAATATACATTTGATAATGACCTCCAAAACATCATCTCTAAAAAATTAAAGAATTATTTTTAAAAAAATTTCTGTACACACTTATTTTACATCATGACAAATCTAGATTGTTTAAAACATCTAACTTTGTAAACAAAATAGCTAATATACTTTGGCTTTGCTTTTCAAGTTAGAAAAAGAATGGAAAACATTCAAAATGTAACAAATGAAAATATAAATCTCAGGACATATAGAGAAAGATAGTAACTTAAATAATAATAAATGTTACAAAAAAAAAACTTTTTTCTGAGAGACACAGAAAATTCTAAGAATAAAATAACCTGTATTTAATATCAAATTTCTTTTTATCTCTGCAATAAGTCAAAAAGCAATATGCCAGTGCAAAGATGAATTTGTTTAGGGCTGTAAAACTATTTAAAATCTTTTTTTTTTTTTAAAAATAAACAGTTGATCTATAATGAAGCTACAAAATTCTGATTAATTTCCAAAACAAGTATACACCATAAGGCTCACATTATATGTTGAGAAACTTCTTTTTTTTTTTTTTTTTTTACACATGAATATGGGGAATATGTAAGCCAATAATGATTATACAATCAAAAGATATAATTTAAAATATTATTTGTAAATATTCTGCAAAAAAGAATACGAACAAAAAAATATCTAAATAATGTCACAAGTGCAGGTACTTAATCACAGATTCAAACATAGGAAATGATTTAATAATTAATGAATGAATCAATTAAGATTTCCAAAAATCAATTACATAAATCAATGATTAAGAATAAAAAAACTGAATTTTCAACCACTTAAATCTATACAAAAGTATTACAAATGTAAAAAAAAGGAATGTGTCTTGAATTATATCTTTACATGACACATTTGTTTATATTTTTTAAAAAATGGCAATTATCCTCAAAAACCAGTATCTAGAGTAGGCAAATGAAAATGGCAGTTTTAATAGAAATTTACAAAATTGCAGCTGCTTCTATCTCATGACGAAAGCTGCAGACACTTTCAAACTTATCAAACCAAACAATATAAAATCATCAAATTAATTAAAATTTGAATATTAGGTACATAACATTAAAACATATATTACAATGAGTAAGTACATCGTATTATCTACATAAATGTAAACAATCCAACAACTGCAATAGCATCTGTGACCAACTCAGCCGATTCACTGAATTCAACACTGTAAGCAAAATTCAAAATAATCATCACATAAAAGCTTTCAAATAACTATTAGAAAGACATATCCATATTTCTAGCATTTCACAATGTACTCATTAGACAGCATTAAATATTCATAGTTGCATTTACAGCTGCAGAAGCCTATAAAGATTAGAAACAGTATTTAAGAATTGTATATGAAGCATACAAACAAATTTCTAAATAATAAATCATAGAAAATCTGTGTGTATTTTTTAAACAGATTTTGCCAAAATAGTAATTGAAAAGATTCATGAATTGTTTAAAAATATAACAATGTACTGAATTTCAGATGACAATCTCATAAAAGATGGAATTAATACCAAACAAAGGTGACCATATTTTTTCAGTATTGAAACACTATAATTATAAATTAACTTTAAAATTATTCTTGTTTTGTAATAATATAAATATTTCAGAAATTATTAAGATGAATATTTTTTTTTCTGATTAAATAAATAAAAAGGAACAAGTTGTTAATTGAAAATAGATGTAAAAAGTAATTGCAAAAGAATAAAAAAATACATAAAAATGCCACCCAAAATTCAGTTTTTGAAAAAAACAGCAAAGGAAAGAGTTTTTACTAAAATTCCTAACTACTAAACATTTTGTAAAATTTCCAACCCATTTCACAAACAAATATATTGCAATTTAAATAAAAGCAAATTACAAAGTAAGCAAACAGCAAACTTTATATTAAGTGTTCAAAATAAAGTAACAAGATATTTTGGTGCAAATAAAAATAAAACAAGCCATCTTTAGTGACCAGCTTGTTCACCCTGATTGTTGACTTTTTAGGCAATTAAATTATTAATGTGGAATAGGGGTTTCTTTTTTTTGTTTGTTTGTTTTTTGCAAGAAATTGGATAAGACCAAAAAAGTTTAATTTTATCAGTCTACTCAAATTACTGCATGTTCAAATTGAAAAGTATGTGTAATGTGAAATAAAACCAAAAGTAAAAATCTTACTTCAGAGTTACTGTCTAAATAAAGTAATATTTATTATTTTAGTTTGGATATTGGTGAAAGCATAGAACTGAGTATGTTGATAAATAAATATGAAAAAACATCATTGCAGTTTGTATGTCAAGTTAATTTTTTAAAAAAAATTAAAGAAAGAACAAATATATTGAAATGAAAGGAATATCATTAAAAATGTAATTTTTTTAAGTTTCAAAATAATGCAAAAGCCATTTTTATGAGTTAATAGTTTTGAAAGATAAGATCATCAATTTTCTTAGATAAGTTATAGCAATTAACCAATTGATGACAGTTAAGCTTATTTTCCCACTTAATTGATCTCTCTATTTCATGTCTATTTCTTGATTTTATTACATTTCCTTTCCTTTAACCAAATAGACATTTTCAGAATACCTTTTTCAGAACATTTCTAGTAATAATTTATATCTTCATTAATATCTGAAGCACTGAATTAAGTGCAGTTGTAAAATATTCTGTAAAAATAAAAATTGCAGCAGTTTGAAGATTTATTTACATTTGACTGCTGCCATTCAATAATAAGTAATAAGAACTACGTCTGCACCACTTACATTAGAATTTTATTTAGAGAGATTTAAAAATTAAACTTATAAGAGCTTCATTCAAAACTTACACTGATTTTAAAATAAGAATATTCCAATACAATTTATATTTCTAAACATTTCATAAAAAGAATTACAGAATTAAATTTATACATAAAAAATTAATTCAATAAAAGTATTAAAAACTAGCTTTATATATACCTATTATTTTTACTGAAATTCATCGTCTGAACTAAGAAGAAGAATCTTTTCGCCATACTGCAGAGGAACGGGAGTAGCTTGTGCATTGTTTGTGTTGCTGCTCATTTGTCTATCATTAGAGTTGGGTTCAATTCCTCCATTAGCTGTGGTGTCCCCACTCATTCCTGGCAGTGGAGGTGGAGGTGCAGTATACTGAGTATACTGCTGATATTGAGGATGAAAATTGTGAATAGCATCGTTCATTATATCCTTAGGATTTATGGTTTCCTTGAAAAAAAGATATAAAAAATTAGCAATACAAATTTACCAGACAAATATATTTATATAATTGATAAATTTTACCCTCTTATTTAAAAAAAAATTATGTAATACTATATAATGTAAAGTTAAATGTAGAGCATGTAATTCCGTATGTGAGCCATATAAAAATAACTTCTTTAAAATTTCATTTCAATACAGGGAAAAATGCAACAGCTTTACATAATAATGAAAAGATAATATTACTTTTCTCATGTTTCTTTACAGCTGTAGTAAAAAAGAAATATCATGATTTAATTTATATTTACAATGCAAAATATGATAAAAAAAAGTATTATAGAATAAATGATTGGTAGTGAAAAGATAAAAACTAATGATATAGTTATAACTTAAATAATGTTAGAAGGCTTTGATTTGGATGGTATAGTTTGGGTATGGATAAAGGACAAAAATGAAGTAAGTGGCCAACAAATCACTCCTCAATAAATATTTCCTAACATATAAAATGCATATTTTATTCGAATACTGAAATTATAAATAATAAAATGTTAATTATAATTAATGAAAAATATAATTTGCGGCTATTATTTAATATTTTATTTTTAATAAATCATTAAATAATATATACTATTTTCATCATAGTTTTTCAAAATCAAAACTAATTGTTTAAATTGTTAAACAATTGTTTAACTGAATTTTAAACATTACAATTGTTTAAAATTCATTTAAACAATTGTAATTTTAATATTGTATTTTTGGACGAATGGGTGGAGGGGTTCTGTCACAGCTTGCCAGTGACTTATTACTTTCATTAATTTGAAATATTGATCAGGTTTTAAAATATAGGGATAAGACAAAAACAACATTGATTTAAGAAGATAACTTTTATTTTTTGCATTTTTGGGGAGATGTGTCAAGTCTGTTTATAATAAAGATAAAACACAACATAAGTTACCAAAATTTATCATACGAAAAATTCTTAATACCAGAAAGATAATGAAAACCAAATAAAAATAGAAGGAAAAAAAATAAAGCTTTCTATAAAATAGTTATTATACCAAACAAAATAAATGTCTTAATTTTACTCACTAAAATAGTTATAAAAGAAATTCACCTTTAAACTACTAGAAATGCTTTGCATGGTAACTGTTCTGCCATAGCCATCAGTCTGAAATCCAGTCATGTATACAGTATGAGGGAAAGCACATCGGAGTGCCAATGATGCAAAAAACATCTCAATGCAGATCAAAAAATTCTGGTAACCAGCTGATACAGTTCCAGCACTCGTGCCAGGAATTGATGATATTACACCACCTTTTTCTAATATAGCTAAAACAACACCTGAAATGCCAACAAATAATGTTAATCATGCATGAAGGAATGGCACAAGAATCCAAGTGAAGATGCTTTCACTTTGAATAGATAAATTACAAATACTTGGAGCATAAAATGTAAACAGACATCAAATTACAGATGTAATTTGAGAAAAATTAAATACTCAAAAAAAAAAAATTAAGATAACATTCTATCTTGCGTCCCTTTTATCTTTTAAGAAAGGTAGATTATTTTGATCATTCTTTATCACACAGTAATGAAAGAAATTCTTCCATTATGGTTATGCAAATCAGCCATTGAAAATCTTTTTCTGAAATTATATATTTACAGCAATAGTTTTAAAATTAAAATACAAATTAATTTGTATAATCAATGCTTAAAAAATTATGAACACATGCATTTTTTTTCATAAAAAATTAATAAACATATCTTTTAAAAAATGTTTGGGTACCTGCATTAAAAAAAATTAATTAAAACTAAATGGAAAGAATCAAACAGCAAAGCTTAAAAAAAGGTGAAAAAAGTGATATTTACAGAATCTTTCATACATTTAAAAAAATTTGTTCAGTATATATATAAATGTAATGATATTTTAAACTCTTAATTTATACCAAATTAATTTTCAAAACTTTATCTTAATTTATAGCCCATTGTAACTTCATTCTAAAATATTCTTTTATTTCTTGATCCAATTCCACTTTTAGTCTAATTAATCCCTTTGCAAAAATAATGCACCATCAGAACTACGTATCAAATGAAAGCAATATCTTCTGTACCCTTCAAATGGTGCCAAAGGTCACACGTGTATTGAATTGGCACCTGGCCAGAAATCCTATGTAATATAAGACTAGTGATCATTTGTTCGTCCCTTTTTGCCTTCTGTTTTTGTGCTGCGCTGTGCCTTTTTGTAAATAATCATGTTTGCCTCCCGAGAGAGAATAAAACAGAATTAAAAATACCAAGTCTCTTCACTGCTTCGAACCTGCATTCTACTTAAACCAAAAATATATATACATACTAAATTCTAACAAGTTAATTCATATCAAATATGATAATGCTGAAAAGTCAGATTTCATTTATATCTAACCTAAACTTTCTTATATCACATCAGCAATGGATCCTAACCCATTATTAATGTATTTTAAATGAATATGAAAGAATTAACAAAGAAAAAAAAAGGCAGAATTTAAATTTCGGAAAATATTTATTAACATCAATTAGAGTCTAGGTAACACTTCTGATGAAATGAAACTATTAATCTACATTGATACCTTTATTCCTTGTAATTTACAAAAATAAAAAGTATTTCAGTCATTGCCAAAATAGGTAATCAAATTTATCTTACAAAAAATAAGCACTGCCTAAGCAGCTTTAGAAAAAAATATACAACATAAGAATCAACATTAACATAATATTTTTGATTACAGAACTATGTATTACAATGAAATGAATTAAATGAAATATTAATAATGTATCTAATTTTATAAAATATAAACATCAAATACCACCAATAATTGCTGAATATTTTTAACCAATATTGAAACTAAATTATTTAAAATATTTTTAGCAAGCTAAGTTGTTGTCTTTTTGAATTATCATGCATTTATATAAACATGAATGCAAGATCAAAGGATGGCTGGATTTGATTCAAAAATTGATTATGATCTATATTTTAGAAGCTAAAACTATCCCACAAATTTTACCAATATAGCTCTTTGTGTTTTATAAAGTTATGTTTGCTTACACTCAAACAAAACAAACAAAAAAATCTTGTAAATGATTTTTATTCATAATCTGATAGAACTCTGCAAATCTGGCATTAAAACAATATAGCAAATTTCCACATCAAGCATTTTTGAGTTACCACAAGCATAGACTGATGTATAGAATTCTAAAACTATGTTCCATGGAAAGCTGAATCATGGAGAGAGGACAAAATTTCAAACTCACATATTTTGATAATAACAATTTTTTCTCTCTAGATACTTAGCACATGAGAAAGAAAAGAGGAAGATTAATGGTATTAATTTATGTTCGATATCATGAACAGAAGTAACAAATGGCTTACAAGTAACTTTGGATCACTACGAACTTTTCTGCTTTACTTTTATTTTTGAAGGCCTTGAACAATTATGTGTGTACCTTTTACCTACCCACAGTATACCTTTTTAATATACTTTATAATTCACATTTAAAATTCACTTTTAAATTCACATTTTCTCACCATATTGGTAAAAAGTTCTTTTTTTTTATTTGTATAAAAATATTTAAATGATAATGAACACCCGTGACTATTGACATAACTAACAATTGCTCGAAAAGAAAAGAAAAGCATCAACATAGAAAAGAGATAAAATTATCCCTACAAAAATGATTGTCCCCCCTATATATACAAGCAAATAGAGATGAAAGAAATATATTTTCCCCATTTATCAGCATTTGCTTAAATTGAAATAAAAATCTTTTCGAAGGCTTCTGGATTTCCATTTTAAAATTGTAGGATCAGGTATTGTAAAGAAAATGCAATTATATAATTGGGAAGATCTACCTTGGTTCTGTACTGTAGTTAAAATGTTTTTCCCCCTTTGTGGTTCAATAATCCACCCCCTCCCCCTTTCAGAACGAAAAAAAGCATTTTTAAGTCTCTTATATAAGTACCATTAAAAATAACCAGTTTTTAAGAACTTTTAATGGTGATATGCACCCTAATTACCTTAAACAGTTCAAAGTCATAATGTAGTAACCTTGAATAATTAAATTAAAGCTAATTTTAAGAATACAAGACATTTGTTTTTCTAAATTACTAAATGAAGCAGCATGAAAACAAATTTAGTAAAGATGAATATGAAACTAAATTATAATTACACTTAAGATGGACTTGATGAAATAAGTGACAAATTGACAATTCAGGGAATAACAATTACTCTTTGATTTTTTTAATATATGATAGTAGACAAGAAGGTTTCACAAGAAAATATCCAAATAAAACAAAGATATTAAAAGATAAACAAGCTTACCTTGCCAGAAAGAGAGAAAAATGACAGACTTTATTGTACAGAATTTCCAAACTGGTTCATAAGGTGATAAAAGTTCTTTAGTAGCAAAATAAAATAAAACAAGTCCATACAGAGCTAATGTAATGCTTATATTGTAGATGATTGTGATATAAAGATAACCACTGTCAGGTCTATAAAAAAAATGGGAAAATCATGTCATAAAAAATGTTATAGTATGCTGTTGTTCTTTAGAATTATCTGCAAATGCTTGAAATTTAAAAAAATAGGAAATAAAAATAAAATTACAGAAATATTTATCATATTGACAAATTATAAAAATGGATGCAATCTTTTATTTTCACATCTCGATTATAGCTATTAGAATTTATTTATTTTTAATTTTCATGCAACAAAAATACTTTATTTACTTCTTTTACATGAGTATTAACTTCTTACACATGAGATGTATAGGCTACCACTAAATTCCTAATGAAATGAAACCAACCTCCACGATATGATGAAAGCAAGAAATTTGAAAATCTTTACATTCAAAAAGAAAATGAAATATGTGATACTTTAGAATCTAAAAATCACTATTTTTTCTAAATTTAGAATAATTTCTAATTCTTATGATAGAAATTTTCATAAACAACCTGTAAATATTTTACAACAGAATAATATCAAACATGCCCAAGTATTAAATTTTAACTGCAAAAAGATGTATGGATCCCAAGGATAATATGCATTAAAATAATAAAATTTATTATTATATGAGATTAATAGCTTTTATTAAAAATGTATTCAAAAGAAAATTCAGTAGAAAGATTAAATGATAGTATTATCTTTGCTTCATTTATTTTTTTAAATACTCTGATAAATTATTACATTTTTTTAATTATAAATTTTTAAAATTTAATTATACGCAGATTACTTTTCAATAGATTCAGATTCATTAAATAGCTAATTTTCTTTTAGTTTTAAAATCATATAAAATTTTTCTGAAATAATTTTTGGAAAAAAATGCATAAAAACATCAAAATCTAGACTAATTTTTTAATTAATAGATTTTTGAATCAATTTTTGGACTTTTTTTGGAAAGTTGATGATGGTCATTCTCTCATTTAGAAGAGCACTTATGTCAAATTTCATTAAGATTAGAAAAAAACTGTGTGACTAGTAACAGATATACAGACACTAAGCTTTTTGTAATTATGTAGATAAAGAAACAAACCTAAAATCTCCATCTGAGTATTTTCCAAAAGGTTGTAAAATTAAGGTAATAACAGACATCAGTGGCTTCACAGCACAAAATTGAAGCGTGGCCTGAAAAAATATTTTTTTTTAAGTATTGTTTATAAATTATTCAGATGGAAACTATCCATCATACCAATATACAATTTTGATGAAGTACATATTTTTTTCTTTTAAAAAAAATGTGCTAATCTTAACCTGGTATATTTTCATACTTATTTTTCAGGTGAAAAATAAAAATTATTTAACATCCTGCATAACCAAAAATTGTGTAAATCATTATTTTCAGAAATGCAAATTATTAAGTGCATAATTTGTATTTTTGCAAATTATTAACTCTATAATTTGTATTTTTGCAAATTATTAAATCAATAAAATGGAAATTGATAGCTTATTGCACCATTATACAATGAAGACTAAATATTCAAAATGTTTATTATTTAAAAGTAATCACAACTTTAATAGCAAATCAGTAAAAATAAATAATGCTGGGTTTACACTTGGCCAGTAGGCAGCACACCAGTAGAAAGGTTGATAAATGTTGTTTGGTTGATGGCAAGTAATTGTCCCGATGGGACAATAACATGCTGTTGTATTGTATTTTTTCTTACTGTGCTTGTTTTTGTAGAATTTGGTGGGTTTTTTTAACACGAAAAAAATTGATTACTTATCATAGATTAATTATATTTTTTTCTCTTTGCTCTTTCTGATACAAGGTTGTGGTTCTTTTTATTTGCCTTTTTATATATATATATATATATATATAATTTTCCAAATTTAGGTATGTTGACCTTCCTTTTACCAAGTCTTTTTTTATTAAATATCCATTATTTTAATAGGATTATAGCCAAGCACGGAATGCCTGAATCTATCTTATGAAATTATGCCAATCATAAATCAGCCCCTTTCTGCATATGTGCTGCCTACTGGCAGCCTTATAACTGTCCAAGTGTAATCTGGCAAAAATCTAAAAAAGTAAACTCTAATTAACATAATTTTTAAATGCATTTTTTTAAATAAAATACAGAGCTGGTCAGGCATGTCCTGTTTTACTATCAACCCCACCAAAAATATGTGACACATGATGAACAATAACCTACATTGAAATTTTGTTTTTGCCTTAAAAAAATTGTCAAAGGAAGCCTATTTAAAGTTGCAGGTAACTTATGGGGATCTTACACTAGAAGATGATTTAAAATACTAAATAAGAATAGACAATGGTTTTAAAAAAGAAGTAAGTCACAGTTCTTGAGACTACTCTAACAGAAATAAACATCAATACAACTGTATGATAATGAGAGAAGATAGTCGATTAAAAGACCTATTACAATAAGATTACTGACAATAACAGACCTATCAGAAAGACTGAACATTATACTACCAGACACTCACATATTACCCATACAGAAATTACACGACACATGCAAATGTGAAGTGGGTTCCTGAGACTGCCCATTCCTGAGCAAAAGAATGTACACTTGGAGAGAACTGGATTGATATCTGAACATTTGTCATGCAACAAAAAGTGTGCACATTGAAATCAATTGATATTTAAACTTGGTAAGATATGTAAATTACCTTTTTTAAATTCTAACAAATAGTTCCATGATAATAAGCCATAATCTTTGGATACTTTTAGCCTTCCAAATCTGTTTTTGTCAAGAAAATTAACTTAATTATAATGTTTCTTAACATTTAGATTTCTTTTCATTGACAGTGAATAATATATACTGGTTAATTTAACAGTTATGAAGTAACAATAAAATATTTCAGAAAAAAATAAAGTTATGAAGGTTTAATGGTATTAGAAAGGTGTCAGACCGAAAAAGATTAATATAGATTTAAGATTAATAAAATGTTTAAATTTTAAAGATATGTTATTGGAAATGCAAAATAAAAGACTACAAACCTGTTTACAAAACCTTAAAATGCCAATGGTGTAAGTTTTTCCACTGAGACAACAAGTTCCATACAAAAGACTGGATCTTTAAAAATTAACAAAAATGAGCAAGTTATTTAAATGTGTATAAGGCAATTTACTAAGAATTTATATCAGTTTAATAAATTAGACACCTTAATTTGTTTCATTTCCTACATTTAAATATATCAATAAATCTATTAAATATAACTTGTCTTAAATTTATTCTATAGTTTTTAAAGATAAAAGTCACCAACTTATAATATACTATGTTAATAATATAAGAACAATTGCAGACACTAAATACGTATATAAATATCAAATATAATAAATCCTGCAGGATATAAACATGGAGATAGATGAATTAAGCTAAATAGATGATTGTATACACAACTTGCACATAATAAATTATTTGAAATTATGACAAAAAAAAACTTTAACATTAGATTCCTCTAGATATTTTAAGCATATCAATAATACAAAACTCGATACATTTATCATAATGAAGAACAATATTAAATTTAAAAAATAAATCATTTATTTGTTAGCAGTTAAATATTTTTTTGTATGGGTGTGTTCCAAATTGCTAATTGCAGTCAGAATGTAAAGAATATATTTAAAACCGTTTTACCATGCAGTAATAGAAAATTTTCTTATAATTTCTATTTTACGATCAAATTAATAAACCTGAATAAAATCTAAATCAATAAAATGTAATGAAGTAGTAAGATAAAAGAACTGTAAAGGAATTTTATAAAAACAAAAAAAGGATTTATTATATAAAATTCATTATGTTATTCATATTATTTTGAGGAAAATCATCAATACTTGAAATACTAAAGAATTTTCCTGATTGATATTTTATTATAAAAGAGGAACTTTTTGAAAAATGGGTTTTTCCCCCCTCTTGTGAATAACAAAAGCTTTTATGCTAATCAATTACATCTCATAACAAGTGTTTAAGTTAGTGAAACAAGAATAAGAAGAAAAAAAATTTCTTAAATATGTTTAAATCCTAAATTTGAAGTAGCGAAGAGTAGATAATATTTATAAAAAGAAAGAACAAGATCAGTCAATTTTAAAATAACAATATTATATATATATAGTTAACTATATTATATTATATATATATCTAAATAATACACAGTAAAATAATTTACAACATTTGCATGTTATATAAAGTTAAAGAAACTTGCAAAAACACTCATTGTAATTAAATATTTAGCCTCCTAAATTAGCAAACCAGCATTTTTCAAATTCACTTCTAAAAGGGCTAACTTATTTTATTGGCAGACTTTCTTAAAAAGACCAACAAATTATAAGCCTCTATATATAGAAATATGTTTCTTCAAATAATTTTAATTATCAAATAACATGATTTATCCACTCTAAAAATTCAGAATTCTAAGTTATTTAATCAAAATAACTTATCACTTAAAGTTATTGATTTAAAGTACAATGCACAATATCTATATAAATATTACAATAAAAATAGGACAAGCTAGCTTTTAAATTTTAATTCTTTAAAATTTAACAAAATTACTGCTTATTTACTCACTTTATTGGCTGGCCTCGAATTTCAGCCATAATATTACTTTCACCACCAAGATACTCATAACACAAACTTAAGAAGTTATAGATCACAAATGCTACAAAATGAAATTTTAATTAATATAAAGACATGTCATTAACAAAAATAATTTGACATGAAATCACTATTCATTGATAATCTTAAGATATTAAGATGAGGATTTATGGGGAGGGGAACTAGAGTAAAAAAGATCAATGATTTATCTAAAACACATTGGATAAAGATATTTCGAGTGTAAAATTTAAAGCATAATTCTGTTCTCATTATTGTATAGATTTTTGAAAATGCACTGTTTCAAAATAAATAATCAGTTTAAAAGATTGTAAAACTAAAATTGTGCATGTGTGTTTTTCTTAAAAATGGAAATTCTTCATTTCATAGAACACAATCCGATATATCATGAAATAGCTAGATATTCTATGAAATGTGATTCATAATCAGTAATTTTATGAAATAACAACTTTTACTCAAATGCTAACATATGCTATATATATAATTTCAATTATTTCTATAGAAATGCTTAACATTCTGAAATGTCAATCAACATGTCTAATAAAAAAATTATTTTAACTTTATTTCAAAAAATCATTTAAACCTTCTGTACTTTTAGATCAGACTGACTAAACTATATCATTCTATGAATTCAATTTCATTTAAAATGGAGTTGTTCATTTTAAGCTTTTACTTCCAAATACAATAAAGAATTCTTTTAAGTAAATTTTAAGCACTGGTTTTAATTTTCATATCCAAAATTCCATCTAAAATTCACAGTTTATCATCAAGTAAATATTATTGTGATCGAAAAGTACTGGAAATGCTGTCATAAAACAAAATGTATCCATTAATTGTTCAGTATATATTATATATCTTAAAAACCAAATTGCAATGTAATTTCGGCAACACTTCCCTGATCTTTAAGATATGTTCTAAATTTTCATGAAATCTCTAAAGGTTTCACAGTTAATTTTCTAGTACTGCATCAATAAACTGAAAATTGTGACTTTTAACAGGCAATTTAAACTATAAAAGTACAAAAAAGTCACACAATTCTATAGTGAATGTAAAGCTTATGCAACTTTTTATGTGTGTATGCGTGAAAAATATTCATGAATAATATAGGCACTATGACAGCACATATTGTCATGGTGAAAAACTCATGATTTGTATCACAGCAATTCATATTGCCTTTGATACAGGAATTTAATTATTAATGTTTTTTAGAGCTAAAAAACAATATGTTCTCTGATCTTATCAACATACTAATGATCAAACAAAATTGATGGTCCCCAAGAATGTGATTCATTAATGACAGATTCTCTACCTTCTTTAAACATGTTATACCACTTAAATACTCTTTGTTTTTGTAAGACATTATCTTTAAAGATTCATTTTTGCAACATTTTGAATATTTTTGTAGTAGAAATTGCATTACAAGAACAAAGTCTAATGAAAATTCAAATAACGTAAGTAAGTAATTATGTCTATTATTTTGGAAAATTGGCAAAATAAAATTTCTAATAGCATTAAAAACAAATTTATTTTCAAATATTAATACAAAATTAAATATTGTTAGATATTTAAATGAGGAGTTACCAGTAACTAACATATATGTAAATCTTATTTGCAGAACAAAATTATTGGTAAAACTGTGAACAATCACAAGGACATTCAGTGATTCCAATGCAATTTAATAGTGTGCATAAATAAATATTGTTTAAATGATGTTTATGATTATGTCATCAACTGTAAAAGAATAATGAATGATAAGATTACTGTTAGCAAAAGATAAGGGTGGAAAATCCACTTGGAAATTATGGGCATTTATGGGACAGTGAAAAGACGATACAAAATACAGGTGGATTTTGTCAATGAAATAGATCTGGATGACCATTGTCCTCGTGTGAAAATGATGATGCAATCAATGAGAGAATCATTAGACGATGTGGAATGACATAAAGGAACAGTTCATCATTTCTTATGGAACTGCCAGGAACATTGTTCTTGACAAGCTAGGGTACAAGTTTGTTCACATTGGACCCCAAAGTAATTGTGAGTAAAGCAAACTGAATGCAAAATAGCCTTGAAATCTGATACATTTGCAGTGCTACAACAATGACTTTGTCAAGTATTGTCATAGTAAATGAGATCTGGGTATTGTACTTTATACCAGAATCAAAAGATGTGAATATGATATGGGAATATCCACTTTGCACACCAAAAAGAAGTTCACAATTTCACATCCTGTTAGGAAGCTCATACTCAAAGTCTTCTGGGACATTGAAAGATACACTACTAGTAAAATTCCTTCTCACAGGATAACTATCATTATGCTGTGCAATGCTCACTAAACCGTAATGTGCTATTCACAATAACTGAAGTATGACATATGGAGTGCCTGCATAGGGCTCGTTTGTATGTATCTCCCCTCCCCCCCCCCTTCATGTAAAATTACAAGGATTCAGTTGAGAATATTTTGAAGCCCTCACTAAATATATCAAAACATGGCATCATTAGATTTTCATCCATTTGGATATATGAAGAAATTTTTCGGTAGTCAGAAGTTTGACTCTCATGATGAGCTCAATCTGGCTGATGGCATTCTATGAATTTGTGGCTTTCAAGCTGATCCAGCACCGGACAATTGCTTAAAGTTAAGACAAAAAGTAATATATTGGTAATATTTTAATTTTTGTTTCATACCATCATTCAATACATCTTTTATTATTGTGCTCAGAATTATGTGTGTTAATTATTGATATCCTCTTTGCATATCTGTGAAAATATTTCATACATTTGCAAACCAATTTCAGTATATATGAATTTTAAATTAAGTTAACTATAATTTAACTATTTTTTTTATCATAGCAGCATTTTTAAAAATTCAAATATAGAGATATATTTTCCAATATACTTTAACATTTATTACTAAAAGTATGCTCAGGGCACATAATAAATTCAATTGCTCAAGGCAGGTGGAAATTGAATGAATAAATAATAAATGATAATTACCTTCATACCAGTTCCTGACACTGTCAAAATATATATAATACATATCATGAAAAAATAACAAAGACAACCAAGAATCAAAAGCATAAATGGGGACTATAAACAAAATTCGAACAATCCATCGTTGTTCTGCTGGACTTGTATAGTAACATAAATGGAGGTAAATCTGCAAAAGAACATTCATGATTGTAAAAATGTCATTCACTAATGAACATAAAGATTGTTACAATTGTTAACACAATAAAAATAAAATTCAAAGCAAATAACTCTTAAAATGAAACATTTATTAATATAAGTTTCAAACAAAACATCAGATAATAGTAAAAAAGTAATTACAAATTTATAGGATCACAAAAGTACAACTAACTTATCTATTTTATTCAGCAAAGTCAGAATTTAAGATTTAAAAATTTCCAAGAAATAAACTGAAATTATTTAGCCTCATTTAAATAATTTAAAAATAAGCAACAACATTACAAAACCATATAGTAAATATTGTAATCCACAAAATTGTTAGTAGAGCTTCAAATATAATGAAACATCTTTATTATAAAAATGTTTACATAAATCATTTTAAATTCTATTTTAGGTTAAATATTGATAATTATTATTAAACTAACAATTCAAAATCATCACATTTTAATCTAAAATGTAGTGTGATTATTATTTATAAACTTTCATTCCAACTTCATCACTATTGCAAATGACATAACATTAGTTATATGTACACCATAAGTTGCCAACCTGTGTCTCTTTAAATGCATAATTGAAGCAATTTTTTGTTGTTGTTGTTGTTGGCAAATAATTTATATGAAAACAAATGAAAAAAAATCAACACTTCATGAAAATTATTTTTTAACTTTATTCTAGCTTTTTTAAAACTGTTTTTTAACTCTAAATTCTCTCTTGTGATCGCAATCAAAAATTAGTCAAGTTTTAAAGAGGAAAAGCATTAAATTGATTTGCTTTTTACATTAGAAGTAAAATTAGTTTGGAAATCAAAAATCTTGATTTTTTTTTTTTTTTTTTTTTTTTAGTTTAATAATCATAATTAAGACTTTTTTCCTGAAGTCAAGAGACATAACCACATATAAACTCAAAAGGTATACTGCTGCATTTTTTATTGTTTATGAAATAATAACAAGACCATGTTTCAATAGATTTATACTAATTTATTCAAATAGTAGGTAAAACAAAATGGAAAACTAGTGCACGATTCATAGAATACCCAATTGAGTAGGTTGGATTGATAGAAATATTAAATAAATAAAAAAGAAATCAAAGCATTTAACTACAAATTAGAACATTTTTGATGATAAATAATAACAATGTTTCTTCTTTGAAGAGCCAGCCATGCTTCAAAGAATTCCCAATTTCATACTTACAAATTATTACATTATACTCACAAACAGTTTATCAATCTTAAAAGCTCTTGAAATCATAAATAATAAATCAGAATAATCTCCTTCATTCAGCAAAAGATTGTTACTTGATAAAGTTAAATAATCGCTCAAATTAATATGGATTCTAAAGTATGCCAGAATTCAAGAAAATGAAAAGGCCAATAACCAAGAAATGAAAGGCCAATAATAATAGAAAAAGCCACATTTTTTTAAATGAATCTTTCTAATATATATACAGGGTGATCAAGAAATAACAGGATGTAATCAGAGCCCTGTAGTGTATTATGTACTGAACAAAATATAACAAAATTTGACCACCATACACATTAAAGTATGCGGTTTCGATTTACAAAGGGAATAAAAATTAGTACCAAAAAATGCCGATAGGGGAAATTTTGGCGCTACAATCAAAAACTTTATTATATAATTTGCTTATACGGGTACTTTGTGACATGACATAGAAGATAAAAGGAAGGGTTGCGTCATTCTGCATTGTTACTACGTGGACATGCCTTATTAGTCAAGCTGTTTTATCAGCAAGATGAAAATGCCAGTGCTGCTCTTCGTGAATATTGGCGGTTAAAACAGTTACGTAGAGGACCAATGACCATAGCTAACTTACGAAGAATAGTTGAAATATTTGAAACAACAGGAATTCTTAATGTGTGAGAATTCAAGGCCGAGGACATAAAGGTATCAAGCAGGGACAAGCTGAAGAAGTTGCAACTGCTGTTATGAGCAGGGTACTGGTGATATAAGCAGGGTACCAGCAATGCACGTTCAATATATTTTGTCTAGTACATAACACGCTACAAAGCTCTGAACACCTCCTGTTATTTCTTGATCACCCTGTATATCAGAAAAAAGAAACCCTTGAAAAAAAAATAAGAAATGAAAAAAGAACAAATATAGCAATCTCTTTCCCTATTTAGAATGTACGAAACTAAATCATAGCTATTATCTGCCTAATTGTAAAATGAATATTCTGTTGTCACAATTTATTTTCATTAAAGAATAATTTTATAAGTTTGCATTAATCTTAATTTTCCAAACTGTTTCCCATGTAACAAAGTTGAGAATATAAAATGTACTCCTTTTTGCTGCAGAAAATTTGCATACACACACAAAAAAAGGGGAGAACAGAATTTTATAGTCAAATGCTAGCAACAAATTTTGGACCCATAAACGTACAATTGTATCCTTACGTCTTTAAAGGTTTTTGATTTCTTGGTGTAAAGAATGTTTTTTGAACTTCAATGTTTCATCTCACAAGAAATTCAGAGTAATCATCTCCAAACTAATGAGTAAAAAAAATTTCATTTCTGCTTCCTATTGTACTCCATCAAATGTAAAAAAAGATGCAAGAAAACTTGAGATAAAGTAACCAAATTTAAACATAAATCTGAAACATTCTAATTCCACCTAGGGTTATAACAGCAACTTTATAAAATTACGAAAAAAAAAATCACCTTAAATACAGAGGTTATTGATAATTACATATAACTGATATTCTATATAATTCATTGCATAAAAAATTAATTAATAGCATTTAAAACTAAATAACATTCAAAGATGCCAATTAAATACATTAGGATGATACTCATGACAGTTAAAAAGATATAATGATACACGATAAATATCACCTTAATATCGATTTGAGTTATCACCCAATGTAATATAGAAATTTGATGATAAAAGTTTTTTTTTATTATTATTATTTTAATCCTTAAAAATAAATTTCAAGAACAACGCAAAATTCTATAATATTACCTGATAGCAAGTTATAAGCAAAGCAGACCAAACAAAAACACCAGATATGGTTTGTGCAGCAATAGTCTGTAGAAATATAGGCGAAATTATTGTTGTCCCATTAAATAATGAATGATTCACACCTACAGAAGTAGCATCCGTTATATCACTGTTTAAAGGAACAGACATGATTTGCCTTCTTGGCAGGAGGATATTTGCTGTAACATTCATTCTAAAAATAAAAAATTAAAATTAAAATAAGAATAATATAATAAATAAAAATATTTTTTTAAGGAAAACTCACAATTAATGTATGTTATTACATTCAATTTAAATTTTTCTATAGGTAGAGATAGAATAAAACAACATATACTAAATATTTTGTTTAATTTCTCTACCTAAGAATTTTTGTTTTTTTATTCATTTCTAATTAGGTTTTCTTTTCATTAGAACAACAATCTCAAAGTAATCCAATTTTATCTCTTTAAACTTAGTGAGAAAAAAAAAAGATGTTTATTAATTCAATATAGGGTTCCATCCTTTTATTCATAAGTTCTTGCAACTCATTAAATGTTATAAGTTTTTCTAGTGAATATCATTTCTAGCAAATTATTTCTCAACATCGTACTAAAACACTTTCAATCATTTCACTGTCACAAAGAATGAAATTGCAGAATTTATTTATTTAACTTTAATATTTTTTACAATTAAGAATTTTCATACATTTCTTTATGCCTCCAGAATTTAAACAATGCTCAGCACTTTTCCATTAGAATGACAATTATAATCAGCATGAAAAACGGTTTCTTTATTGTATAAATTGTGCCAGGTCTAATATAAACAAGCTAAATTCTTTATTAATTTAATGATTATACAAACTTAATGCCGCTCCAGCATTATGCAACAACCGTTATAGTGCTAATAGTAAAGTTCCCAATGTTCTAATATAAATAATCATCATTTAAACATAAGAAAACAAACTCTTGCTCATAAGTTGTTGTTGTTTTTGTTTTTTTTAATAAAGGAGGTACAAAGGGTTGGTTCAATTCAATGATTTTGTGATATAATAATTATATTATTTTTATTTTATGATCCTAAATTGTACTTTTCTTTCAATCAAAATTTCAAAAAAAAAAAAAAAAAAAGAGAGATAACTGAGATTTCTACAAAGCAATTTTAAAATTATTACAATTTTATATTCAATTCATCATAATTTCTCATAGATGAGACCCGATTAAAATATAATACATACATTAATTAATTAGAGACTAATTCACTTTTAGAAACAAATCTTCACTATAAAAGCTGCCATTGAAAAAAAGATATTACAATTGTAATAATATGCACTAGGTCACCAGTAAATTGTACTTGTATGCATTATTATAACCTTAAATTTAGCATCTTTCAACTGGGCAATTTTTTCTGATATCTGAATGTAATAATATGCACTAGGTCACCAGTAAATTGTACTTGTATGCATTATTATAACCTTAAATTTAGCATCTTTCAACTGGGCAATTTTTTCTGATATCTGAACGTCAAACTCCTAGAAAAGTTTGATAAAAATAAAAGCAAAACTTACTAATCTATATTATATTTTATTTAAAACAAGTAAGTTTTTCATAATTTATTTGACATCAATTTTACAACTCACTTTACATGATAATAAAATAATAAATATGCAAGACAAAATCTCATTTCCATTTTAAAAAAAAGAAAAAGGATTTGCACAACAATTAATATTAAAATAAAGACATAGTAAACAGGTTCTATCGTTAAAAAAAGTAAGAGCAGGGCTGAATGTATTTCAGAGAATAATTTTCTTAGAATGAACAATACAATTGCTTAATACTGTATATTAAGTCTGGAAAGTTTTAAAGCAATTATACAGAGATTACAAAATCTTATTTCAAACAAGATTTTTAAAAAAAATATTCATTGAAAATTAGCATAAAGAAATGTTTTTCTCAAAAATAAACATATAAATTTCATATGAATCTATCAAAATTTTTAAATAAAACCTTCTACAAACAATTTCTTTTTAAATATGAACATGCACAAATTTTCTTGGGTATACAGGGTTGTTCTAAGTCAAATCATCATACTATTTAAATCTCACCATCTCAGATTTTCATAAAATTTGACACAGGTGTACTATAGGAAATATCAAATTTCATTGTCATTTCAGTTCTCAATTACAACATATAACCTTTCAAAATTTTGTCTAAAACCAGCCAACGGGGCTTTTTTAAGATTGCTTTCAGAGCTCTCCTTACTGAGCTAGAGAGCTGGCTGAGATATCTTTATATATATTATATCATGCTTTTTCTTATGATAGATAATATTTTACAAACTAATATACAAAAATTGTTTGTGAAAATCTAAATAATAGTTTTAATTTGAATGTTCACAAAACATACATATTTTTTAAACTTTTAAACTAATCCCATGAGTAGTCAGCATTATTCTAAATCAACTGCAAAAATATAAATTATGCATTGTGCATCAATTGTTAAAAAATAATTAATTCAGGCATGATTTTTTATTAATACCCTGCCTATCTCAGTTGAATAATTTAAGAAATGTTAGTTTTTATACTTCCGTGAAAATAAAAAGAGCACAAACTGAAAGAAGAATTACATAATGAATATAAAGTAAAAAGTTATATTAAGTAGTGAATATGTTTATCATTTGAAGTTTAAAAAGACCACTTTTTCTCTTTTTTGATATACACTGTTTTCAACTAGAGCATAAGTTATCTAGAAGGAGTCAAAGAATTCATTTTTGTTGGAATGCCTATAACTGAAAACTCACAGAATATTAGCATTTCTTGGATTTGAGAATGATGCAGATGGCCCAGATGGATAAAGGAAAGCAATTTTACTTCATCAAGTTTTTCATTTTTTTATAAAACATACACAATCCACCAGTTTCTTTCATAGACAGCATTGGGACAGCCTGGTATGTTTTTAAATTTAAATCTACAGAAATTTTGATACTTTCCCAACTTTGCAAATCACATGTAAAGAAGCATTTCTTCAATAATTTTGTTTAGTTTTAGGAATGGATACGTGGTATTCCTATATTCCTTTGAAAATATAATAATATTAGTCATTGCTTGATCAACACAATTTTGAAAAACGATGCAGAATCAATAGACAAAATCCATCTTTGTAGTATTTTTACCCATCCATTCAAGAAGTTATTTAATTTTCATAAAGCCTTTGCAAACTAGGTAAACTGCCATTCTCTTTAATGGGCACCCTATTCCATCACATGGTCCTTTCATATGTGCTGTGGACACAAAGTGCCTCACTTTTTAAATCATCCTAATAAAAGTAAAGGTTCAAAAATATTTTTGTAATAGACACAAGATCAATTGGAAAATTTATAAATCTTGTTTGGTAGTTTTAGAAATTTGGTTGACATAAATACTGCTATACTATATACTGCAGTAAACTGTATACTTTGGAAAAATCACATTTATTTATAGTAGCATCTCTAATCATTAAAGTTTTATTATCATTTATCTTCTATAGAATAAAGTTATGCAATATAATAATTTTAACTTAAAATGTGAGCTAATAAATTTTGCCAGCAAATTAAAAATCTGCATTATTTGTTTTAAACTTATATATATATTACACTATTAATCATATTTACATTGATTAAAACATAAATATTACCCTTTTGGTATAATTCAACTAATAAGGGGTAATTAATTTTTAAAAAATGATGCAATTTTAAATTAGCAATTAACTCATCATTCCAAATTTATATTTTGCCAGATAATTTGTATAAATACTTATTCACATAATTACTATGAAAGTGTTCAAATATGTACTTTTTGAAAATATTTTAAATAATTTTTTTTAGATTTCGATAAATCTTTTTAATATTGCGTTTTATAATATATTGTATATTATAAAAAAGGACAAGAAAAATCATTTCATTTTCCAGCTCAATCAAGAAAGCTCTAAGAGTAATTAAAAAAAAATGTCATTGGTGCTTTTTGAACCAATTTTTGAAAATTTACATCTCTAATTCTCTCTAACTATTAATTGTTGCTAACTCATTTATTACTAATAAGTTAACATACCTCAATGAAATTTACTATTTTTCCAAATCTGTATGAACACTCACTTGTGTAAACAATTTTGAAAGACTCAGATGTTGAGAAAAAGTTTATTTTAAAATTATGTTGATTTGACTTGGGATAGCCCTACAAAGAAACATTCATTACAGTTTTCAATGAGAAAAGTTGAATAAATTAAGCATACATATATTAATTATGAGGATACAAAATATATTAAAATTGAGAACAAGGTATAACTGTAAAATGTTTTTAAATAACTTATTAAATTTCATATCAGATTAAGGGTACTTATTAATTAATGGTGAAGAATAGGCAATTTGTAGGCAAATATACAATTATATTCCTGTGTACAAACAGCATAAACAGATGCTTATTTTCTTCTCATAAGTTAGAAGTGTACTCTTAGGTTGGCAATTTTTTGGCTCTTTCACCATTAATAAGACCAGATTAAGCATAGTGAAGACCTAAATTGATGGCAGCAATTTAAATAATTAGTGAAAGCATATCAAATTAGTAATGGGACTACATCATATTTTTAATCCAAACTATATTTCACTTACATAAAGATAGAAATTCTCTTACATATTTAAAGATGATTTGAAAAAAAAAAAACAGAAATTTTTATTATTAGTAATTGCAGTAAAAGATTATCACTACTTTAATTCATCCCTATAAAAAAGTTTTTGCCCAAGAGTAGAGAGTAGGAAGATAGTAAATTGGAAATTCAGCCTGAGAAACACATTTTAGGAAAAATAATAAAGTATTTAATATTAAAGCTTATATATATATATATAAATATATTCATATTAGTAATATAGATCAATTCTGTAAATCTTTCATTATCTCTGTTTCTTAAATACTGTATCTCATTTTAGTGCTTTATAAAATTAGAAAAAATACAAATTAAATAAATAAAATCAAAAGAAAAGTGAGTTCACATATTTCACTTATTTAAAAATGTCATCTCTGTAACAGGAAAAAGAAAATCAGCAAATCAATATTCGCACAATTTGACTTGACTAAATATGGATATGCACCATTTTTCATGTTAAGAAGGGGTATTTCAAAATAACTTGAACAAACACTTTTTTTTATTATTTTGACTCTTTAGCTGCATATTGACAGTATGTTATTAGAAATTTTAAATTTTTGAATTAAAATTATAATTAGACAATCATGTATACTAATTACTCTTATAATGTATAGTAGGAAAAACATCGAATTTTTTTTTCTTTTTTTTTACCAACAATCCCTGCAATATTTTATTGTTTCAAGTTTTTGAAATTCTATAGTGTATTAAATATATGTATAGCAAGAAAATATTGATAAATTTAAGAAAAATATTTAATGCAAGATACAAGAAGAGCAATCAACATAAGAATAACTAAGTCAGTAAAATCACTCTAAAATGGGAAAAAATAAAATATTCCACAAATTAAAATATAAGATAAAATAATGATAATTCCCAAATGAAACTCATGAAAAAGCCTTCAAACATCATCATGAATACACCTTCATAAAAAAAGTGGTAACTAATAAGGATAATAATGTAAACAAAAGCAGAAATAATTTTGTGTCAACAAACACAACAGATTTAAAGATCATTTGATGACATTACAGCAATAATACACATTTTTTTAATTCTAAAACAGACACATTCATTTTGATAAATCTTAAGTTCAAATATTTAAAAAATCAACACATATTCAAAAACGATATATATATATAGAGAGAGAAAAATATATATAATTTACTTTTTCGAATAATAACTATAGCAGTTTTCGTTTACTATTCATCATATGCATTAAAATAAAAAGGCCAAAATTAACTAAAATATACAATCAACTTACTTAGCAATATGAAATCATTACGACACTTATATGAAACTTCAGCAGCAATAAGATTGTATTTAAAATTCCTCTCTTATCTTCACAACACATTTTATTTCAAAATCGTAAGCGAAAATACCCCTCACATATCACTGTAGGGCTTATAACATTCAAATATGCTAGAATGAAACACTTTCTACGATTTAAATCGAATATAGGACAACGTTTAAAGAAAAAATAAAAAGCAGAAAAAACAATACTTCTCTAAAGAAAAAGTGCCACAACCATATTGCCAGAAAACTGGTTTGTTTACTTCAGAAGCATAGCACGGAAAGGCCAATCAGAGGTAAGCTACAATACGAGGAAAGAAACCTTATCAATAAGCTGAGGCATATGATTAGTGCCGTTATACTACCACAATAGTGTGGAGGTCAGAGCACAAAGTTCTTATTTTCAACAGAATACATATTTTATAAGTTTGTCAAAACAAACACGAATCTTCTAGCTTAGGAGTATCAATTTGTTCTATATTTAAGGCTTATTATAGTAATCGTTAAATACTTGTCAAAACTCAAATGTTTGATTTTTCAAATTTGCTTTGCAGCGAACAACTGCAAAAAGACGGCTTTCATTTTCAAATATTAAATTTTGGTTGACTTTTTGCATTTCAACTTCAATTGAATACATTTTAATCTTTTGCACTTGAAAGACATGACTCACAATATGCGAAAATACACTCTTGGAAATTTTGAAAGCACAAAAAATACTTAGTAAGAGGATATAAGAAAATTTCATTTCTCAAAGATTTTACTTTTAAAATTTATGAATTTTTGTTAGTACTATACTGGAATATGAAACTCTGACTGTGAAAATTATATGCACCTAAAGTAATTTTATACTTAAAATCTCCGTTTAATAAAATTTCAACTGAAATTTAGCCAGCGTAGTCCATGGATTAGAGATTGTGGTGAATAGCATATAAGCCAGTTAACAACAAAGCTACACGAGCATACGCTTTTGTATCCTGGTTAAGTTACTGGACTGCAAACCACAAGGTCCCAGGTTCTATCCTCACTCATACCAATCACCACAAGATAATCGTGGTATCAAAACTCAACTTCGGAACCCGTTTGATATTCTGTTTGCAGTATTCGCGTCAGTACAAAATGCCCAATAGCATTGCTGTGCATACACAATAAATTGCGGTGTACACACAAAACGCTTTCAGATGCCCCTTGCGTAGCATGTTGTGCTTGGAAAAGAACTGATCATTACGATTCTGAATCGACTAAAAGGAACCAAATGAAATTGCGAAAAGGAACTTTCTACTGAAAAGAGATCACGTATAAGTAAACTTCAAAACTTTCAACGCCTTCTATTGCTGTTTTCGTTTCAAGTTCTCCAACATGGAAGAGAATTCTGCCGTGAAGATGCCTCCATTTTTCGCGATGTCATTACTTGTCCTGACAAAGACAATCCTTACAAGCAATTGAAAGAGGAACTTGTAAAAAGATGCGGTGAATCGAAATCTCAAGAAATTAGATGTCTTCTTGCCGGCGAACAATTAGGTGACGGAAATTCGACTGATTTTCTTCGAGTAATGCAAAGGCGTGCCGAAAATCATCAAATTCCGGGTATTTTTCTTCTGGAGCTATTTTTACAACAACTGCCCAAAACCGTCCAGTCTATACTTCTATCAATTAGTCCTCTAAATGCCACTAAAGCACGGAAATTGCGGATAGAATCATGGAAGTTACGCCACCCGAGGTAAGCAACATTTCAAGCTCTAATTCCTGTGCAAATGTAAATAATACTTCTCAGTCAGAACTTCTTGAAGAAATTAAAGCACTTCGCGAAGAAGTTACTTCTTTACGCTGCTCAAGAAGTGCCAGTCGCAGAGCGAGAAATAATTCTCGTAAACGAACTGACTTTCGCTTTCGACAGCGTAGCTCTTCTCAGTCGAATGGTGTTTGTTGGTATTATCGGAAGTACGACTCCAAAGCGCATAAATGCATTCCGCCTTGCTTTGCCACGACCCACTACCCTTACTCAACTTCATAGATTTTTGAGAATGTTTAATTTTTACCGCAGATTTCTTTCCAAGGCAGCTCACATATTATCACCTTTGATTAAATTTCTTTAAGGCCATACTAACGAAAAGAAATCACCACGGCCAGCAAAAAAATCTGAAACTACTCTACAATGGTCTGAGGAAGCTGACACGGCATTTTCTAATGCTAAGAAAGCTCTTGCCGAAGCTACCCTACTCAAACATCCGATTCCTTGAGCTCCTTTAAGTCTGTGGACTGATGATCCTTATTTGCTATTGGAAGCTCTTTAAATCAACTTTCAAATGGAATTTGGACACCCATTGCATTTTTCTCAATAAAACTTTCTAAAAGTCAAACTAATTGGTCAACATACGGCAGAGAACTTCTTGCTATTTATGCTTCCATAAAAATAATTTCGACACATGCTCGAAGGTAGGGAATTTTCAATCTATACTGATCAAAGACCCCTTACTGAAGCCTTTAAGCAAAAGCCGGATAAATGCTCACCTCGTCAACTGAGACATTTAGACTTCATATCCCAATTTTCTACGGATATTCGTTATGTCAAGGGTACAGAGAACATTGTTGCAGATGCATTGTCTCGCATTGAAATCGACTCAATTTCAAAAAAGAATTTAAATTTTCATGACATCTCACTTGCACAGTTAAATGATTCTGAAAAAGAATATCTGAAGTCTTCAAATTGTAAAATAGAAAAGCAATATTTTCCCTTAGAAGATGTAACCTTGTATTGTGACTTATCTACTAATTCACCTCGTCCGTACATTCCAAATTCTTTTCGTTCAATAGTTTTTGAAAATATTCACAATCTTTCTCATTCTGGCATTCGAGCAATAAGAGAAAGCTGATTACTAAACCTTATTTTTGGCCAAACATGAATTCATTTATTGAAAATTCTGTTCAATCTTGTCATAATTGCCAACGTTCTAAAATTCAAAAACATACAAAATCTCCTATAGGCACTTTCGCTTTGCCAGATGCTCGATTTGTACATATAAATATCGACTTCATAGGACCACTCCCACTATCTGATGGTTATAAATATTGTATGACAATAGTTGACCAATTTACCAGCATTTTTTTTATAATCTGATTACTGAAAATAGAGTCACTCAGCGTTTAAACTTTATGGGAACTAAAGAATATCTTTTTTAATTTATGTAATATCTCAAGAATTTGTCAACAAAATTTTCTTAGATTCATCATGAACAGATCGATTAATTAACAATGTTTAATTTTAAATGCATCAAACACAAAGAAAATAAAACGAATCGTTTAAAATAAACGGTTGGAAACAGGTTTTAAAAAAAGTACTTAAAAAACGATGTAATTAAAACTATAAGCATATACAAAAATATATGTAACTAACATAAATACATTTTAATTACAAAAGCATACAACGAACCTAAAAATAATTTAAATCCAGTCCGCATCTGTTGATAATAATTGTCAACACAATGCGGAATTCAGAACACAATGCGCATGCGTGAATTTTCAACGCCAGTTACGTAACGCAAATACGTGATTTTTTCTACGCCAGTTGGGGTAACGCTATGCGGATTAGAAATTTTTAATTTCCTTTATTCTGTTTTATTTTAATTCAAGAGTACTTCAGAATGAATCTGAAAGATCAATTAATTAACAATGTTTAATTTTAAATGCATCAAACATTAAGAAAATAAACAGAATCGTTTGAAATATTCCGCCAAAAAATATTAACCTTAGCCTCATTACTGTTGGGAGAAAAAAAAACTGAATCCTTACTCATTTGGCGGCGGGAAAGTTAATTTTTTAATTAATAATTAAAATTCTAATTAAAAATTCGAAAAAAGGAACCCCAGGTGCACATTCCCGACCTCCAAGGTATACATGTACCTAATTTGGTAGCTGTATGTCAAACGGTCTGGCCTGTAGAGCGCCAACACACACACACACACACACACATTGAGCTTTATTATAAGTATAGATTAATTGCAGATTAATTCTTTCCACTTTAATTTAAAGCATAAATTCTACGGGTGCTAACAGAAAATTAGAGAGATACATATTACGTTATGACTGAAGGCCTTTATAATATTATGAATGAATTATATGACAATCAAAATTTGAAGTTTTAAAATATTTTGATGAAGAAGCTATTAAAGTAGGAATTGCATAAAATATTTAATTATAAAAAAATTAACGAACATTAAGATTGGCGAAGCGGCTGGTCGACAAATTCTTGAGATATTACATAAATTAAGAAAGATATTTTTTAATACCCATAAGATTTAAATGCACAGTGACTCTGTTTTCATTAATCATGTTATTAAAAAAATTAACATTTATTGACGAACACGAACACACTGATATTCACCGTTACTCTGATTAGACATTATAAAATCTGAATAGCTAAACATAAACGTGTAAACAGCTGTGCGCCGGTTTCTATGGCAACACAGCTTGAAAGGGAAAAGAAGTTACTAAGACAGAACATCTGCTTTACCCAATTTTATAGAATAACTTTTCCCCTTTTTCGTTTCATTTTTTTTTAAAAAATTACATATTTAATAAAAACACCTGCTTTACTCAATATTTTAGAATAATTTTTTCCTTTTTCGCTTGCTTTAAAAAAACAAACATAAAAAAGAAACGTATCAAAATTCTAGACAAACTGCGCATGCGCCTGTCTCCATAGGAACAGAGCTGGAAAGGGAAGAGTCGTCTATAAGACAGAACACCTGCTTTACCTAATTTTTTAGAATAATTTTTTTTTCCTTCTTCGCTTGTTTAAAAAAAAAAGCATCTATACTTATATATAAAGCTCAATGTGTGTGTGTGTTGGCGCTCTACAGAAAAGACCATTTGACCTACAGCTACCAAACTCGGTACATGTATACCTTAGAGGTCGGGAATGTGCACCTGGGGTCCCTTTTTTTGAATTTTTAATTAGAATTTTAATTATTAATTAAAAGCTAACTTTCCCGCCGAAAAATATACATTTTCCCCACCGCCAAATGAGTAAGAGTTCTTTCCTCCCCCCCCCCAATAGTAATGAGGCTAAGGTTAATATTTTTTGGCGGAATATTTCAAACGATTCTGTTTATTTTCTTAATGTTTGATGCATTTAAAATTAAACATTGTTAATTAATTGATCTTTCAGATTCATTCTGAAGTACTCTTGAATTAAAATAAAACAGAATAAAGGAAATTAAAAATTTCTAATCCGCATAGCGTTACCCCAACTGGCGTAGAAAAAATCACGTATTTGCGTTACGTAACTGGCGTTGAAAATTCACGCATGCGCATTGTGTTCTGATTGTTGACATGACAACCATTATCAACGGACGATTTAAATTATTTTTGGGTTAGTTGCATGCTTTTGTAAGTAAATTGTATTTATGTTAGTTATATATTTTTTGTATATGCTTATAGTTTTAAGTACATCGTTTTTTAAGTAGTTTTTTTAAAACCTGTTTTCAACCGTTTATTTTAAACGATTCGTTTTATTTTCTTAGTGTTTGATGCATTTAAATTTAAACATTGTTAATTAATCGATCTGCTCATAATGAATCTAAGAAAATTTTGTTGACCAACTCTTGAGATATTAAATAAATTTAAAAAGATATTCTTTAGTGCCCATAAAGTTTAAACGCTGAGTGACTCTATTTTCAGTAATCAGATTATAAAAAAATGCTTTGTTTCAGTAAAAAATATTATTATATTAATTGAAGATAAATTCTTTCCACTTTAATTTAAAGCATAAATTCTACGGGTGCTAACAGAAAATGAGAGAGATACATATTACGTTATGACTGAAGGCCTTTATAATATTATGAATGAATTATATGATAATCAAAATTTGAAGTTTTAAAATATTTTGATGAAGAAGCCATTAAAGTAGAAATTGCATAAAATATTTAATTATTAAAATTTTAACGAACATTAAGATTGGCGAACCGGCTGGTCGCCAAAGGCGGCTAGTATATATATATAAAGCATGATGCCTACCGCAGTTTGATCCTCTCTGATTTTCAATGTTTCATTGCATTTTTTTTTATTATTAAAGGTAAAAATTAATATGATAGATAAATTTTGAAAACTTACTCATTAGAAAGGTAAGAACAGAAAAATCTGTTCTTATAATTTACAAGGAAATTTAATGAAAAAAAAAATAACATTTTTTTCTTACTAAAGCATCAAACATCCACAAAATACAAGATTTGATGAATTCCATTTTATGAATCTATTTACAATTATTGGATTAAAAAGGTAAGAGATGATACGGAATAAGTAATTGCAGATGTTTACGGAGAAGTCAGGAATTTAAAATATATGATTACTCAGAAATTACCTAACGCAATAAATATTTATCAAAAGATTACGGTTTTACTTTTTTTCAAACTATTTTATCGATAAATAGCTAACAGTTTTAAATTTCAAAACGAGAAATATTAAATAACCTACATGTGATATAAATTCCTTGTTGTTGGTAATATATATATATATATATATGAATGCTGAAGTGATGATTCAGCAGATAAAAAAGACTAGAGTTTCCCGCTACACAAAACACGTCCAGTTAACTCAATAACAGTCATCCAAAAAGGATGTGCATTAAACGATCTGCAACATCCGTCGTTTTTCACATACAATAATTAATATCTCCTTGTTCATCTGGAGCTTATTTTACTTTCTCATATGCGTAGTAAAGAGAAAGCACTGTAATCGTCACAAAATTCGAACTCGAGATTTTGACGAATCTCCGCGTTTTAGACTTTCCCGAGTTCAAAAAACACATTTCTGGAAAATGTTCGTCTGTCTGTCAATGCTAAAGATAACTAAAAAAAAAAAAAAAAAAAAAAAAAAAAAAAAAAACGATTGGCGTTAGACGGATGTAATCTGGTCTCTATAGATTCATTTAAATTTGTAGATATTTTTAAATCAAATTTTTAACAAAATCCGTACAAAGGAAATCTGTCTAACCGACTGTTAGAATATAAGTTAATATAAACACTAAACGAGAGGAGCTAGACGCATATAATTCGGTACACAGTTTTAACATTTATAACCTATTCGGTACACAGATTTAACACCTATCAAAGTTTCAGCCAAATTATACCAGTGATTGACCATCTGTCGTCTGTACTTTCAAAAACATATAAACGCGAAAACTCAAAATCACAATGACATAAATGTATTAAATTCGGTAAGTGATTTTGTGATAACAAATCTACTTTTGTGCAAAATTTTTGTTTCAATCGATTGAGAGAAACGCATCTAAAACACAAATTCGCTTTTCGGATACTGTTAACCGCGATGGAGGGATTAAACGCCAAAACACTCGCCAAGAATCACACGATGGATTCAGTAAAAATACTAAATTCATGCCAAATAATATTTCGTAACTATTACATGTCAATGCCATGCAAGGTGTTCTCTGGGATAACACCTTTATAGAGGGTATGCGAGAAATTTTCTGGAAACCACCCCCGTTGGTTCCGAAGAGAAAAAGGGGAGGGGGAGTGCTGAGAAAATGAAGGCAAGATGTAGGAATGAGAGGTGAGAGTAGGGTCAAATTGGCGAACTCCAAGACAGGTTTGGACGGAAATGCAACTTTGAAAAAGGAATTTCAGAGTTGCTGCAGCTCTAATGGATGAGCTATCAATGCAAACGACTAATGAATTATGATTAAATTCACTGCTCAATTTTGATTTCTGAAAAATCTACGTAAAGAATTTCTTAATCTTTTCAGACTTTTCCCTTAAAAAAAAAATAAAGTTTTTTAAAACAGCATTAAAAAAAGATAGCTATGATAAAAAGTAAAATGGCATGGTTGATTAAAAAAAAATCCTTCAAAAATTTTCACAACACCTATAAAAAATTATGAAAAGCTCTTATAATATCATTTGTGTGTAAAAATGTGTTCTCAAAATAATAGAAATACCAATAATAAATACAGAAATCAAACACAAATTATTTTTATTCAATTAATTTATTATCATGTGAGAACATGATATTGTTTTCGTTACGGGATTCTGAATAATTGAAGCTCGAAATCGCGTAGGCAAGGAATAAAGAATAAATGGCAATTTTTATCTTCATCTGCTTTTACCAGTATTGTATTATTATGTATGCTTCTTTGCGAATGCGTTTTTAGAATGCTGACCTGCTGTTAGAGATATGGGGTTTTCACCATAGTAATCCTACGGGGCTATAGAAGACCCCCCCCCCACACACACATACAGTCATCTACTGCGCAGCGCAGATGGTTTTCGTTATATATCGTAAACTACATATGTTCGAGACATGGGGTTTTCCCTTAGAAGTACTCCCGGGGGTCCTCTAAGCCTCCAAAATTTTGGATCCATTGCGCCTGCGCAGTACGGATTTTGCTTAATATTGGTCAAATCAATGTCGGATCGATACCATAGAGTTCTTATAGACCATAGAGTTCTTATAGGTCTCGGGATGTCGATGACGTAAACTTCCGGTTCAGACCGGAAGTTTTTATATCTCAGCTTCTATGTAGAGACAAGTGCGACCTGTCTAAACACTCGTCTCGATGAATAGAGTCGAATGACATTTATACCGAAACTCGTGTCCCGAAATCTACAAATTTGAGTTACATTGCATTTGCTCGTATCGTACTGGCCGAAATGCTCGTAACGATACGAGTTTCACGTTGCTACTCCGAGTGATTCGCAACATACGGGCTCTCAGAAGTGTAAAAACTTGAATTTCCGAGCAAAGTTTTCTACCTTGTTTTTGCAAAAACTCTCTTTACGACTGGCATCGATACACTCTACTCGATGTTCTCTATCGAATGATACCACATTTACGTCACTTACGTTATTAGTAGCCGAGAAACGGAAATGAGAACGGAAAAAGAACATGATGTTGTTTTGGTTATTGGGGTGTTGAAGCTCGAAATCGCGTAGGCAATGAATAAATCATAAATGGGGCATCCTAAACTTTCTCCCGATGAAGCTTTGCAAAGAAAAAAAAAAAAAAAAAAAAGAAAGGGAACGAAAGAACAAACAGAGGCTGGAACAAAACTTTCAATCAACAAAAACGAATGATGAAAATTTAAAATTAGAAGCTGATCGAATTAAACATGAACGAAGAAAGCGTAAACGTATGCAGTGTGTTGCAGATTCTCACTAGCCACACTCAACTTCAAACACAGAACGTATCCATTTGGATTCTGAATCACAAACGTCAACGTTCAACGCAAAACGTCTCCGCTTCGTTCTGAGTTTAAAATATCGCTTTCTACCTCTAAGCAATGCGTCGAAAAGAATGTTCTCACGTGATAACTTGAAGTTTACGATTGCAGATTTCAATTTTTTTTAAATTAAATTATATTTTTTATTATTAACAAAAGGATTTTTTAAAGTATTCCACAGTTTTAAGTTTTGAAATAATTATCACAAAAAATAAAAAGATTACATAAATCAATTAAGACACTTAAAATATTAACAACTTTATCAATACTGCATATCAGTTTTCAAATTAATAAATGCTTGATTCCTTCTGGCATAGATTGGAAGGGGTTTTTTTTCCCACAAACACATTCATTTTCACTGGAATCGTCAACATTTATTTCTAGATCTTAATTACAAATAACTCATGATTTTCAAAATTGTACAATTTTCAACTGTGCTATATTGACTCATTTTAGGTGAACTGTTCAGAATTTTAATTTTGTCTTTAACATTCAAATCAGTTATTTTTTTCTTTTTATCTATTTTGTTTTCATAATTCACTTGTAGGCAGCAGTAATTTATGGCTGTTCAAAAGATTTCAAGCCAAACTTGCAGCTGTCTGTTTAAACAAATCGAGCTCACTCTATTTCAGACAAAAGACTGAATTTCATTATACAGGAAAAAAATTATTCTTAAATATTTCTTTACAAGTGAAGCAGGAAATTCCATGAGCATCAATCATTAACACTTGTTGAAAATGAAAAAACGATCAATTCTTTAATTCAAACGATAACATTAAACAATATAGTGATCACAGTAAAAAATATATTTTATGTACTTTTGAATATGCTTGTTTGGCACCCAAGAATTTTTTAAAGTGAATGATAATATTAACCATGATCACATTAAGTAGCATCCATTGTAGCTGCAATTGCTTTCTAATCTAAACCTGTAGCACAATATTGGACTGTTTTTATGGAAAAATAGGGTGGGGTTGGGATTAATCTTCCGACTCAGATGCAATTAAAAAAATACAATTCATAATGACTTACATGTTTTAAAATTGCAAAACTATACATATTCTTGATTAAAAATCAGAAATTTTTTAAAAAACAAAATTGGAAGAAAATTGCTTATTGAATTCAAATCCCCCTAAACAGACTCCTTTATTGAAAAATAAATTGACTGATAATTAACTGGATACTAAAAAAGAAGCAGCAATATAATTAAACATACAAAACAACATAATAATGAAATTGTAAATATCTTGAATGGTAATTGCATTTTTGGAGGTTAAAATACTTGAAATTACAGTATATAAACAAAATTGAAAAATTCAAACTACATTATATACATATTGTATTGATGTCAATCATTGATTTCTTTATTATGTTGTCAAATTAAAAATTACAAAAATTATTTCATGCCATAAATCAAACATTTCACATGATTCTTCCATTCACCCAGTATTTGGACATATTTTGCATTTAAAATTCAGCTATCAATAAATTAATAATGTTTAATTACTAAAAATTGATAATTTTTCAGAAAGAACAATGAACTTTTGTACTTCATTTTGTCTGCATTATATGTTTCAAGTTATACTTTAAGTGCTTCTACAATAAATAAATAAATAAGCATGAAAAATGAGGTTCAAAGCAAAAGTAAATCAGAGAATCCATTTTTTTTATATGTTTTTATTCAATAATTTATTAAAAATACAAGAAATCTCTTTAAAAAATTTAGGCCATGTTAACTAATTTTTTTTTTTTTTGAAATATTCTATATTTACTTCTTACAATAAGATTTTTCTCTTTTTTCAATAAAAACAAAACTACAATATCACTTAATTTTTTTCTTTTTCATTTTATTTTAATGTCATCACATGACAGATGTTGATTGAAATATATTACCAGAACATAGTCAATTTACTTCTAATTTCATTATATAAATTGAATGATTTTTTTTTCTTTTATACTTATAAGTAATGCAGAAGAAGCATATATATTGGATAATAAATGCAATATATATTTTCAGTTTCAAAAGCACCAATGTTACTGAGTAAAAAATAAATAAATAGATAATACAGCTGCAGTTAGTCTCTTATATATACATTCAAAATCATCCCTGCTTTTAAGTGAAAATTTTTAATTTAAGCAGATATGCTAGAAGGAAAGAACAATTTAAGTTGTTCAAGAAATCGTACTAATAAAATGTTCTTATATACAGCATAAAGACATCTTAAAAACATCCCTTTAAACTTCAAAATATTTAAAGAATAAAATCAGTAAGTAGTACATTTACAAAATATTTCATTTTAAATAAATATTTATGTAATTTATCAATTATAAATACCTTGGAAGAACAAATTTTCAAAAGTGGGAAAGGAATTACACTGCAGATAACAATAAAAATACTTTAGTTATATCTAAATAAGAAAAGAAATTTACACGCATAGTACAAATTTATTAAGCAAATAACATTTTCTGTAACTTAATGAATGTTATTAAAATATTTGGAAATAAATTTGTATTTAAAACTTTTCATAAAGGAATAATGAATTTTAGACCATGTAATATAATAAAAATCTTATAGACGAAGATGTATCATTATCTTTTATACCTTTTTTTTGTGATATTAAATGTATCTGAAGATGTTAAGAAACCTTATTATACGATTTTATAATTATTAATAAAAATAAAAATAATAATATGGAATCTTTCATTGATGAAATAAAAGAGGCGAAAGTTAAATTTTTAGTTACATAATTTGATATTAAATATCATGTCCTGACTTTTAGATAATCAACAATTTTCTAAAATTTAGATTTTTTTCCTTCATTCAATGAATGGAACAATAAGTTTTTGAAGATAATTATAACAAAAATTTAGGAAAAATACTATCATGTAGCTAAAATAAAATAATGGAGAAATCCTCAAAAATGTACAGTACATAATAGACCATTCATGTGAACTGTTTAAAAACAAAAGTGGAAAATTCATTCTTTTAGGACATTTGTAATCATTCTACACCATGCCAATGGAGTGGTGACATTCCAAAATCCTTGATTCACGAGGGAAAAAAAAAAATAATAAAACCTAATCAGAATTAATAAAGCATATATTGGAAATTGTATTTCCAATCCATATAAACATTTTCTCAGTTAAAGTGCAAGGCATTTAGGAATAATGAAAATTTATTGAGCCGCATGGATTGGATTAGGGCTAGCAGTGAACTTTAGGAAGGTATTCATCACATGAATAGATTGAAGCCAGCTAGTACAGATTGTAAATAATAAATCCAATTAGAAGGAGGGGGAAAATATGATGAAATGAAGTGCCACAATTCCAATGTCTTATTATTGAGTGACTGCACCTGTTTTATAATAATTTTTATAATGCAAACTAAAACCTATAAAAATTACTAAAACTTATAAACAAAATAAAAAAAAAATTACAATGGAGAAAATATTACACTCTAAAGAAAATCTACAAAAATGTTTTTAAAAATTATGTTTTTATGTTTATAGCTAAAACTAAATTACAAATTACTTTTTACAATATAATAAAAACTAATTTAAGTGTAAATAAATTATAGATACTCATAAAATAAAGATAATAGATTTAAAACAAATAAAATATGACTACTATTTGATTGTAAAAATGCTCACTAAATAAAAGGAACTTTTGATAAGAACAAGAAAAACAGCATTAAGATAATCAAAAAGTATTTCAATGGCAATTTTTTTGATGACGATTGCGAGAGTTTCGATGTCGAAAAACTTTATGACACAATTCACAATGAAAAGGGCGTTCACCAGTATGTATGAGCATATGGACACCAAGATTGCCCTTCATTGTAAATTTTTTACCACAAACGATACATTCATGTTTAAATTCGATTGACTTCCTCTCTGTAAAGCAGTTTTCATAGTCAAATGTTCCATAATTTTCTTGAATGTAATTTCTAAGATCTAAAAGACAAAAATGAGATTAAAATCATCATAAGCATATACAACTTCCAAAATATAAGTTTAGCATCTAACCTTCCTCTTGAAATAAAAATTATGCATAAAATATTTTGCTTAATTAGCTAGTTAACTATAAAACAATTTCGAAACTCCTTCACAAGATATGTATATAAAATCAAGTGAAAATCGATAAAAATATCAAATACATGAAGCAAATGTTTGAATAATGAATTTTACAACAGAATTAATGCAAAATGAAGAAGGTATTCACTTGACACAATACCAATTCCTTCCTGGAGAAATTATAGCTATTAAAAATTTATATAATTCTTCGATTATATATAAATCTTGGAATTTTTCAAAATCTAATTAATTAGTTGTTGAAAATAAAATCATACAAAAAGAATATTTTAAATAATAAATATATTATTTTTAAAGAATTTTTCCACCAAAGAAATATGCACCTATATTTGACACTCAAGGATTAACCAATTTTTTTTCTTTCTTTTGTAATAACAAAAAGTATTCTAGAGCACAATTTAAGAAACAAATTCTGATTCCATTGCCTTAATAATTAGTATTCTATTCTTTAATTTAAATAACTAGTATTTCTAAAGAAGCCTATTGAATATAACAAAAACAAGATTATATATGAATTTTTTAATCATCAAATTTACAAAAGGTGAAAATATATTTAATTTCTTTTTATTACATACATTCAAGCATTAAATACCTTATACTTGTAAAATATGGTTTCTGAATGTTTAAAAATTATAATTGATATTTTTATTACATTTCAACTTTGCAAAGTAGCTCAATTTGAAAAGAAACAACTATTAATAACTAATCAATACAAATAATTTTTTGTTAAATTTATAATAGAATCAATTTAAATTTCTTGTAAAAAATATATATAAAAGAAGGAAAAAATTTAGAGACAATAAAAAATTATCTATATATTTTTAAGAGAATTAGTTCTAACTTTCATTTTTTAACCAAATAAAAGCTACATAAATAAATTTGAGATAACACTAATGCTATAACACAGTATATGTTTTAAAAATAACTGTAGTTATTATTTTAGATACAATTCTCAAAGTTTACATTAGAGACCATTCTCATAAAATTTTTAATTGGAAATTTGAAATAATTTTCTTATTACAATTCATTATTTCATAGTATTCCAGGTTAAATATTAAATAAAACACATGTATTATATTATTTAAGTCATCCAGTAAAGCAATGGATATCTGTTTTTTTTTCAATAATTAAAAAAAAAAGACACAAACAGAGAGCATTCATACGTTTTGAATGAAATTTGATGGCATAGGTAATTTTTTTAAATACAACTTTTTATACGATAAGGATTTTTTTCGAGAAATCAAAGATATTTCCTTCAAGAGAGAGAGAAAAAAAAAAAAAAGTAAATGAATAGTTATCAGTAGACAATTTGAATGTACATAAATATATTTTTGAGACATCCAAATCATACATACAGGACATTTAAGATATTTAAAGTAAGTAAGATTAAATGAACATAAAGAGTAAAACTATTTCATTTGTACAGAAGTTTGAAAATAAATTATTGTTATTCGAAATTACAGATTTATTGCTAAAAAAAAATGTAAAGAAATGATGACATTAACATTTTAAAATCTTCTATTCAGTTTTTAATGTATAAATTAAAGAATTCAGACTAAATATCTTTTAAAGAATTTAAATAAAAACTAGCAGAATTATACAAAAGACTTGTATAGATTGTTACAAACTTCAAGCCATTCAATTATTCATTGGAGACATTTCAGTTTATTTATATTTTTATCAATTGTTAACATAAATAAAGTTTTAAATGCTACAGTAATTATATGTCACAGCACAGAGGAAAAAAATCTGATCTGATGTAAAACGTTAAATTTAATTTTATGTAATATTTGTTATCAAACTTTTAAAAACATAAAATTTAATTTTATCACCTGAAATCTAATATTGATTATTTTAGATAAAAACACATATTAAATATTTTCTTTTTCTTGAAAAAAATGACAAATTATTCACTAAATTTTAATAATAAACTTTTGTTTTAACAAATAGTTCTTGTATGGCAAAAATTTACATTTATATAAAAATAGAGATAGAGAAAGAAATAATTTAATTAAAATATAACATATTTACAAAGGAATTTAATATTTTTTCAACCTGCTTCCTTTTATTTTCACTATACCATATAATAAATTGAATTTTTTTACTATTTTTTAAATGCTTTTTCATTTATCATATTTTAACTGATTTGCTTAGAAAATTATATATAAATATACTTAAAAAGGTTTTGATTGCAAAAAGAAAGGGGGAACTCCCCACAAATATTTCTCTTTTCAATAATAACACAAAAAATAATAAAGTTGAACCTAAAAAAATCTTTAATTATGTATATATATATATATTTAAATAGTTTGACTTATATAATAGATTACAAATAGTTTGCCTCATACAATAAATACAACAGAAATTAACAGGGAAAAAAATGAAAACAAAGAGATATATCAAATAAGCACTTTTTAGTTTATTAATTAATTTGCTTGCACACCATGCATGAATTAAATTATCATATTATTTTTAAAATTTTAAATTACTCCCTTATGCATATCGTAATTTGACAGAAAAAATTCAATTTCTATACAAGAATCTTAATAAAATTAAAATACATTTACAAAACAGGTCATAAAAAAGCAATATAAATCATGTAAAAACATTTTGCATATACATTAGGCAGATTTTTTTAAATAAATTCCCTATCTGTTTATTAAAACACTTCTTATTTCAATAAAAACAACAACTTCAAAATTTATCTTTCCGATACATTTTTGCACATTTCGAGATCTTTCACTATCTTGTTTGAAATTAAAATTTCTCATAGAAAATAATTGTGTAATCAACAAAATTTAGTCCTGATAATATAGATTTTAAATAAATGATTTTCATTTATTCCTCACAAGTATTCAATTAATTACACAATATATTTTAATGCATTGATGAACTAAAATGAAACTTTGAAAATTGAATTTGTAAGAATTGTTATTTATATTTAGTAGATTAAAGAAAGGCATTTTTTAAGAGCTAATTAATCTAAATAAAGACTGTTGGGATATTTGTCTTGACTAGAGAAGCTGTAAAATATTTTAAAAGTGCTAAGATTTATATGTATTACTATATTTATGTATTTATACTAAGAATAAAATGTATACATTTTTCAGTAATTAAAGGTAAAATAGAATAAAAACATTTCTTTTTTTGTCCCCCTAAAAAGTAATAAATAAAATTATGATCACTGGCACTCAAAGTTTATTTAACAAATTTTTTTTGTCAGACGTTTCCAGTAAACATTTATAAATTTACTTGTCAATACAGTATAGAATATCATTAGCAGCACAACTAAATAATACAAACATATATATAGATTTGCTAAATATAAACAAACATACACACACATTTGTTTTGCACACTATAATTTTAATTAAAATAAAAAACCCTGAAATGTAACAAAACAGAAATTGATATAACTGACTGAATGCATTGGTTAATAAAACATATATATATATATATATATATATATATATATATATATTATCAAATTGGAAATCTGGAATCAATTGCATATTTCATACTAAAAAAACCTTTAACTTGGATACGGTAAAAAGAATAATAATACATCAATAACAATTTATAAACATTACAAACCAGGCACAATTAAATTTACAGTTCCATTCATGTATTTTTTGACACAATAGATTTTTATTGTAATTTGATATAAATTCAGAAAACCTTATATGAGAAATCATTCACAGTATAACTGAATAAAAATACAAACACAGATCTTAAAGAGAATAAAACTATCAAGCTTTTTTTAACATCTAAATTATGAAAGCAAAAACATAATTCATTTTGTTGAAGTTTAATAATATCTATATGGGAATCGTATCAGAGTCTTACCATATGATTAATAATTTTAGCAGTGTCACATGATAGAATGATAAAATTCGAAGAACATAATATAAAACAAAGAAAAATAACTTTTATAGTTAAATATTATTTGACAACTTTTTTTATTACTTTACTATTTAATAAACAAGAAAATTTCTCCAATAAACTTGATTCTCATACTTTAGAGGAAGTAGCAATCACATACCAAAACAATTAAATATTTTTCTGCACACTCAAAATTATTTAATCAATCATATACTGTGCAGCTTTTTAGCTATGGTGAGTTGGGTTTGTTATTACATATAAAAATACAAAAAGTAATTTTAGTTATAAATATAAAAAATATTATGATTTAATAGTTTGTTTCCTTTTATTAACCAAAAACAGTATATAATATCAGTATTAAAGTGACACGAAATCTTGTACTTCAGAATTGTAGCTTTGAAACAAAATGTTACCTATTCTGAAATAGAAATATTTAATATCTTTAAGTAAAAAAGAAGTTTTTTCTTACAATACATACAGTAATTTAGTAATGATGTGACAAAGATAATTGCATTATTTCACAAAGTTAAAATTTCTGCTTGCTTTATCTATTGTTAATTATAATTTAAGAAAAAAAAATTATGAATACTTTAAAAAAAATTATAAAGAATAAGGGAAAACATGAAGGTAGTTCAAATACATAAAAAATGTGAATAGCAAATTTATTTTTAATTTACATTTTTCTATATGTCACAATAATAATAAAAAAATAATGTTTATAAGAGCTTTGTCTTTTTAATTTTATTTGGTTAGCATTCCTGTTGCCCTTTCAACTGCAATACATAGCCTGAAATTTTTTTACTTATATTATATGATTGCAAATAAAAAAAAATGTATAGAATGCAATTAATGTTAAAAGACTACCAGTTAAAATGTACTTGCATTTCCTCATTCAAAATGAAAACAAGATTTTTGGGAATGACTGTAGAGCAGACATTTCCAAACACTGACTACGAGAGAAGCATCCATCCAGCAATTACTTTTAAATTGTGCCCCTTAACTGCATTGTCAAGACAAATCTTCATTGGTAAGCTGATTCTGATGAGACAAGATGGATTTTCTGGATGAAAGAAAGATCTTCTAGGCAAACTCTCACAATTTACTTATAATAATTCAAAAGTGTAAAAAACTTAGTTTAGTGATAGCTACAATATTAAAATATTTTGTAGATAAACAATTAATATTCATTATGAAAATAAATTTAAGCTCAAGCATATAAGTTTATAGCCTCTCATGAGGAAGGTGATTTTTATTATTACAAAATGAACTTCTAAAAATCATTTCTTACTAAACATTTACCAAATTTCAACTGTGCCCAACATGACTGAGAGATTTCAAGATGAATCAGTCAGAGAGCACACAGACAAATGGGCAGAGAAACAAAATTCAGCATTTCTGGATGGACTGAGGAATAAAAATAAATCTTAAGAATTTGACTTTTTAATTTGAATGGCCTGGTAAAAGTTGTTCTTATGCCTTAAGGAAAGCTCCAGAACAAAGCATTTGGAGTTTGTATGATAAGAATTTAATCAGTAAGCTTTTCTGAAGCTCTGTCTAGTACTCTTCTTCTTCATGCACCTGTCTAATTATCTGTGATTTCACCATCATCTGAGCATTAAATAAAAAAGCAAAGACAATTCAAAATTCAACACTTAAAATATTATTATGGGAACAATAATGCAGTTTTCAATGATAGTGCATCATTAGCATCAAAAAATTGTTTATAAATACAACAAAAAAATAATTTAATTACAATTAAAAGTAAAATGTAAAAGAAGAGTGATTAAAAATTTTTATACACAAAATTATATCATTCGAAAAGGGCAGAAATGTTTGGACTCAAACATAATACAAAAATTGCTTTACTTGAAATCTAGAAATAGAATATCCTGTATTGTCAAATAAATTATGTGTCCAATACAGTACAAAAAATAAATTATAATAAGTTTAATTGCATTTTATATTACTGAAATCACATAATTATTACTTCAAAGAAAAATATTTGGTTAAACTTAAGGACAAAATATTATCAAATCATTGGTCTAATACCATATTTGGCATGAAAATGACCATAAAAAAGAAATATCTTTTAACTTTCAGAAAGAAAAAAAAAAAAAGGTGATTTGAAACACTGAGGATTATTGAAAAAATTAAATTGGTTTGAATCTCATTACTATAAAATATAGTGCTATTTAAAATTGAATTAATTTTTTTAAAACAAAAATATTAAATATAATGAAAAAGAATGGTTACATGGAAATAAAATTCATATCATTGAAAAACTAATTTTTTTAAATTTAAAGATAGTGTCACAATAAAATCTATATTCTTAAATTTTTGTGGAAAAACTTTGAAATTTAGAGTAATTTTTAATTAAAATTTTGAAAAACATCTAGTAACTCAAACATCAAACTAGCAATTGTTACTTCAGAAGTAACCAATGTCAAATTTCAAGTTCTAGACATGGTAGGTTGGCAAGTTTCATGATGATTCAGACAATTAATTGATCAATAACATTTAATTTTTATATGTATAGATTATTTAAAACTCAGAAGTTTATTGATATACATTTAGATATACTTTATGCATTCTTGAAAATCTTTATGTGATATAAAAATCAAATTTTTGATAATCTTTCTTTGAAAAATTATTTAAAAATGATTTTGCTCTTAGAATAATGCAATGACAGTGGATTTTGCTAAATGCATCCTTCGAAATTTTGAAAAAAATTATTAAATAAAAATATTACTTATGGCACTTTTTCAACAGCATTAAAGCAATTGTCACTTAACACAAATGATATCAAGAAATAGAACTAAAGTGAAAACAACAAATACATTAAAAAAATATAAGAAATTTTATACTTTCATCACAATAGCATTTTTAATTTTAGGACAAATTTTAATGATTGATCTGTCTTAGAAAAAATATCTTATTTATGCTACACACAGTACAGGGTGGTCATACAGTTTTCCCCTGATTGCAAAAAAATTATTATGAAAGAACCATTGAATAGAATTCTGCAAAATTTTTACCATAGCATTGTTGTAATTTAATTTTTTTAGATAGATAGTGCAACAAATACAAAAATAATGATTTTGCATTCAACTGCTATCAAACTGGTATTAATAAATGGAAAAGTTCAAGGACTTTGGTTCCATGTATTGAAATTGATTAAGACTGTTCAATACCAATGATTTATTTGAGGTTATATAAAGGATAGAGTATTTTACAATACCAGCTGAATATACCAATACATTCAAAATTAGGATCACAAATGTTCTGTCTATTGTGACAGCTGTGAATAATGTGTGGCAAGTATTGGAATACCATCTTAATATTCTTTGAATTACCAAGGGACTGTCTAGAGTAAATTTGCTAATGCAAGTAGTTTTATTGAAAACTTTAATTTCAATAAAATTTCATGAAACAAAAATATGGCAAACTGTAATTTTTTTTATAATCAGGAAAAAATGATCTCTCTGTATAAAATAGTTTTTTTTTTTTTTTTTTTTTTTTTCCCATACATGCTTTCAAAAGAGTAACAGATATCCATAATTTCATTAACATGAACTACAAACAATTTTTATCACTAGTTTGGATGAATGTGAATGGCTTATATAAGCTAACTCTTATTCTTTATATGTATAGTATCTTTTGAAGAAGTTTATCTCTGACAATAGAGACAAATAATTAAAGTACTAGCTTATGAACCAATAACTAGTATTTATCTTGTGTTAACATACACACATTGTTTGATATTACAGGTTACTATAATAGATTTATAAAACAAAGCTACGTTTTGAGAAAAGAAAAGTAGGTGGTATATAAAGGTAAGAGCATACAAATATAAGAAAAATTCTCTTATTTTAAGAAAATCTTATAAAGTTTATAAGATTTATAAAAATGCTTGCCATTGTTTTTCTTTAACACTTACAAAGGTATACAAATATTTATGTTTGCTTAGCACATTCAAAACTTACCAAAAAATACATAATTTTAAAACAATGATAACAAAATTAGAAAATGAATAAAAAAATTCAATATTAAGAAAAATTACGAAATTAATAAAATGTTGCAAAGAAAATAAAATCTTGTTGCTAAATAATTTATAATAAATTAAATTATTTGAAATCTTAAATACACTCGAACAAGTAGCCAAAAACTTTACTAATTTCGCTAACAATTTCACTTTATACAGCTTATGTTATATGTTTTGAAATTGACAGCGGCCTGTTAAGAGAATCGTTAACCGGAGGACGCTTGAACCCCCCATTTGAAGTTGAAAGGGGGGAGCAATGGGGGGAAGCAGCACTGGAGGACGGATTTCATTCCGGTAGTGATGGAAATGGGGGAATCGATGTATGGTTGCTTACGGAAAAGCTTTTTTCGCCAAAATTTGAAAATTTATTTACCCGCCAAGAATGAAGCGCATTTTTGGAATGTATGGGAAATGTGTATTCTTGGTTTCGGGAGGAAGAGAGTTTAGGAAGGAAGGTAGAAGGTTGTGTTTTTCCGGCTCTCCTTTCTGTATTAATTTTTGGTGCGTGGAAGGAAGGCAGCTAGAAGTAAAGGCTGTGCATGTTCGTGTGTTTGTTTTTGCCATTAGTTTGTTCACAGTTTTTGCTTTTTGTTTTCTCTTAAAATATTGTTATGGCGTTTCTGTTGGGGGTGTTTCCCTAGTTTGTTTTTCAGTTTTTGAGTTGACTTCAGCTGAAGTTTTCTCTTTATTTTTGGGGTGCCAAGGTGGCTGGCACTGGATTCTTTAAAATCAAGGTAGGATTTTTCTAGTTTTTCTTTTTAATTGTTTTCGGTTTCTGCTAGTTTGATTCTGGCTGCATCGTATTAGATTCTTCGTCAGTAATGACGAAGAGGAAACCAGAAGACTTTGAGTCAGAGGGGAAATATAAGGATAGGAAAATAAATTATATCCTTACAAATGAGTTCTCGGAGAGAGACAAAGCCAACATTGCAATTCAAAGGGGTTGCCCCAAAATAAAATTGTGCATTGATAGTAACAATGGCCCGTCGCCATGGATTAAACCCAAATCAATCAATGACACGTTCGGACCACTGACCCACAAAGAAGACACCTTTTCCCTAAACAAATACAAAAAATTGGTTCTAGTTACTCGGCACTTTAGCTCAGTGGAGAAAGTAACTGATTTTGTAAAGAGTGTTCCGGAAGCAAGGATTCGTATCATTGATACGAATATTGTAACAAAATACATCATCCGTGATGTTGACACGGATTACAGCATAGTGGAAATTAATGAAGAACTCGCTTCACAGGATATTATCGCAACAAAAATAGTTAGATTTAAAAAGAAGGGGACGGCAGAACCTATCCCAATTGTTCTTATTGAAGAAATTGGGAAAACAAATCGATCTGAAATAAAGATCGGCAGACTTATCTTCAAAGTGTCCAAATTTATTGAAAACCCTAAGGTTTGTTATAAATGCTTAAGATTCGGTCATACACAACTCCGGTGTCAACAAGATAAGAGGTGTAAAAATTGTGGGGGCTCACATGCCGAGGACTGTAAGTTACCCACTAAATGTTTTAGATGCGAAGAGAATCACGATGCGCTCGACAAAAAATGTAGGTTTTACAATCTAGAAAAAGAGATTATAAACCTGGTCAGAGAAAAAGACATATCATTTCAGGAAGCAAGGAGGTTAGCGAAATCGCAATCTTTTGCACAAAAGGTTAAGGGCGATCCGCCGGTCCAGTGTACCGAAATCCCCCAAAAACAAATAACGCACCTCTACTCGGCGTTACAGGACTTAACTAAACTAATTTCTGCTCTACTACCCCAAGGGAATGAACTCGTAAAACTCCAAGAAGTCAACAGACAGTGCATTGCACGTATTGGGGAGACTCAGGGAAATTTAGAGAAACAAGTTGAAGAGAATTTTACTCTCCGGAAACAAATCGAGACTCAAAGGGCAACGATTGACTCGCTACAATCTAAAATTGCCCTTCTGGAATCCAATCTGGAATATAGTCACGTTCTGAGCCCAGGCGTTGTGCACGATCAACGGTCCCTCGCTGAAATAAATCATTTCAGTGTTGCGGAGGATTTCTCGGGTATCGGATAATTAAAAAAAAAAAAAAAAAAGGGAAAAATTGAAAGTTTTTACTTTTTATTATAATCTTTATTAATTTTTTTCTTATTTATTTTTTTCCATGAGGTTTATTCAGTGGAATGTTAGGGGGATCAAAAATAAGATCCCTTGGCTGCAGGCCCCCCCTTTTTCGGCGGCCCAGTGTTTAATTTTGCAGGAAACATGGCTCAATGAGTCTGCATCCTTTTCTCTTAAAAACAAAAAAATCTTTCGAGCTGAAAGACAAAATTCTACTTGAGGTGGATTGTTAATTGCAGTAGAACAGAATATCCCTGCCCAGATTTTGTCACACTCACTTCCTCCGTCAACAGTGGAGGTCTTAGCGGTTAAAATATGGATTGGACCAAATTCAGAATTCCCACTAACGGTTATCAATATTTACTCTCCTGGAGGTAAATTTGATGACAACTGGTTGGAATCCTTGTACTCGCAAATCTCTTCTCCTTTCGTTTTACTGGGGGATTTTAATATACACCATCCAGCACTTGGGAGCGATCATTTATCTTCCGATGCAAACCGGGTCCTGGATTGGATTAGCACAAAACATATGTGCTTGCTTAACACGAAACAATATACCAGATACCAGGGGACTCAAGCCCCTTCGTTATTAGATTTGTCCATCTGCTCCGCAGATATAATTAATAAGATTAATATTGAGATCTCGCATGATATGTATGACAGCGATCACTGTCCCATTTTTATTTCCTTTTGCAATTTAGATGCAAAGTCTATCTATACTCGAAAATACATCAATTGGGGCCAATTCTCAAAGAAGGTCAATGCTCTTCTTCAAGGTAATGGGGATGTCTCTTCCCTTGATAGACTTACCAATATCTTCCAGGTAAGCGCAAACTCATCATCGTACTCGTTTTCTAAATCAACACACTCGCACTGTCCTTGGTGGGACGCTAGATGTAACTACCTTAAGGCCCTCAAAAGGAAATTGTTAAGAAAGGCGAAATCATATCCCTCCATCTTAAACTGGACGGCATATAAAGAAATGGCGGCAGCTCTCAGAAAATATGTTAAGTGTAAAAAACGCAGCTTTTGGGAGAAAACTTGTCAGGAGGTAGCTTCTTCCCATCAGGCTTTTAGCATCGTTAAAGCCCTACTAAACAAAGATGAGTCTCCCTGTGAATCCAATCTTGTTCTCTCTTCGGGTACTACTCTGATAGCGCCGACTGCTCAAGCAAATGCAATTGCAGCTAACTTAATTAAGAGAGCACCAAATGTGCGTATTCCTTTAGATTTCTCAGTAGATGATCCAGAAAATTTTGATGAAATGAGTTTGAACCGTCCGTTTTCCTATAGAGAATTCCAAAACGCATTAAAAAGAACGAAAAACAAATCCCCTGGCATGGACAAGATAAATAAGAAAATGTTGTCTTGTCTTTCCGATGAAAATAAATTTAAAATTCTCGATTTATTCAATAACTTATGGGCGAACACGATTGTTCCAGAAAGCTGGAGAATAGCAAAGATTATTCCTATTTTAAAACCCAAGAAAAATGCAGCAGAGATCACATCCTACAGACCCATCGCGTTAACATCAGTATTGGGAAAGATTTTTGAACGGATTATTCTGGACAGGCTTTTGCGGTATTATTTGGAAAAAAGATTTTTCTCTCCTTTTCATGCTGGTTTCCTCCCGTACAAAGGCTGTGACAGTCTCTCTGCAGCCCTACTCAATAAAATTTTAACAGCCAGAGCTAATAAGAAACTTGTGTATGGTATGTCTTTTGATCTAAAGTCTGCGTATGACAACGTATGGCATGACGGCTTGATGCTAAAAATTTTACAATCGGGGATTAAGGGTAATTTTGCCCTGTGGATCTCACAATTCTTACATGAAAGGAAAGCATTTGTTTCATGGAGAGGAGTGTCTTCCTCACTTTTTAAGCACGAAAGGGGCGTTCCGCAAGGAAGTGTTCTTTCTCCGTTGCTCTTCACAATTTTTATGAATGACATATATAGCATTTTACCCAATGATGTTTTTTGCTTTATATATGCAGATGACGTTTTTATTTTAGTTGAAGAAAACAATATCGAAGCGATCAAAAATAAGATGCGGTTCTGTGTTACTAAACTGGAAAGCTGGTGCGACGAATGGCATATGGATATTGCTCCCCAGAAAAGTAATATTATAAACCTCTCATCTCGTAAATCGCCAGTGGGGTTTGGAGTCCTTTTTCACGGCTGTAGTATCCCTTGGTCTAATTACGTTCGCTATCTAGGCATTCAGTTTGCTTCAACCTTGTCTTTCCGTTCACATATCGACCAGATCAGAACTAAAGCCTTTAAAAAGTTAAATGTGATCAAAAGTTTGGCTGCTCCCAGATGGGGTGCAAACGCATCTAATTTGATAAAGATTTGCAATGCGTGCATTACACAATCCATGGAATTTGGAGCACATACGGTTGGCATGACAAATAAAGCTGGTTTTGCAGCTTTACAAACGATACAAAACAACATCCTTCGTTTTGCTCTTGGACTCCCACGGTGGACACCTATCCCAATTTTATTTAAAATATCAAATGAAATAAATATGAGACTTAGGTTTGAGAAGAAAAACGTGTTATTCTTTGTTAATCAGTTCTCAGCCCGCGAATACACTGAAGTTTCGAGATCAATTTCCGAGGTGAAGTCTGTAATCTCTAACCGCATTTTCCAAAGACTTCCCTGCGCAGGCACTTTAGAAGAATATTGCCATCAAAAAAACCTGTCCCTGGACCAAATAATCCCGATTATGGTCCCGGTTAGTTGGGATGATTGTGAGCATTTTACCATTAAAACCCATGACTTCGGCTTCCAACAAAAGAGCTTGGATTCGACTACAATTAAACGTTTGTTCACCGAGTTCAAATCACAGCTACCCCCAAATCAAATTATACTGGCCACAGACGCATCCAAGAATGAGAATTCTACTGCGGTGGCGGCTATAAACTGCTCCTCGAAGGAAGTCATTAAGGGAACGGTTCACAACATTAACTCTGTGTTTTCAGGGGAGGGTTTTGCCATAGCTCTGGCTGTAATGAACTTTGTCAAAGAACATAAAGATTATATTTTATTGACTGACAGTTTATCTAATTTGACAGCCCTGAGATGCCTAAATTTCCATTCTCCCAAAAGTGCCCTTTTTGTGGCCCGCGTTATATTTGATGCCTTAAAGACATGTTCCTCGTTAGAACTGATATACACTCCTGCCCACGTGGGAATTGCAGAAAATGAACGGGCTGATGATTTAGCTAAGCAAGCTTTAACTTCTTCAAATATTTGTGACTGGATCTCGCCCGAAGACACTTGTTCAGTTTACACTAAAATCATACGACATAAACAAGATTTAGAATGGGAAAATTCTAAATACTATGAAAAATACAAATGGCTTGTTTCTTTCAATCTTAAAAAAATTAATTTATCTAGACGTAATGAGGTTTTAATATTACGATTAATATCTAGGACTCTTCCAGTAAATGCAGTTCTTCATAAATGTAGGCTCATTGAATCACCAAATTGTGCCCATTGCCAGATTCCAGAAACTTGTGAACATTTTGTTCTTTCTTGCAGTAGATACGAGTCAGCGAGAAATTCTCTCCGTGCTAAGTTGGGTTGTGTTCCACTCTCTTTTGACTGGATTTGTGATTTCTCCGTACAGGGTCGTGATAAAGTGAAGGCTATGTTGGCTTTCCTTGTGGCTTCTGACAGATTTTAAAAAATTTTTTGTGATATTCGAGTTTTGATTTTTGGTGAACCCGGCACAAGCTAAGATTCCTTTCAGGAGCATACGCCGGAAAACAAACCTCATTCCTTCCTTCCTTCCTTCCTTCCTTTGGAATGTATAGGGTGGAGTGTGGACGAATGTCGGTTGGGTCTATGATGAAGGCAGACCTTATTTATGCACGATCTTTTTTAATAAAAGAATAATACCGTGTTATAATATATTTATTTTTGCTAAATAATTAAGTTTTATGAATCTAATTTTTGACTAGAAATTAATGTTGACTGTGGCTGGGAACTTGGAAAAGCTGGATTTTCTACAGGCGCCTTCTATTTATAATTAATTAAATGGCAAGAAACTAATATGTTAACTCAGAATTAAATTCTATCTTCTATTGGTTTGTTAAATGAAATTTAAAGTTTTCACAAAGTAATGGAATGAACTTACAAGTTTCATTTAAATTCTTAATGGAAGCTAAAAATGATTGTTTATTCGGAATACAAATTCGATGTAGTTTTAATTTTATTTCTTGCAATTTGGCTGTATTCATTGGAAAGTATTTTAGTTTTTTTTATACTATTAATTTTAATGCCCATATTTTGTTTGTTTGTTGTTGTAAAAAGCTAAATGTTTTTTAAAAATTAGCTAAAATTTTTTTTAAATGATGCTTTTAAAAAATTATATATATATTTTTTTACCTAATTAAGTAATAAATTAGTGTTATAGAACATTTAAAACATTTTTTATAACTGCAGGCATGCTTTGATTTTGTTATTTGCTAGTATTTATAGTAGCAATAAAGCATTTATATTTTGCGGTCTAAAAATTGCAATAATAAAAATCTGTAATCTCTTTCTTGCAGTTTTGTCCATTCTTTTTTTTTTTTTTTTTAATGTTGATAATGTGCATGATGAACTCTTTAATATTTGTTTTCAAATTGAATAATTCGTACTTGTAAAAATATGCATTGTAAAGATATATATAATTTTAGCTAAGTTTTTGATAAAATATGGCTTATTCTCTATTAAGAAAGTATGATAACCAAAAATCCTTAAAGGAATCATCAAAATATTCAATATTTTCTATTTAATAAAAACTAATTTTTGTTTTGTTAAAATAAGATTTATATTGAATTAAAAATTATATGCATAAGCTGATTAATATTACATGATTTTAAAAAGTACTTTTTCAATACATATATTTTGTATTCTAATTTATTAATTTTTTTTCATAAATGCTTAATACATTTATTTATGCATACAGCAATTTAATTCTACTTTTAATGCTAAAAATCAGAATTTTGATTGAAAGTAGCCAAACTAAATTTGAAAAGGTAATAGAATCAATTATTTCTAATATACGATTGGTGTAATAATATTTTTAAAAGAAAATTTGTATTAAAAATTCTAATATTGTGGATAAATTTGCTCTAAATGTTGAATTTTCTACTTTTATAATAATGCACAGAAGTTAAAACTTTTGAAGAAAATTTGGAATGTAATTTTTAATTTCAAAATATAAAAATTATTTTTTAATTTAATATAAAAATGTTAGTGTATTCTAAATTAGTCAATAGAATTTTCAATTAAATTGTAAAATATCATTTGTTAATTTTTGTATAATATTTAAGTCAGATTTTATTCAACACTTACATTTTCTCAAGAAATTTTTCTTTTTCTTAGTTTTTTGAAGCTTAATTTCTTCTCATTTTGATTTTCAATAATAATTCATGAAATAAAAATGATTTGCTTCACAAGCATTCATTATTGTAATATACAAATGTATATTAGTTAACCAAACCATTAACAAAATAAACATTTACTCCACCTTAAAAAATGCTATACTAATATTGTTTTAACTGATTCAAATGAGTGGATAAATACCAAGTGATGAATAGTTCTGAGATATTGTGTAAAAAAAAATTATAAAGGATGATGAAAATCCTTAAAACTTATATAGTTTATATACCTACTTTATCTTTTAGAATTAAGGTTTTGACTGAATTATTAAAAAAGACAATTTCTATGAGGATATAGAAAAAAAATGTTTTAGGAAAATAAAATGGGAAAATAATTTTTTTTTGTTTTAAAGTAATGAATAATTACAATGGAATAATGAATTTTAACACTGTTTATGTTAAATTGAAAAAAATTCTTTACAATTTAGAATCAATAATAAAAATAATCATAATCTCTGCATCAAATTATCTGCAAATTCATTTGTTCAATAGGAATTTAATAACTTGGAGAATATGACTTTAGTCACTTGGAGACTTTAAATCAACTTCCATTGTCCCCATTACAAAAACGTAAAGAAAGGCTAATTTCCAAAAATAATTTAGTATTGATTCAATTCACCTTCAGTAAAAATTTTAAACTACTGACACAAGTAGGTTAAAACTGTCTGAGTGGTTTAACTTACATATATCAATTGGATCAATAAAAGAAAATAGATGGCAATCAACTGAAGACAGATTTTATTCATTACAGAAAAAAGGATGGACAGAGAATGAATGATATCAGAAGGATCACAAAATATGTTCTGATCATTGTTTTGATGAAGGAGTTTGTATGAAACCAGTATTTTAAAAATCAAAGTAGTTTTGTACATTTTAAATGCAACTAAAAGAACTTCCTGGGCCATTGTTTCACAAAAGAAGAAAAAAGAAATCTTTTAGCATATGAAAGAGCAGTTGAACTTGGATATGTATCATATAATTGGGAACTTCTAAAGAGATAAAGAGAACTTGACAGGAAAAAAAAATAAACTTAATGAACAAAGAGAAAGCACAATCATTTACAACTGGAATATATGATATAATATATTCTCAAGATATTGTATCAAAGCTGATAATCTATGCAACTCCTCTCAAAATTCAAATTCTACCTCTAAATCATGATTCTTATTAATGCTTAAACCACAGCCTGAAAATTGGAAGGAAAAAAATTGTAAACAGTATCTTTCACTTTTGTTTCCAATATCATTTAAAAAAAAAAAATCTTTCTTTTTTATTTAGTTAAAATTACTTTTTAAAAAATCGTCTACCTCATTATTTTTCATTGTAACTAAAAAGAATTTAAATTAAGTATGTTAAATGTATGATGTGTTATTCTTTGTTTTTTATTAATTTTTTGAAAATAATATGAAATAAAAAAAATTATATGCTTCCCTCCATTTCTCTCTTTTATCTTTATACTTTTTCTGCCTCTTTATAACATTAGCATATAAGATCATACAGTTTTTTTTATATGAATACAATTAATTGAAAAATAGATATCCATTCTGGATATTTATCCTTAAAATTAGATACCTGAATGCCATCACTAATCAACTCACACTTAAATTTCTTTACAGCATTTTTTTTAAAAAAAATTTTACTTTTGAAGAAAAATAATTATTTTGCGAATAAAAGAAACCTTTGTTAATGTTTCAGAAGAAAATTTCATAATTTCCAAATGTATTTTTTGAAGATTTAAATACTAAATCTGAATGATAAAATGGTATTTTAACAAAATTTCGAATATGGCTGTGTTAATTTACCTAAGCAATTTTATTGAACAAATAAAATATCTTGAAGGGTACGAGAAATTGTGTTGTTTCAAGATGTCATACTGAATTGTTTACCTCGTTGGTAGATTTTTCAGCTACTACTGCAAACATAATATTCCATTTTTTTCTCAAAGATTATTGTTATCAAATCATATTATTGCTGTCATACTTTTTTTTTTTTTTTTTTTTTTGTAATCACTATATTGCATACAAACAAACGCGTAATGTTGAGTGATAGAAAAAACAAGTTTAAATTAATGACAAAAGAATAAATTCATCTTTACTTGATTAGTTAAATTTTGACAGTCTTGGGAATGAAATGAATTTTATTACAATAATAAAAATTATTGTAGAAATACATTCTAAAATATTTTTTTAGTTTATTTATATTAAAAAGACAATTGTATGATAATGAAATTGATATCAATAAAAGGATTTTGATATTAAGTTTGGAAAATGGTGTTAGTATCATTTTTGTACAATAATATATTTGGGAATTATAAGAGGAAAACATCAACATTTTGTTTAGTTAAAATTATAACTGGAAATTTTGGTGCATTGCATCAAAGCACACGCTTTCATCTTTTAAAGCATGTTTGATAGATTTTCAGTTTCTGGAGTCGGCAGTCTGTCTTATAACTCATGTTAAAGTATAGATAAATATATGAACAACCATATATTTTTTCAGTAAGATTCAAATTACAATTGCATATCTGTATATTGACCTAATGTTATTCTTTGATTTGATATCCACCGGAATGCAGCATCTTGTAAAATTTTTATTCATCTACTATTCTATTTAAAAGTGAAGGTTTTTTTTTTTGTCAATTAATTTTAATAAACATTATTTTGATATTTTTCTTTAGCATTTTAATCATAAAAATAAAATTGCTTAAATGTAGTTTCTCAAAGAAAGCTTATTTGCAGAAAAGTATTTCTTAGATAGCTCAGTAACCGATGCTTTTATGAGCATAAAGAAAGAAAAATAGATACTTATGACAGTTCTGTAATTGAATTTTCCACTTCCATCTACTTATCTATTGGGATAGCTTTTGAAAAGCTACCCCAATTTGCTTACGGCAACAAAACCACCGGGTGGTGGTAAGCAGATGCGCTCTTGTCTAGTATCATATGTGCTAAAGTTGTAGGATTAACGGAATTTAATTACCTTTTAGAGAAAACTTGGTAAACAGTTAGAAAAGCTGTAGGGAATGCATATTTCTCATTCTTATAATGTTAGTGATTGATGGATAATGATTCTTTTTTATGGGATAATCAACATTTTTCCCACGCGAAACTTGATAATTACACTTTAACCCATGCCTGGAGATGGGAAAATTCAGTGAACTCACGATCTAATTTCCTTCAAACAAATGCCTTCATTTTATAAAGGCAAATGAATAAATTTTTATTGAATTAAAAAAAAGACAAATTAAGGAATATTTAAACAGACAGTTATTTGTTTACACAAATGATATAACGAAGTATTTGACATTCGCATTGATCTGTGAATATCCATTTTGAACGGATGATTTTTAAGTAAAGTTGATTAAACTGAATCTATTTTCCCCTTGTAGCATATAAATATTACAAACACTTGATAAAGAATATTGGAATTATTATTACGATTCATTTCTTATTTAATACTTTTTTATCGATGTATTTTAGTCAGTTTTTGAGTTCGCTGTTTTGAGCTGCATTTTAATATAGTTAATGTTTTGATAGCAATAATGGACAAAATTATTTTTTATACAACCATGTCGAATGAGTTTTATTTCAATATATAGTATGTATAAATATATATATATATATATAGAGAGAGAGAGAGATTAATTAAAATTATAGTTGTAAATTTTGATGAATTGCCTAAAAGTACCCATTTTTATCCTCTAAATCACGTTTGCTAAATGTTAAGCTTTGGGGCGGCAGTCTGTCTTGTAGCTCATGTTAACATATAGATAAACACATTAATAATTATATTATTCTTCAGTAAGACTGAAATTACGAACTGGTATCAGTATCTTACTCTAACATTATTCTGTTGATTTAATATTCATTAAAAAGGACCGAGAAGAGCTATTTGGAAGGCAGCATATAGCAAAATTTTTATTATTTTTATTAATCTGCTTAATGATGAAGATTTTTAACCAAAAAATTTTAATAACATGAGTTTTATATTTTCCCCTTTCTTGTTTGGTATTGTATTCATCAAAGAAAGAAATCGCTTAAAAGTAGCTTCTCAAATAAAGGCAATCGTTTGCAAAAATAAATGCAAGTTAAAATATCGATTTTTATTTATTCTTTTATTATTTTTTTTTATTGGGCTCAATTTTTCATTCGGTTGATATGTCTAATTTTTCTGAAAAGGATGTTGCATTATTTACAAAAATTTTAACATGATTAAATTTATAGATTGGATATTGTCTCTGCATTAAGTTAGAACATTTATAAGGCAAAAACATATTCGAGATTTCTGAAGGCTAGACCGTTCGACCGAAAGTTGGTTCGTAATTTGAATAATAAATGTTCACTTAAGTTTTTAAAATTGCAAATAGGTTTTTTTTTTCTTTAAAAATTTATTGACGTTTTAACCCTTTGTCTCAATAACTTCGGAACGTATTGTTGCATAGAAGTCATTCTTATGCCATTTTAAAATTCAAAATATTAATTATTCAGTGATATCAATTTTATTTCTGTGTAATTTTTTTTCATATTTTAATTAAATATTTGAAAATATTTTAAAGAATATTTTATAATAATACTTTCTAGTACCTTTGTTACAGGGTTGGTCTTAGAAAACGCGAGGCCCAATCTGAAACTATTTTCTATAATACTTATTTCTAGACAATTTTTACCAGTTATATAAAATAACTTATGTAAAAAAACACTTTTTAAAAGATATTCTAATTAGTGAATTAAAAGTAGATTTTAAAAAATTTTAATTGATTTTTTTAAAATTTTTAAATCATTACTATTCACCTTTGGCAACTAGCTGGTTTGCCTAGCATTAACATTTGATTTTCAATTAAGTATTTTATGTAACTTGCTCTCTTAATAGATTCTCAAGCAAAATGTTTTCAAGCTTCAAATTTTTATAAACATATCACCGATACTATTATAGAAGCCTTTCCTTATTCTAATCGTTCTTCGATGCCTTTCTCTAATTTTCTATGAGCTCCCGTAAAATGTAAACTTGAAATTGAAGCCGGAATTGATAAAACTTCAATAAATACATTTTTTTAAAACCAAACACGTCTTTAAAAAATATATGAGTTCAGAATTAATATCTAATTTGTATTACAGAATATTTACATATTTTATGAATTAAATAAAAACATAATTCAATAATATTTTCTTTGGCCTCTTCATAAAATTTTATTTTTAATTTTGCTTTCTAAAAGATTTAAATGACGTAATATTTTATTTTATTTCAATTAAAAAAGTACTTCTGTAAACGATTATGAAGTCTAAATTTTATACGATCCTTCAGACCTACGAATCCTATTCAGTAAAATAATCTTGACCATCTAACGTTTCCATCTTTGCGGCAAATCTGACCGAGTTATAAAGCCTTGAATATCCTTATTTTAGGACAATCAAAAATGTAATTATTTTAGATTGATCAATCTTGGGGAAACTCGGGGCACTGATTTTGTATCTTCGAGGCAGTCAATGGAGTTCCGCGTTTTTATAAAACAGTGACATTCAAATTGTCATAATTCACTCAGTTTTGGTCACAAAAGGGCGAACCTTTTTTTTATATAAAATAACAAAATATATATAGAAAAATTATTAAAAGCATGCCTCATATTTAAGTCAACTCAACATGGGAAAATAAACCAAACCTTCATATCTTGGTCATATCAGTGGGAAAAGGCTAAGATGAGGTATTAGGAGCAACAATGTAAATAGTTTCAGTTTCTTTTCAGTAATAAAATACAATGTTGTAAAATAAACTTAAAAACATTTAAAAAATAAAAAAAAATTATTTGGCAAAAATTTTTTCATCATTAAAAAGATAATGTTTTGAGTTTTAAGATGCTGTACAAATTGTTTTTCTGCTATAATATTTTCAGAAATTATTGCAAAAACACCAAAATTTCACAAATTTTAATTAACTGAAAATTCAAAAAATCCCACCGAAATTTCAAATTTCCGCACTGAATATATGTGCAAAATTTGGTTGTTATAGATTCAACGATTTTTCCTGTACAGTACCAATACAAACACACACAAATTTATCTTTATAATTAGTGCAGATTATATGCATTATGTAATTTAAAAATAAATTGTTTTTTTCCTCATATTCAGTACCGGATGACACTACTCATGTGAAATTAAAAATTAAGTAAATTGACAAGTTAATTTCTAGCAAAATTATGTATAGTCATAGAGAATACAAACGTGTAGTGCAATTTTGAGCTGTGTCACTTGAGAGGGTGAATAAAAATTCCATAACAAAACTTCATCTTTACAAACATGAAATGCATTATCTACTACTAATAAAGCGTATTATTAGTAGAGCGATCTCTACTAATAATAAAGATGAATATGTGTTTGCGCGTCTGTATATCTGGGTGTTGACGCTCTATTAATCAAACCGTAAGACATATAGCTACCAAACTTAGTACACACTTACTATGTTGGACGGATAAAATGTGCACTTCGGAGCAATTTTTTAAAATTTCATTTAGAATTTTAATTAATTTAAAATTAAGCAAGTTCTTGATGTTTTTTCCCCTCGATAACTTTCGAAAATATTACATTATAAATGTTATTTTTATATATTCAAAAAAAAAATTTTTCAATGATTGTAATTTTTTGCAGTATAAATATTTTTTTCATATTTAATCAATTTTCTAAAAATATTTTAGGCACATTTTCCAGCAAAAATCTTAAGAATTCTGAGAAATATTAAGCGTATCAAGAATAATTATACAAAAGCATAAGAATTCTTGATGAACACCAAAATTATTATTAAATTTGCAAAAAAATGTTCAGTTTTCGTTTTACTGTGCGAATTATTATTCTGTCCTTTAAAAAAATTATGACTGGCAAAGCTGATCTCAGGAAAGTAAGCAATATAATTATCTAATTCTGCAAAAAAAAAAAAATCTGAAAAATTTATATTTAAATTATTTTTAATATGAAGAAAAATGCCAATTTTTGTTTTGCTCTAGGTTAGAAATTAGATTGTATTGTTAAAAGACTAAAAATATCAAAGTGCATCCACGATGGTTAGTGGCGTTGGCAAAAAATAAGGAAAATGCATAGTAAAATGAATAGAATCATAGAAGTCTTCTAATATAATACTTATTATAGACTATCTATCAAAATTTGAAGCTTATAAATAATTTGCTTAAGAAGCTATTAAGACCCAGTTACGTAAAGTATTTAATTGAAAATTTTAGCGGCCATTAACGTTGGCTATCCAGTTATTCGGTGACTAGTATTAAATAAAATGTTGCTATAGATATAACTCAGCAATAGAGTGGAAATCACAAATAGAAATTAACGCTAAATAGAAAATGATTAAAACGTGTTTTTCACACGGATTAATAAACCAAACATACTCGTAAATTTATATATACTTTAAAACATATGCTTTAATTTTTAATTCATAAATGCACATAAGCTAGCCAACAAATGGACAAAAATTTGTATTTGTAATAAGTAAATAGGTCACTATACTATTTATTTCAGTGACTTAACAAAGATTTATGAAAATTCTTTATCTGGTACAAAAAGAAAATTGAAATGCAAGAACATTGTCAGAAATAAATAATTTTTTAGGACTTACATAAAAAATAATTGAAAATTCATAGATCATTATTGTCGTTTATTATTAGGGAGCAATTTTTCTTGTTTTTATTTCCTTTTGCGAACTTTTTATATAAATCCGAAATCCAGCTGATTTCAGATCCAATCGATATAACTGCCCAACAATTTAAGCGTCCTTGCTGAATTAATGATCGTAAGTTTGTTTTATAATTAATGATTTAATGATCGTATGTTTTATAATTAATGATTTAATGATCGTAATTAATTTCAAGTTGGAAAACTTTATTTCTACAAATGCTAAAGAAACTGAAACTGTCAAGAGAATCCGTAGATGAATATATAAATTTGAAATGCGTCTTATCTGTTATCACAAGCCAGAAATTCAAAATTTTCATGGTTTTATTTTTATTTTTAATTTTATTTTATTTCCAAAGGCATTCTTCAATTTGCTCACAAAGCATTCAACTATCATATTTTCATTCAAAAAAGAAATCGGAATGGGATTTTTTCCCCCTTCTGCAAATTATTTAACGAAAAAAACTATATTATTCCAAATGTTCCCATTAATGACATATGGATAAATGCGTCTTGTTAAAATGGTGATTAATAAATAAAAATGTTGATAAAATATCCATATCTACCATAATGGAAAAAAAAATTTAATTTTAAAAAAATATTTTTGTGAGCTTGCAAAAGTTAAAATAAAATTCTTAAATATAACCCTTCAGGATTACAGGAGAATTCGAATTAAGAACAAATATCTTGTTTTTGAATAAATTCAGTGCAGAATAATAATTTCATAAATTCACATTTCCTCATTAAAAGGCTTTTATTTAAAAAATCCTTTATTCAAATTCTATAGAAAACACCACTTTTATAATGAACCAGAATCTAATGCATAAAATTCTAATTATTTTTTAAAGAAGAAATGCCTTGAAATTTTTATTTTCTGCTCATGAAAAGTTTCGCCACAGATCCATTAGTAAATAGCATGTTAAGTGGACTAGAAGTTAATAATTTCCGTTGCTGAAGAGTTTTAACTTTCCGAATTCTTCTAAATTGTAAATTCTAAAAAAAGATAGAAACAATGATAGACAAAAAACTGATAACAATGATGGAAACAGAAAAAAAAAAAAAAAAAAAAAGCTGATACAAATATAGTAGTAACATTGAAAACGGCTTTGAGCTTTTTTTTTTTCAACAGTGAAATATATATTGTTGCAAAATACGTTTAAGATATATTTCAAAAAATTTATTAAATATTGTAAGAAAAATTGTATGATAAACAAATTTGGTATAATTGAAAGGATATATATATATATATATATATATATATATATATATATATATTAATTTTATAATGCTATAAAAACTATTTTTCTACTGTAAACTTTTAAAAAGTTATCCCGAATAAAGACCAATATTTCGCTTAATTTTTAATTAATTAAAAAAATTTTAATCACTCTGTAAAGCACATTTTTACCCACCAAACTAAATATTTGCCAAGTTTGATTGATACATGTCAAAAAGGCTGGTGTGTAAAGTCAGCACATGTACAAACAGACAAAAGCTTTTTCCTTATGTTTAAATATCAAAATTTAGTTAAAATACCAATACATTTTCTCACTAAACATTCTTGCCAGCAGGCTTATGCGTTTTTAGTAAAGACTAATCACTCCCTAGCCCCTTTTTTCAATGAGCTAAGAATGATTTATTGGACGTTTAACTCGTACGGAAATGTCTGGTCCCAATACCCTTCTCGTGCCCCTCCCCCTTTTTCCCCTACTAAATAGACAAAGTAGCTGTAAATTTTATGTTACGAACATACCTTCGTAAAAAGACTACTAGGATTCTTTTATGTTTATTAAGGTCCATGGCAAGCGGAAGAAAAATTAACCCTGTATGCAGGAAATATGAAAGAGACCTTATGAACGTCGCCCGATTGGTAGCAATCGAGTAAAGACCGATCCTGCTTAATTCTTGGTCTTATACTCAAGAATGTGTTTGATATTGTCGATATTAAACACCATTCTTATTTACTTTATTGCTGTTGTAATTAAGGAAAAAGAACAATATAAAGATAGATTAAAATGAAGCCTAAAATATTATTATACTACGATATTTCAAATTAAAGGTTCGAATCACCTTAATATTTATTTTTTGTATAATTTCTGTGATAAATTTGAAAAGATAATATAAGTAGTCTATAGAAAATATAAGGATCTTTTTGATCTACCGTCAAAGAGATTTTTTTCCTTAATCTGTTCTCTCCTAGCAGATAACAAATGGTCAAGATCAATTACATGATGTTATTGATACCGGATAAGATTAATGTATTAATCATTGGAAGGAGTAATAGGATTTAATTGAACAAAATTAAAACACAGTGCCTGAAAATTTGCCATTGTAGGATGTCCCCTTTCCGAAAACTAAGAGAACTGCTCCACTTCGGACTCCTTCATGGTTTTTTTCTATCATTTTTCCTGATAGGTTTTCCAATATCCTTCTATTGGTAGCGTTTGAAAAAGTCATAACAATAGTTTTTGATGCACATTTAATTGGTTTTTTTATTTCTTAAGATTTGAAGTCTGATTGGAAGAATTTACTTGATAAAATCAAATATCATAAATCCCATTATGGGTTTGAAGGGGTTTATACATTCCAGCTTATTTTCATCAAATAATCTACAAACAAATTCATTACATTTTCAGAGAATAAATGTAGATTATTCAAAGAATAGTAGTTGATTAGAAAAGATATATAGAAATTTATAGAACAATTAAAGGTCCATGCTACACATTCAACATTAATATAACAATATAAGCGCATACCCGGCAGCTGAACATAAATGCTAAATAGAGAATCAGTCAATAAATATTAATTTTGGATTTTAAGAGGAGTCGGTGCATAACTAAGCAGGTATTCCATGTATGACATTGCTAGAGCCGAAGAAGAAACATGAGCTCTAATGTTAGCTAACTATTTAATAAATAAACACCGCGTTCCCCAATGATATAAGTAGACGGTTTTGTTTCACATTGAAAACACATTTACATTATAAGGATGATTATTGTTAGATGTATACTTTGGAAACGAAATCGAAATAATTAGGGATGTACCAGCTGCTTTCGGTGACCAGCTGGTCTGTCCATCATTCATTTAGTATTACTTTAATTATGTTAATTAAAGTATTTGCAATAAATTTAATTTTTGTTAAATTAATGCATGAATTGCAAAAAAATAACAAGTTACATATAATTGTAAGTTATTATAAAAAATACTGTTTATGAGAATTTTTTTTCAGAATTATTTTTTTAATACTTAATTTCAGTTTAATTCTTCTTTAATTCTTAGTTTTTGATGTGAATTACTGTTTAAGCAAACTATAATATATAAATAATTAACATAACCTTCGAAAAGAATTATCTTGCAGTTGATAGAGGACTTATTTAATGATTGGGCTAAGAAGTAAATATATTAAAACTAATAGAAAGTTAATTTTTAAAATTGCTTTTTATTAAATGATAGAAAAAACCCATAAAAAGCTGGTCAAATAAAAAAATCAACTGTATTTTATTAGGAAAAAAAAAAAAAAAAGAGAGAGAAAAAGATGATAATCCAGTTATACCTAATTTTTTAATTTTATGTTAACCTAAAATAAATGAAATAAAATAAATAAAAAATAAATAATAGAAATGAAAATAATAAAGTAGATTTGAATCTTCATCCAAAATATTATAGAAAGCCAAGATTGTAGATTTTAATTGTTTAGTTTTATATTATCTTTAAAAAATTAAAATGACAATAATATGCGCATAAAATTGTATTGAATATCACTGCAATGTGCTCATATAGAAGTATAGTTTACTAAACCAATGAAAAATATTTTTGAAAAATATGTTTAAAAGTATTTTGAAAAATACCAAGATCAAAGAAGAAAAATATTGAATGGAATTAAAAAAAAAAAAGATAACTGAAAAATTAATTTTTTAAAAATTTAAAATGTTTTTGGTCAGTGATATATTTCGAAGTTATAAAGAAAATGCTGGAATTTTGTTAATTTTTTATTAAAATTTTAATTTAATTTTTGAAACAAGATTTCTTAATATTGCTATCTAAGAAATAGCTAATTGCCAGCCAAATTTGGAAGCTCTAAGTCCAACAACCTGCCTCGAAAGATGCAATTTATTGATAGCATGCCAGCCTATAAATTTTATTATATTAAAAGTATGAATAATTTTATCTCATATTTTTTAACAAAGAAAAATCGTTCAGCTTTGATTGAAAAATGAAAATGATTTGTCTTTCATTTACAATATTGCTGAAAATCAAAATTTAAAAATTTGTTAAAATAAAGAATATTATAAGATTTTATAATTAAAAAGATATATGTCTAAATATACTTTTATTTTAAAGATGAATTAAAATCTTTTTTTAATTTGGAAACATTTTCGAAAGTTATTGCAGAAAAACTTCAAACTTTTTCGCTGTTTTTAAATAATAAAAATTAAAAAATTGCTCTACCAAACATTACACTTTCCTACCCTCCTTTCCTACATATTTATTCTTCTCTGCATACACACGCGCACGTTCTCCTTTATTAGAAAAAAAATGTGCATTTAGTAAAAAATTTATATATATATTATATGGAGAGTGCTTGCAGCCAAATGTTATTTCGAATTGCAATAACATAAAAGAATTTATTTATTCAAATTTCGCATGAAAACATTTCTATTATTATCGACTGTTGGAGACTTTTTCTTTCAAATGAAAAATAATTATACAATAATAAAATAAATAAAAAATAATAAATAAATACATTTATATTTTCAATAAGTTATTTAATAAATAATAATTTTTAACAAATGACCTAAAAAATTCTTAATGAATAAATACATTTTAATAATAATAAAGAATTTATTTACATCAAAATCAATTTAAAATAAAAAATTATCAGATGAATTTCTGAAAGAGTGTAAAAGAAACGAATCAGTTTGACGATTCCAAGTGTTGGAGGAATAAAATAAAAAACAAAATCGCATAATAGGAAATGAAAAAGATTGGCATAATTCGCCACAAATGTGCTTATTCGCCAAATCTTATAACTCCTATTATAGCTAATCCTGCAATTGGAATAGTTCTTGTTAGCGCCTATAGATGGCTGTAGACTGCTGGCGCCGTCTACAGGCACTAATTGGAACCTAGCTTGATCCTCCAATACGTCCTCCGGTTAACTCTACCCGCCTGTTAAATCATGTTGCCATATATCTAATTTGAAAAATATATGGTAAAAAATGTCAATTCCCTACTGTTTAATTTTTTATAATGATAATTAAGTATTAATATTACTTTTTAAATTTATAAGATTTATAATTTACAACAAAAAAATAAAATCTAATATGAAAAGAAAATATTTCTTTATATTCCAAAAAGATAGAAAATAAGCGAATGAGAAATAGGCAAATATATTTGAACAAGGTTATTTTGCTTTGGCAACGGTATGCCAATGCTATTTTATAAACAAAAAAAGCTCAGAAACAAGTTGATATAGTATTAAAGCATAATTAATTTAAAAATCATTATATTGCTCACAATTTTTTGTAGGTTTACTGCCTTACATAGAAATCTAATACACTAAAAATACAAAAAATGGGGAGACGTTCAATTAATACCACGAAAAGTGGGAAATATATGAATCCCACTGATCAAGCAAGTAAGTGAATAATAATAATAAATTCTCTGGCTCACTTTTTATGGAATTTTTACTAATTTGCGAATCATTTACTGTTTTTCAACTCATTTCATATTACATTTTTTATCCGATTTTTTTTATTTGTATATAGTATGAGAAAAAGTTCTAACCAAATTTGATTCGATAGAAAGCTTATATATTTTATTAGCTTGTAAAGTTGATAGAGAGAGTACAGGTTTTCAAAACATTAAAAAAATTATTTGCTATTAAGATGTGTATGCTTACAAGATAAAGAGGCTACATTTCCGAATAATCTAATCGAATAATAATTTGTGGAGAGGATTATTAGTTCCCAGTTCTGCAATAAATCTACTTCTCTGGCAGTAACACAATGCCAGAATTTCTGAAGATATAAATTTAATGAAAAATTTTGGCCTATGAGATGAAATCTATATAATGGATTTGTAATTCTGTATAATGGGCTGAGAAAATAGAGGCTTTAATGGATAGAAAGAATAAGGATCTTGTGTCTCTTTGTTTTGATAGTGATAAAATAATCAAACACATCCTGGTAGAAAGGAGTTATAATAAGAAGAAAGATGGATATCAAATTCAGATCAAGAAAGTTAAATATAAAGAAGTAACAAAGGTCTTCAGACTTTAAAAATTGTAGAAATTATACTTATTTATGTCTGTATATAATATTATGAAGTTTCATTGTATATTCAGAATTTTTAAAACCCCAATGATCCAAACTCCAACTGTAAGCAGGTAAATAATCATAACTATACATCTCTCTAAAAATGCATTGCTTCAATTTGATAATTTTTTTGTGTATTTTTAAATATAGTTTCATTTTCTAATTTTTCATTTTCTGTGAATTATAAAAGTTATTTGCATGCGTTTTCATGTTAAATAATCTGTATGACTTTAGACAATATTTGATTATAATGATAGATTAAATCATTTGACTAATGGTCTTCATACTCTTCAGTTTTATAGATATCATCTTAAAACATGAGTACACAAGTTCTAAAGTTATAGATTTGATTTTTAAAAAAATTCACATATTTCATAGGTTGATGATGAAGAGGGATTGTACTGTATTTTCTTGTTTCTTAATGACATTAATTAGAAATCTTTTTAATGTGCTTGTTTTGCTATTTCATTAGAGTAATGACGATCTAAGAAGTTTTTCTATTATAAATAGTTTTTTTTTTGTTTCTTCTACATTTACTTTTATATTAAGAATGACATTGAATATTGTTTTTAATGTCAAGATATCTGACATGTTTAGAGATTCAGTTTTTCCCTAGAATGAATTGGCTATTTTTTTTATTACCTGTTAATTTATTTGCTTTTATATTCTGCAAATTTTTTAAATAATGAAACCAATGATTTTTTTTAAAAATTCTGTTAATGTTTTGGGTATTTAGATGATTTTTTATAGGATGTATTATGGTATATTCTGTATTTAAAACTCTTGAATGACATTTTCTTTCCCTTTTTTGTTATATCTTAGTATTAATTATATTTTTTTATATTTCTTTAAAGTTAATACTTATTTATGGTTATGCTATACATTGTACCATATATTTTTGATATGCTGATGACAAAAAGTATTGTTTGACATATTTCACTAATATTTATTTATCCTGATTATCATAGTATATAAATCTCTTCAAAGTCTTCCTATTGAAAGGAATGAGTTCAATATATTCGAATAAGATTCTTAATTCTGGTAATTGAGTTTAAAACCTTCTGCATATAAATTGTTAATTTCATCACTTTTGATTCCTACTTGAGCTTTTATTGTTTTTTTAAAGGTTTATCTGTGTAGAACAATAGTTTAGAGTTTAGCATTAATTGTCATTGATCTTTTTTTGTTGTGCATTAAAAGTAAATAATTACTTCTAATGATAAATTTTTACGTTTCATCTAAGCTGTTTTAGTCACTGTAACTTTTAATATTATTGACTCAACAGATTACTATTAATTGAACTGTGTGTTTTCTTTTTATTTGATGCAGTTAGTAAATCAGTAATTACTTAAATTATTTTGTCATTTTTATTAATTATAACTGTTTATTAGGTATTTTTGCTTAATTTTTCTGAAATTATATTTTTATGTTTTAATGACATGCTCTATAAATATAGATAAATAAAGTTTTAATATTTAATCGACAATTTATAAAAATGTTTCTGATGATTTGAAATTTCAGATGTTTTCTTTGCATTTTATGCATTTTATTAAACTTAGTTTGTCATTATGAAAAAGTTATTAATAAGAATAAAAACTGTAGTTATATAAATTAGATATTTGTATCCATTATTTATGTCATTTAAAGATTATATATATATATATATATATATGGGTCATTTTCAAAATTCGGTGCCATTTGTTGTCCATGTGAAACACATTTTTTTTACAAGATGTTATAAAGTTTAAATGATTTTTCTTTGTACCATGCTTTTTAGCAGGCAATTTCCAGTGGAGAAACAATAAAATTAAAATAATTCATCTGATATTTTATTTTATTTTTCTAATAAAGAAGTTGAGAGGAAACAAAAATTCAGCTGTCCAAATCATAAAACTCAAAATGTTTTTTGCTGCATTACTTTCCAAAAATTAAAATTTTTATTCTGACATATTTTTTTATTGTGAAATATACTTTTAATTATGTTATAAAGAAGGTTTTAATAACCTTTTAAGAAGAATAGATGATTTTTACCAATTAAACACAGCTGTCCAGACATTAAGTCATGTCTGTTACCATACAATATTTTCAACATTTTAAGCAACAAGATTGAAATTTTGAAATGACAACACTTGTATACCAGTGAAACATGTTCTAATAAAGAAATGCAAGCAGCCACCTTGATTGTTTGATTGAAGAAGCTGAAGCCTTTTTGTGTTGAGTATTTTTATTGCATGTCATGTCTGTTACCTTAATATTTTGTATAAAATATATTTATTTATTAATTTATTCAACTGATTAATTTAGATTTTTAGGTTTTTAATTTTAATTAAAATTTATTTTCATGTTTTTATGGAATTATTTAGTTTCCTTAATTTTTGTACTTTGAAATGTCATGTCTGTTACTGGTCATGTCTGTTACTCTATGTAGTAACAGACATGACAATCTTGGTAACAGACTTGACATGTTTCAAGATTTGAAATATGGTTCAATTTTTGGGTTTGTTTTGTTTAAATTTTAGTTGATATTTTAGGAAGAATTTTTTAAGGGTGGGGGGGGGGGAGGGAATAAATGTAAGTTCTTACTTTTTAAAAGCGCATGTTTGTTTTTCATTTTTTCTCTTATCTTCTTTGTTTTTTATTATCACATTGTATTTACTGAATTGATTAATGTTTGCAATGTTATCAAATCATTTGCTTTATTAAAACTTTATTTCTGAAAATTACGTGTGCAAACATGCTACAGAAGTGCAGGCATTTCATTTCAGAGGATCGAGAAAGCAGGCAACTCTGGATACTGGTGTTTTATATCTAAGAAACCAGCATGAACCAATTTCGTTCTGCACAATTTCCGAATGTTACGACCATGGTCCTGCAGCAATTTGGGCTCACCTTCAGCCAATATTCAACGAGCTTAAGAGAATTTCCCCCGAAGTTGAAATTATCCACTTTTTTTCTGATGGCCCTACCACACAATATCGGCAGAAGAAAAATTTCTTCCTTTTGAATGAGCATATAGCAAATAATGGTTATAAGTATGGATCATGGTCTTTTTTTGAGGCTGTTCACGGCAAGGGTGCTGCTGATGGAATAGGGGTAGCCATTAAGAGAGCTGCTGACAAAATAGTTGCACAGGGGACAGATATACCTGATGCAAAAACTCTGTTTAATGTTTTAATAAATAAAACAAACATTCAGCTTCATTATATCTGTGAAACAGATGTAGAAATGTTTAAAAAAATAATTCCATCTGATATTCCGGTTTTAAAAGGAACGATCAGCGTACATCAAATTTTTTCTTTTGGGAATGACTCAATGTTTTTTAGGGATTTAAGCTGTTTCTGCAGACAGAAAAATGTCTGACTGTTTTACAGTTAATGTATTTGCATGAAAAGAAAATGAACAAGAAAGCACAGCCGTGACAATAAATAACGCAGAAAATAATTGTAAATCTTTTTCTTCTCCTTTATCCAACAATTTTTAACAAGATATTCAAGAAGGAAGCTTCGTACTTGTAAAATTGGAGGGTAAATGATCGATAAAATATTTCGTTTCAGAAATAATCGACATCCAGGACAACAATTTTACAGTTAAATATTTAAAAAAAGTCAGGAATCATGCAAAGTTCTTTTGAGAGGATGATAAAGAATATAATATTGAAGCAGAGGATATTGTAATGAAACTTCCAAATCCAAATCTAACTGGATGCTCTTTTCGCCAATTATAATATTTGATGTGGATCTCTCCAAATATGATGTTGAATAAATAGCATTGTAACTCAAGAAAATACTAAAAAATAAAATGTGTACACATGTTCCAATTCTGTATCTGTGAATTTCAAATAATATATACATATTTTTTTTTTATTTTATAGTAAAAAGTTATGTACTAAAAGAGAAACACATTTTAGCTTAATTTTATCTTTCAAGCTTTACATCAAAATTTGGCCCCTGAATTTATGTCATGTCTGTTACTCAGTGTCACGTCTGTTACCATTTCAAAATTTTCCTTAAAAAGTTTAAATTGACATAATATTGCTACAATTAGAGTTACATATTAATTGACTCTGCCTAGTATATATAAGAATGACAGACATTTTGCATTAATTGTTTTTTATAGTGTTTTATATTAAAAAATTCCTTGTAAGAATTCTATATTAGTAACAGACATGACAAACAAAAGTATAAAAATACCATAAGAAATATTTTTTTATTCGAAATTCTTTATTATATGAGTAAAATGACTCTATACTTATATTAAATATAGCTTTACATTATTGTACACTGAACTTAAATACTAAAATTACAAGAAAAATGTCCGGTAACAGACATGACAATTTTCATCATATCTGACCAAAAAAACATCAATTAAAAATATATAAAAGAAAAAAATGTATCAAAAATATTCAAGTAATATACAGAAATAATGTCTGTTTAATAATATTTAAAAAAATTTACTAATTAAAATTTTTTTATTTTTGTCTTTTCAATTTCCAAATGGCACCGAATTTTGAAAATGACCCATATATATATTAGTGTGTGTGTTTTAAATTTTCTTGAACAAAGTTCATGATGTTTAATTTCCTTATACCCAAAGATTAATTAAAATTATTACTCATAATTTATTTATTTTGCAGGAAAAGAAGCCCGAAAGAGAGAATTAAAGAAGGTTAGCTGTTTATTTTATTATTTTGATTAAATTTGAACAATTTTAGTTCTTATTTTAAATGTACAATAGATAGCACTTTTAGTTTCTATAATGAATGATTGTAAATATTTTGTTAGAATAAAAAACAAAGGCAAATGGTACGCGCTGCTGTTTTAAAAGGGAAAGATCCTCTTCAGCTCATTAGTGACATGGAAAAAATAGATGAAATGGGTAAGACACCTATTAATTTTCTTTTCTTTAACACTCATAATGTTTGTTTTATAGGAATTTATTAATTGCTGGAAATTTTTAGAAACATTCAGATGGCTGTTTTTTTTTTTTTTTTTTAATTTTTTAATTTTTTTCCCTTTTTAGATTTAGTTTTGAATGCTCTTAATTGTAAGATACATAAATATTTCTTTTTTTTTTCCTTTATAAATATTTTTCTCCCTTTTTAAATTTTAATTTTTATTAATTTTCAGAATACAATGTTAACTCACCACCACTTTTAAATGAAAAGGTTTTAAAAGATAAAAGGAAGAAATTAAAAGAAACCTGGGACAGAGTGATGCGGCTATATGTAAGTATATAATGAATTTTTCATTTCTGATTTCTTAATTTCCTACACCTAAATACAAAATCCTTAGTATTTATTGCTGTATTTTAGAAGAGTTTTCTATTATCATTGCTTTTAGTAAAGCAAGAGAAAAAAATTTTGAAATCTCTGAAAAGAAAGATTAGAGCACCCAACATTATTACCTGCCAGTTTTCAAGATTTTTTAAGTGATCTTTAATGACATATTTAAATTTCATAATAATGTTTCACTCAACAGTTGTGTCTGGAATCATATTTAATTTCAGTATATTTCCATTATTTTAGAATAATTAATAATATTAAAGATTTTCTTTATATATAAAATATTTAAATATGATACATCATTCCTAAACTATTTTAGATGACAAAATGTATTACTTAATTTTTTTTTTCTTTATTTTTCAAATCAGTGGCATTCTGTAAGTTAATGGATCTTTAATTTTTGTTCTAGTACAAAGAAGATAGAGAGAGGTATAATGAACTGAAAAAGCTGGAATTAGAATATGAGGGACGTCGAAGTATTCTTGTAAAATATTATGGTGATGTATTTTTCTTTTGTTTTAATATATTCTTATTGCAGTTGTTTTTGAAATATATATTATATATTTGCTATATAATCAGTTTAAATTGTACTGTCTAATGTCCTTGCAGCATTTCTTATTATTAAGAAATATTTTTTTAACATAAATGTGTCATTAATAGTAACTTTTTTTAAAATATAGAATCTGTACGTATTGCTCAACAAGTTCAAGTTGATGAAATCCCTTTACCAGATACTCCTGAGATGCCTGAATTTTGTAAGCATTTTTTTTTTTTTTACTTTAAAAATTTCATTTTGTTTTCTTAAATTCATTTTATTGAATTATTACATATATTTTTTATGGTTTATTTGTTTTTATTTTTAGTAACTTCTCAGATTCCATTACCTAGTGAAATGGAAAACACAGAAGAAGCTGAAAATGTTTCAATTCCACCTTCAATTTTAAAAAAGGCAGTGACTGTCAGGTTGGTATATTTTGTTAAAATAAGCTGAAATTTCTTAATTGTGTAGTTGAATGCTTTTGCTGATATATGCTTCAATCTTTTTTTATTTTTATCATATGTTCTGTTATTTTAAACTCTAAAAAGTTTTAATTAGTTCATTTTTTTAAAAAAAATTTCTCATGTTATTTTTTCACATTTAACAAGGGAAGGGAAAATAAAATTTAACTTATCTATAAAATTGTTTTGTGAAATAAACTATTTCAAGATTAAGCAGAATTATTCTTATCTTCAAAATGGGCTAGGAGGTTTTCATGATTTTCCTCTGCATCAAATTTGGATGCGAGTTCAAAATTCTCTTGTTTCTCAATGGAATTAAAATCTACCATCGACAACTAGCCATCTTTAAATAGAAAAATGACTTTTTTAAACCTTATGCAAATTAAGAGTATACAAAATCTGCAAAATAATAATAATAAAGTTGCTTGGAGAATAAATGCTTATGTGTTCTTAATGTAATTGTGGCATACCAGTTGTTTATATTCTAATTTAATGTCTAACATTTACACCAATTCCAGACTACGAAAATTGTATTATCTGAATTGAGTGATCGAGACCAACATTAATATCATTTAGCTTTTTAAAATTTAATGGAATTTTACTTGTTAATTTAAACTGACTTTTGTTATTTATATTTTAGCCCTTATTTTTATTTAACTATCATTTTGTCAGTGGCAGCTGCATTTCATTTTACTTTGAACCTGTTTTAACTGCTTTTTTTAAAAATAAATATCAGAAAAGATAAGAACCCTTTTGATATAGTTTTGTTCACATATTGATTTCCTGTACCAGAAAACCCCAAATTAAAACCTTCTGAATAATTTTGAGAAATAGTTGTAGCTTCTTAGAATTAAAAAAATAATAAGAATAAGAATACTCCAAATAATATGATCAGTATTTAGACTGTGATGATCTGATAATAAGGTCTTTACTTCAGGATCAATTAATTCTAAATATGAGGTCCACTTTTACTAAAGAACTTGGCAAGCATTAAATCTGTCATTGAGGATCATATGCCCTCTCATTGATCTTTAAAATTAGCTACTGATTCAGGTACCTTTGAAATCTTATCATGGTTCATAATTATTTGGTCTGTTTCTAAATAACTTTTAGTTGTAGTTTCAAAATGATATGCTAGTTAAATATTCCACTTTTTCATAGATTTGATCCTAAAATGACTGAGTAAAAATAAAAAATAAAAATATTACTTTATTAATGAGTGTAAATTCTAGATATTATGTGAATTAATATTAAATTATATATCTGCTTAGAAAAACCTTAACTTTTTTCCAGTAATAATTTATCATAAATATCAAACACATGTGTAAATTAAAATACTCATTTGATTCTTTGTATCCTTCAGTATTAAAAAAAAAATTGAAATTTGAAAAAGAAAAGAAAAGCATTTTTTAAATAGAAAATTTTTCATCAGCAAGCATATATATATTTATCTGCTATATCATCTAATGTATATCTATCTAAATAATATATATATATGCCATCAAAAAACCAAGTCTCTCAACTCAGTTCTTCTATCATAAAAAGTTGTGAGATCCATGTAATACCAAGTAGGTCAATTTATTCAGTCCCTACTTAAGGATCCTTCTCTCTTAAGTTATTACGTAATTACCTAACCTAACAACATCTTATAGTGAGAATATCAATATTAAAAATCTTTTATGATTTAAATAAATAGATTAACTTGGCTATAGCATGAAAACACAATGTATCTTTACATTAAATTAGATTACATTAACATATTATATTAAATTAGATTGTTTAGTGCGGTTGCCAAGTCAATCTATTTATTTAAACAATAAAAGATTTTTAATATCGATATGGTCACTATAAGATGTTGTTAGGTTAGCTAATTACGTAATAATTTAAGACAGAAGGACCCTTAAGTAGGGAGTGAATAAATTGATCAACTTGGTATTACATGGATCTCACAACTTTTTATGATAGCAGAACTGAGTTGCGAGACTTGGTTTTTTTACAAGTTATGTTTTTGATGGCATCTCATTTCTCTTTGTAGATAGTCCTTTTCTTATTTTTGTATGTAGTCTTCCTCTTTTTCTTTTCCGGTACTACCTCTTGAGCTTCAGCTACAGTTTTTCTCATAACCCACTCCCTGTCTCTGTGGGTTTTTCTTGTAAGCTTTGATGTTACAATTTTTGACAAGTCTGGACGGTAAATGCTTCTTAGTCTGTTGTATTCACAAATTGAGGATTCCTATGCTTTAATACTTCCAAAGTTGACATTTATTAGATGTAAGCCATCCATACTTGTAACTCGCGAAAGTGACACGTAATCTTGACCGGATGTGAATACTGCTGAACCGATATCCATCAGTGCATTATTTAGACTTAGGCCCTGACTTTTGTGTATAATTCTAGCATAGGCTGTACATATGGGAAACTGTTCACGGTGAACATAAGCTCTATTAATAATTTCAAATTTAGTTTTGACCGGACTAAGCTCGTAAACATGTTCTTTATTAAATGTAATGTAAATTTTCTTAATTATTTTTGTATTTTCCGGATCAAACTTTACTCTTTGCACTATACCAATAGGACCATTAACTAAACCAAGACTCACGTCAATATTTCGCCTTAACATGACTTTTGCTCCTATTTTTATAATTATGTTCTCTTCCAGGCCTGCAGTGATAAAAACATCGTCTTCATATTTTTTTATGCATTCACGAGCTCTTTTTGTTAGGTATCTGGGGCAATCTATACTATCTACAGCTGTAAGTGTTATTTCGGGATGTGGAAGAGATTTAAGCATTGCAGTATTTAATTGTTGACACATGTTTTTTGTTGGTGATAAGCAAACTGTATCATCAGGAAGTTTCGAGAGGTGTTCAATTATTTCAATTAATCTGTTTTCACTTGAATTGGATTTGAGTTATTAATCTAGTCGAGAGTAATTCGAGGTCTTTTTGTGTAGTCACACCTAATCTTATTCTATTTAGCATTTCAACAAAGTCGGACTCATTGAGCTGTCGCATGTTAATTGTAAGTTCATCGTATATGAACAGTTCAATGCACAGATTCGATATACTGAGGGAACCTAACAACTTGTTAGTTTCAGCAGTTGATAGTTTTTCAAAAGGTGACTTTTCTCTTACCGGCGGAAGCTGTAAGAGATCTCCGAAAAATACAAGATTTTTTTTTTCCAAACCACCCATTCTGATCGTCGCTTGTGTAAGCGTAAATGAATATATGTTAAAGTAACATTGGATATCATCGACACTTCGTCTATGATAAACAACACTACATCAATCAAATCTGATCTCAGAACTTGGAGAACTTCATCAGAAAGTGGCTTGTACTTCGGTGTTTGCTTGTGTTCAATGTATAGTCAATCCATTCACATTGAATGCAGCTATTCCTGTTGGAGCACAAACTGCCACTTTTTTGTTTAAATACGTCTTAACCCAAACTTTCAGAGTTTTTATTAAAAACTCTGAAAGCTCTTTCTGGTGCCACCAGTTCCACTCACAAAACAGCGTAAAACGTCAACGTTATTATCAGTTTTGACCATCTTATTTGTGATCATATCGGAGACTCTTTTTTGATCGGCATTAAGTTTTGCGATCATACTTTGAAGATCAGTTTGCTCTTCTTCTACCAGATTGATTCTCTGAAAGTCACCCATTGCGTTTGCAGCTTCCACAGCTTCAAATTGAATTATTTCAAATTAGATATTGTTACAAACCTGTAATTTTTCTTCCCAGCGCGAATAGTGTCATCATAAGAAAGACCGTTTTACAGTAATCTGTATTGGGTGCTGTCGGATGCCGAGCCAGTGATCCTAGTGCTTGGTGACAAACTTGGCGACGAATTTGCCGACAAAATGGATAATGCTCGAAACTTCGAGAAATTTATCGATCCGTCCATTATTACACGCATATTTTAGTTTTTCCTTGATTTATATACTCTAAACACTAATTGTATTCTAAATTGGAAGCTTCTATGTCTGCTAGAAGTGCCTTAGAGTTTTGATGATCGGTCAGTCAGTCAGTCAGTGACAAAATTCACAAACTTTGACTAGTTATAATTTTTAAACTACTGGTTATGAAATTTGAAATATACCGCGTTTATATAATGCCTGCTTGGTTACTGAAAATTCAGGCTTCTAGTTTTATCCAAAACGAAGTTATATGGGGTCTAAAATGGCCTGAACTGCTTCGAGAAATGGATAGTACGGCCGTGCCGCTTGTTTTTGCTCGACTTGGCGGGGACACTGCCGTGCCCCCAGATATATTCACACATTGGAAGCATATCATAATTTGTTTAGAAATAATTGAAATGAAATAACAGTTATGTTGAAATAGCATTTTTAATGGCTTCTCCTTAAATTTCAAATGATTTGAACTCATTTATTTTGCATGTATTAATAATACAAGCAATATTATTATTAATACAATTGTTTTTCTAGAATTTTTCAATGCTACTGGAAAATAAAGTTATCTAATTGAATAAATATAGTAACTTATTGATTGCAGTGAAAAAGAACCAACTCCAACCAATTTACATGCTCCTGGTGTTCCTCCTGGACCCATTCCGGATCTCTCAAGTGATGAGGAGACTGAAGATGAAAGTATGAAATTTGTATTTTCCTTGTTTAAATTTTTCTATTTAATGTAACAAATAAAGTTAATGTCATTGTTTGATTTTATTATTATAGAAGAATTTTCTTTGATACTAAATTTTTTTTCCAGCTTTAACTAATCAGAGTAAAAAGGAAGAAGAAGCTATAAAACAAGACACAAAGTCAGGTAACTTTCAACTATATAATGCAGTGTTTCTCGTTTATGAGGACGCGACTTGTTTGCAAGTTCTTGTATCATTTGTGCTGAACTGAAAGGAAGGCTATTAAAACATTATTATTTTGTGTGACTAAATCATATTATAATTAATTATATCCATGCTAGTTTAACTTTTTGATTATGGGTAAGAAAAATTACTCCAATTCCTCTTTATACCTCTTAAAAATTGCATTTCTTCTTTTCTCACAAATCAAGTTTGCAAAGAGATGTTTCCAATAAGTTATTAGCATAATAGCTTTCTCAGTCCCATGCTGAAAGAAAAGAATTTGTTAATATATCTATATTGCTTTCTCTCTCTCTCTCACACACACACACACACACACACACACACACACACACAAATGATATATATGGTCTTAAATTGTTGAAAATTATGTGGAAGTAAATTAGGAAGTTAATTCTTCTTTAAGAAGATAATTTATACCTGTGCTTATTTTCTGACAACCTTGAGCACCAGTGTCTTGAATAATGTTTATCATTACAGTAAATAACATTTTCATTTATTGATTTTAAAAAAATATTTTCCAGGTAAGAATAGAAAAATACGATTTGCTGATGAAAAGGAAGATGAAAGTGATGATGAAACTGGTGATGACAAAAATGACGAGAAAAAGGTAAAACAGCTTAAACACATTGTTTAATTTATTCTTTTTGATTGTTTTAAAAATATATTATATAAATATAGTTTAATTTATTTTTCTTAATTTTTAATTTGTGGTGTACGTAGGATGCAGATAATGAAGTTATGGATACTTCAAATGATGCTGAGACACTTCTTGAGAAACATAGAGTGGAGGACATACCTATTCCTCCTATGCCCCCATCCACATCTCTACCGCCAGGTCCTCCTCCAAGATTGCCTCAAGGTATTATTGTATTAATAATTGAAATACGTGTTCTGCCTATAATGTATAATTATAAAGAATTTCTTGTCAGTTACATTTTTCATATTAGTGTAATGTTAGCTAAGAACAGCATAAAATAAATAATAACATCTTATTATTTTTCACTTGCTATGAACCTTTTGTTATTTCTGTAAAACAGCTTATTTTTTAAGGTTCAGAAAATGAATATGTTTTCAATATGTGGCAAATTATATTTAACCCCCCACCTCTATTTTTTTCCTGTCTTAGAATAATATAGCAAAAAGAGAAATCAGTGCCCTTGGTTCTGCTAAATTAAAATAAAAAAATATTTATATGTGACACCTTATATGTTTTTTACTCTCTGCCATATTGTATGTGATTGCTTCTTGGTTATAATATCTCTCTTTTATTTAAAATACATATAATATAGTTTTATTTATTATTTTCTGTTTTTAACTTATGAAAAATTGGTGTATATCATCCAATCAGTAAGTAATACTACTGATAAGTAGTCTGTTAAAATTTAATTTGCAAATTTATAATTATAAATTTTATGAGATAAAGGAATGTTTTATATAAATAATCATTTAAATATTTATTATACTCTGAGTAGTATCAAGTTGTCCAGATTTTAAAAAAGTTGCTTAAATTTAAACTAGGCAATCATGTTGTATGTAAACAGTATCTTAAAAGAATAAAATCTATGACTATAAAACAAAATCTCTGTAGAATATTAATCTTGATTTTTATAATATACTGTGATTTTATAACTTTCATGCATTATAAATTAAGTAATTTCATGAGTAGAATTTGTCATTTTATTGTCAGATAATGCTATCCACAAAAATTGTTTTTTATGCAATGTTGCGTGATTTGAAAAACAAATTGTTCTTTAATATATTGTTGTAATTCTACTTTTATGAATTATTAGATTCTGTTTTAATTACAGGAGTAAAGTTTCAATCCTTTGATATTATAGAATCCTTCATTTTTAATATATAAATTATACATTATTCATCATCAAGAATAGTTTTTGTTGATGGTACTTTTTATCATGAAGTAACAAATTTTTCTTTTCATAATATTAATGTGCTTATATATATTAATTATTTATTCCAATTTCAAAATTGATCTTTTTTTTGTGTTCGTGTGTATTGCATTTAAACATTTATAAATTTATCCAAGAATATGATCTTAATTTTATTTCTTATTTTGCAGGACCTCCTCCTAATGTTCAGGTTATGTATCGACCTCCACCTCCCCCAATAAGGGCTCATATACCTCCACCTCCTCGTATGTTACCACCAGGAGTACCTCCACCACCTCCAGGAAGGCCAGCTTTGCCACCTCCAGGTTTACCAATCAGACTTGGAGCACCTCCAATAAGGTTACCACCAGGACCACCACCAGGTTAAAAAAATTGTGCTTATTTAATTTTTTTATATTGTAGATAAGTCTAATTTTGATGCATGGCATCATTGATCTATTGATAATCTTCAAACAAACAAAACAATTAATCTTATAAATCAAGTATTTAATCTCCATTACTTTATATAATAGATTTCCATCGATTTACAAGTTTACCGATTTCACTTTTGAAAAAAAATGTTCTTGGTTGTAGTAGAAAAAAAGTCACAAAGTGCTTTTTGTATATCTTCCTCAGTTTTTAAATTTTTACCATTTATACTATTCTGCAGAGGCTAAAACAAATGACTGGGAGAATATGGTGGGTTTTGAAGAATTTCCCATTTCAATTCTTGCAATTTTCCCAGTATTTGTTGTGTAACATGTGGTTTGGATTTGTCATGGGGGAAGATTGCTTCTCTTCAGTTTGCCAAGACCAGATATTTTTCTCATATTGCTGCATCATGTTGAGTGATTCGTTCACAGTACTTGTTTAATATGATTGTTTCATCATGTTAGCACAACATTTGCAACAAATTCTGCACTTTTACATGCTTTTTTTATATTTTTGCTCTGAACAGTTTTATATAAAATTCACTTCTCATCTACTGTTTTCACATAATTCAAAATAAGCTTTATATTATAATGTGCATAGAAAGAAATGGCTTCTTTCATGCAATTCAACTTTTTCATCTCAATCAGAAGATACCATATGGATCTTTAATCATTTTTTTTAAGGTAGTGAAACAAAATTGAGTTATTAATGTCCAGTATAAAATCATAATTTTAAATATTTTTTGACTTTTAAACTACTAATAACCAAACTATTTTTTTGACTTTTAAACTACTAATCACCAAACTATTTTTTGACTTTTAAACTATGGTCCACAGAACAGGAACATGGAAATAAATCAACAGCCAAAATTTTTTTTTATAATGCAATTCCAACACTGGTGCTTTTCTGAGTTTCACAAATGTTTATATACTGAAAATAAATCTTTTCAATGTCCCTTTTCTTTTTTAAAAAAATTTTCCCTGCTCAAAAAATAGCTTTATTTTATCAATGTTCTATGTTGTAGAAACAAAAAACACTTTCATCTTTCAAGAGCAAGCAACACAGTCTAATCAGTATCAACATCTCTCTATAAAGTATTCTCTGGCATCTTTTATGAAATTCAATCCAGAACATATGTACTTGTTTGAAGAGATTTTTAAAGTATGACTAAGATATTAATTGTTATGTTAACAATTTTTTATAAATCTCACGTTCATCCATATAAGTAATATTCTGAAACACTGAAAATTTTATTTTTTTGTGTAAAATAGATCTTTTAGTTAATTTTGAATTGCTAGCTTCTAATGCTTATTTATTTTATATAAAATGCTGTAAAGTGTTCAATAATGAGTTTGTCATCTAGATAAATGATTAAAAATAATTAATTTTAGTGAAAATTAATTGTGGATCCTCCAAAAAACACTGTTATTTATGTATTTTATATCATTTACTGTAAATTTTGCTATTAATAAATGAAAATATGTATGTTTGTCTTGTTGCTTCATATATATATATATATATATAATTTGGCTTGATTTTGGCTTTTTCCTGTTCTAAATTCAGAAAATAATATTAAAAAAAATAAATTATATCAATTTGGTTATAAAATTTTTTCTCTAGATTTAATAAATTTTTGTAATTATCTAGTATTTTTAGTAGTCACAATTTAACTATATTTGTTTTTCTATAAACAATGTATAAAACATTTAATTATAGCTTCAAAATATTCTTTAGCATGATGTGTAATTGTTAATCATTGCTCAATTTAACTATTTTTATATTCCTTAAAAAATAATAACATTGAATTTTTTTTAATGCTATTAAAAACGCGAATTTTTATATATATATAATATCTTTATTTTTAAACTTTTTTTCTATAGGTATGCCACCACCAAGACTTCTTAGACCTCCAACAGCTCCTCCCCCAAGAATTTCGACTGCTCTGCCTTCAGCAAATGTGCCACCACCTGGTACAACAAGTACAACTACATCAACTTCTGCTACTGCTGCTGCCAATGTGACTGTGCTAAGTGCACCACCTAGTTTAATGCAGCGTCCAAAGGGTGGCGAGGATGATACACAAAGATCAGCAACCATAGAGGCTAAACCACAAATTAGAAATTTAAGTGCTGATGTTATGAGGTTTATGCCAACAACATTACGTATCAAGCGTGAAGATCGGCAGAAGAAAGGTGGGACGAAAACTGGAACAACATGTAAGTCTTCATGCTTTTATATGATGTTAATATAAATAATATTAAATATACATGATTTGTGAGTTTTTTTTTTTTTTTTGATAATCAAAGTTAGACATTAAGATGCTAAAAGATAAGGAAATAAAGATGAAATAAGCATCTAAATCTAATGTTATCATGAATGTATATGTTTTATAATATACATAGAAATTGTCCATTCTTTTTAGCTGGAAAATTATTAAAAAGTTGCAGTTTTTTTTGTTTTTTTTTTAATTTTTTCTAACGTATGTTATTGTAAGGGGGGGATTAATCAGTGATAGATATGAATTTAATACCAAGAAACTCTTTGAAGTGTTATTTCCTGTTTCTATCTAATTTACAAATATCAACATTATATTGCATAATATTTAGTAATTTTTGCTTCTACATGTGAATGTCGAAATGTGGAGAGATGGACATGAAAATAATTCACATGGAAAATTATTATATTTTTAAAACACATATAGTTAGATAATTTTTTTTGTTTACTTTTAACTTCAATGCTAAAATTTTTAGAATGATTTCTTTTTTATATAGTAGTAATGATACATATCTTTTAATACACATGTTTTAAAAATTGAGAGAAAAAATAAAGGGAAAAAACTATTTCCGAATTTTCAATTTATTGAAATATAATGAAATTGGTTAAAAATATTAATCAAACAGTTTCACAAATTAGGCATAAATACACCAGCTTTATTTTCTGTTTTGAAAATACATGAAAAAGTATAAAGTAAAAAACTTAGGATACTAGTGTAGCGAAACTCTTTTAACAACTATGAATGGAGAGTATAGCTGTATAATGTTTGTAATTATCAAGCAGATTAGGAGCAAAGCACTTTGCGGTTACAAGGCATTTCAAAGACAGATTAAATGCAGTAATATTATCACCTTAGATCACATTAAATCCAAGTAATATGCTGGTCAATCCATACTTGTCTGCTCATAAAGGGGATCCTTCACCAAACTAGTTCTACTTGTTAGGATTCTATTGCAGAAAGAATCATCCATTGTGTTTATATATGAATAAAAAATTGTACAGCATTGCAATTTTTCATATCTTAAGAATGGCTGTTTTGAAATTCCACAGCTGTTTCCATATATAGAAACTTTTTGTATATTTTTGACCACATGTTCAAAGGCATTAAATAACATTAATAGTTAATTCCACTAATTTAAATTTTCATACTCTAATGCAACATTGCTTTTTTTTCATACTGTGCAATTTCCATGAAAATTTACTTATTTCCAATAATGTTATTCCTGGTTTCATGATTTTCCTTAAAGTTTAGAAACTAATATATGCTAAATTTCATTGAAATCTCTTTTTGGTGAAAATACATAATGAAATAACTAATTACTAAGAATATGGAACAAATTACACATGTTGTATGAAATGATTTTTGTTCTGTATTAATACCAAATATAATTAAACTGTCTTTTATAATAATAGGAACTTGCACATTTCTATTCATACTACTATGCTTAATATCTGATCAGCAGTTGCGAAATTGTAGAAGGAATAATTAAACCAACTGATAATTTTAAATATATATATAAAAAAAATTGAGCTTGATTTCTTTCATTTCAGAGTTGCATATGTTTATTAAAAATTATTCTAATGTGTTTTAAATAGATTTCTCCAGGAATCTCCTGTGTTATCTGCTAAACAAAATAATTTAAATTTTGTATACAGAAATACTTATTGTTTTAATGTACATCTAACTATATTTTTTATCTTGCAGATGATCATGTCAAAGATAATTATCCTACGACTACACCAGTATCAAATGCTAATGTATCAGCTCCAACAAAAGATGATGCATATATGCAGTTTTTAAGAGAGATGGAAGAATTATTATAGTTTTGTTTAGTTTGTTTTTGTATATACTATTTTGTAAGGTCATCTAGCATGTCTTCATATTCATCTTCATTTCAGAAAATGTAACACAATTCATTTATTGTTGCCATGCTGGAAATATTTTGTTCTTTAAAAAAAATAAAGAAAATGTTGAAATTTTATACTGAAGTTTGGTACTTTTCATGATTATATCCATCAAACAATTCTATAAGTACCAAATTGGTAGTTAAACCTATATTAAAATGGGATTACCATGTCACTGAAAAAAACAGAGGGGATTTAAAAATCATCTAAAAGCAAGAAAAATGCATGGAAATTTGATTTCCATAAAAACTGGGGAAAATACAGGGAATTTTAAGTTCCTTAGTTCTTTTTATTAGCCAATCCTTTGAAACTATAATAAAAGATCAGCCACAGCATCACAAATGTAACAACTGTGTAATTGCGAACACTCACTCCATTTTTACATCCCTTTTTTTTTCTGTATAGATCGATCTAATTTCGATTTCAGAGACAGCTGTTCTCTATCTATGATATTCCTGAATTGCAGTTAATGCTATAACTATACACGAGGATGCTATAACTGCATGACAGAATAGAATAAATTTCACTGGCGGCAATACCAACACTCAATCTGTGGAAGCATTGCGGCGGTGGTTAGTCACATGCGAGTTTGTTGAGTACTTTGTTTATTATTTGATAAGTTGAACGCTTATTCATAGTAGATTAGAGAATTTTTAAAAACAATGAGCTGCTCAATATCTCTATTTAATAAAGATTGGACAGATAAAAATATGAACTAATTTTGCTAAATAAAGTTAGAAAGGTTTCACAAAATCTCTTTGTAAGAAGATAATAAGCTCAAGTAACATGCAAAAAGAAAACATACAAAACTGTGTGTCTGTTCAAAAAAGTCATTAGTATCAAAAAGGAATATGGGAGAAGATCAAATTTGTCAAAAACGTCAAATTTGATATCCGAAAATAAACCAATTTTGAATTATTTGTTCAAGAACGATAATTTAAAGCTGAAATTTTATGAGCATTAAAACTGGTTGTGTCACATTCGTTCTTTCATGTATTCACCTATACATTGGAAATATTTTCACATAGCCAAAAATGAAGCGCATTATTTATTATAGATTAGCTCCGTTTTTTATCAATCTCTTAAGAAATCTTTAACCAATTAGAAATTTGTTATATGTTTTGATGAAACTTTGAACCGCATTTCACAAAAATATCAAATAGATCTTATTTTAAGATATTGGTATGAATTAAACAATAGAGTCTCCTCAAAATATTTGAATTCAGTATTTTTAAGCCATGCCATTGCTTTATGTTTGAGAACCCTTTAAGTTTTATCAAGTTTGGACATGCAGTAACTTTAACAAATTAGCATGGATGGACCAAATGTAAATTTAAAAATGTGTCAAAGATCTTCCTCTCAATGAGGACTGAGAAATTTATTTTAGATCTAGATACTTGTGGGCTACATATAATCAACTTAGCATTTCAATATGAACATAAATCTACTGAATGGAAAGCAGATGTTATTCAATGAGCAATGTATAGAATATTTAAAGACAGTCCAGCTAGGCAAGCTGATTCCCTGGAAGTTACTGGTTCTGAATTTTCATTGAAGTTTTATTATTTTTATTGGATAGAAAATATCAGTGTTTGTGAAAGTACTCTAAAGGTTTTTGACAACATAAAGAAATACATAGATTTTAATAATAAAAATAAAAAATAAATCCTTTTTCTGGATCTGCCACAAGTGATAATATTATAAATGCTTGTCAGGATTCTAAAATTACCTTATCTTATATTGTTAATATTTTTCAGACATCTGAATTTATGACACCTTTTTTATATGAAAATATTTTCATTTTTGATTAATTAATAAAAAATACTGTCAAAAAAGCATAATTGAAGAATCAAAAACATTAGGCACTTATTTCTCTTAAAGTTTGATGAACCTAAAAACCTAAGGCTGATAAAAAAAATTCCTACATTGGAATAATAACTACAAGTTATTTGATTACTAATGGAGCTGGAAAAATGAGGCTTTTTAGTAGAATGTTTTATATTTGTGAAGAATACTATAAAAATATTTGAACACAGATACAAAACTTTTACTGTTTTAAAAACTATATCTTGTGTAAATCCATATTTATAGAAGAACTTTGCTTTTTCCACTCATTAAAATTCTGGAGTGTTGCTGTAAACTAGCACATGAGTGTTTGCACATTTCCTCTTATACTGCATATATGTATAGGGGAAACAATTATTCTTTTCAATATTTGAGTGGCAAACCTGTACATATAAAGCATATTATTAAATAATATGTTTTATATTGCTCATATAGTTTCTTTTTAATGTAAAAGAAAGGAAAATGAAACAAAATAAATCCATTCACAGTTTATGTAAAATTATTTAAATGCGTTGATTTCTTGGGGGAGGGAATAAAATCTTGACATAAATCTCAAGATAATTAAAATGTCAAGTAGTTATGGTGCCTAAAACAATAAAATAATTGGTGCTAAAGAAAGTCTTTTCTATTCAAAATCAGTTTGAAATGATTTATGCAGCAATTCAAATCTCATGACCTATGATTTGATAATAATAATGTAGTCTTAAAATAATAATTCATTAGCTGAATGATAGAAAGTAAGATGCATAGGCATAAAATGAAATGCAGATCACAAGCCATAAAACTTATATTTATTGAAGTTTATTTACTGGGCAAAAGAAATTACATAATAGTGAAATACTTATACACAAGGTATTATTACTTATATGAAAATATTTATATGTAAAAAAGCAACATCTTAATAAAATAACGTTTGAAATTCTAATTGAAAGTAACATTAAAGATTTTAGTTTCAATCTATTCTACATTAAAATTTTAAGTTTCATTTATAACACCAATTTAAAATGCAATTTACATGTATTATAATTACTGAATTGTAAGATTTAAAATTTAAGATTTTTTTTTTCAGAAAGCAGTATTCTTTAAAAGAAGACTATTTAATTTGACACATTGTTTTTTTAAATTATTCTCCATTATTATTAAAAAATAAGCTAAGTATACATACACATTTTTATTAGTGATGAAGATGCTAACAATAACATTAATAATGAATAGCCATGTTTGATGTCCAAAAGTAAATATACATTTGCAAATATGAAATCCAAAAATCACAGGGATGCACAGATATTAAAAAAAAAAGTAGACTAGAGAGAAGGGGATCAAAGCAATAAATAACACTAAAATAAATTAGTAGAATAAGAATATATAAAAGGACTTTTTCCTTTTAATATAGGCTGTTATATATATCAACTTCAGGGAACAGCTATAAACTCCACTTGTAACTAAAATGATTTATTAAAACTTAATATGCAAGATATTTTAATATCTTCATTCTGTTTTTTTAAGACTCAAAGTAAAACTTGAAACAAATTCAAGAAGAAAAAAATTAAAATGAACTAAGTGACCTAAATTTATGTTTGTAGTTTTTATCATTAAATATTAATCTTTAAAAACAAATTTATAAAATTCTTTTCTAAGTGAATTTTTTCAGATATAAGAAAAAATATTAAAATTTTTAGTTCCAGATATACATATTAATAGTTACTTAGTAATAAAATATTTATATTTTGATAATAAGAACATAAATGGTAATTATATAAGTAAGCTAGTGAATAAGCATTCCAAGAATTGTATTTTTGTATAGCCAAACTTTTCAGTAATTCCTTTTCTGATAAAGTTGGCAAAATCATCCATAAGGTAAGGAAAAATCTTTTAAATAAATCTACAGAAATGCTTCAATTATCTAAATACTTTGAATAGTGTTTATATCTGCATCCCATTCCATGAAAATTGTAATTTCTTTTTAAAGAAATAAATAATTTGTAATCTAATCACTGTGAATAAAAATAGAGAATGTACGAAAAATATTTGAAAAATAGACAATATTTATATATTTTAGCTTAATTTATGCATTTATATTATCTATTTTATTTATGTATGCATATTTATTAAATATTTAATACAGTTGTCTGTTAATATTGAAGTAGCATAAAGAATGTATTAAAAATAAATTTCAATCTTTCTAAATCAAGCTTAATTAAAATTTAAAAAATTGTCCTTTTTTATACTTTATTCATCTAATATTAAATATCATTTCAAATCATTAATTAAAGTAAAAAAATTCTTCCACAACATATACATCTTCAAATTCCACAGCCAACAATATAAATATTATAGAATATATGAAAACAAATAATTTAATTGTTGATAAAGTTATTAAATAACGTATTTCTCCCCCTTCATAATATAAAATCTCATATATATCACTCTTTTTAGTATAAAAATAAAATTCTAACTAATTTATTTAACCTTCCATTTTAAATATAAAAATCTGAACGAAAAAAACAACAACATAATTATCTTTAAATAATAATAAAAGAAAAAGTCTTTGGATTTATTTCATTTTGCACTGCATGTGTTATCTCTTCTGCTGGATTTTTTTCTCATAAAAGACGAGGTATGATTTGTTGTTCATATCCAATGAAGAAAACTACACTTTTAAATTCTTTGAATTTCAAATAATTTCACATCAGTATCATACCATATGGGAGGATCAACATTCCTGCATAATAAAAGAATAGGAATTAAAAATTGCAAAAAAAAAAAAAAAAAAAAAAAAAAAATGTAAGAGATCACATAAGGAGGAAACTTATATTTTTTAAACAAACGAAATGATTTACCTTAAATAGATTACACCCCACATGTATGTTCTAAACCACATTGTGGTTCCACTGTTAGCTTGATATTTTCTAATTAAAATGGGATGTGGAACGGGCAACAAACCAACCAATGTGCCATGTTGCAAAAATTTCAAAATTTCACTTTCGTCAGTTAGTCCTCTGTAAAAAGAAATTATTCAAAAAACTTTTTTATTCTGAAATGATAGTTACCTTTAAAACAAGTAAAATAAATAAATAAATAAATAAAGAGATTTTTAAGAAGGCTAGTTTAGCATCAAAAAGTAAACTGTATGCTAAATCTGAAAAATTACATATTACAATTGGTCTGTCTCCCAAATTATAAAAATAAATGATTTTGTATTCCAGAAATATTTTGCATCCCAGAAATTTCAAAGAGGGTGTTTCAAATATTTAAATAATTATTTTACTTTCACCCTTATTCTATTAGAGTTACACTAAAACTTCTGTATAAGTATGATGCAAAAAGTTGGCATTTTGCATCATAAATTTGGCAATGAAATGTATCTTCAGTATTACTTTCTAAGAATTAAACAGCTTAACAATTTCAATGTAATTATTGCATGTTCATATATTTCAGAAATGCATTATTTATTATATAATCAGAATGCAATATTTTTCATATTGCATTTCATACGTTTCAGAAAAATGTCCATGATCAAATTTGCCTTTTAATACATTCTATAGAAACAGTTCTTCATCAGCTGATAAAAATAATATTCCATTATATTATAAAAACATGAGTCAATACAACACATAAACATGAATAAATTACAGTGAAGAGTACTACTTAAATAGTTTGAAGTAAATAATAATAGTAAAAAAAAAAAAAAATCTTTTCTATCATCAACCTAGCCATTTCATGCAGAGACAAATAATTTGCTCCACAGAAAAGAAAAATTTGTATGCTGTAAATTACAACATAAAATTGCAATAGAATCTTCCTCTTTGTTTTTGGATAAAGATGAAAATATTCCATTTTTACAAAACTACAGAAATTTTTGAAAATACAGGTTTTAAAAATAATAAATAGGAAATCAAAGTAAACAACAAAATGAACTCTCCACATCAGAAATTTAAAAAAATGTTTCAACAATTACAAAAATGAATCAAAATAAGAATTCTAAATAATTTTTTAATTTTAAATAAATTAAACCAAAAGCTTGATATTTGAATTCATTCAACAACAACAACAACAAAAAATTTAAAAAAACACCACAAAATGAAAAAAAAAAAAAAAAAAAAAACTTATTAGTTAAATATTAACTGGAGCATTTATAAAAAAACATTACTAAAAATTTTTTTTCAGGTTTACTCTTAAGCAAGTTCGAGTAAACTGATGCCTTCAGATCACACATCTTTAAGCAGATGACTTCAATGCAAAAATTAAGTTCATATCAAAACTAGGTAGTACTTTACAGTTACAAAATCATTAAAAATGATTAAAGCAGAAAAGATTCAAAGCCATGAAATCTTTTAATTATAACATAAATGGTTCATTTCTATCTTTGGAATTTTTTACCAAGCCAAAATAATATGTAAAAATTTAATTGCTACTGTAAATCAAATTGAATACAGGGTGTGGTGTCAAAAGTATGCATCCAATATCATATTGTTACAATTCCATACATATTGCATTATAGAAAAATGCTCGTTTCCTTCAATGGAATGAAAAGATCAAGGGTCCCCCCCCCCTCCTACTCACTATCACAAGAAGCTCCCTGTTTTGGTCATTTTTTTTCTTGTGTGTCCAAAGGGATTATTTAAGGGCCATTCTACTTCAGAAATCACATCAATGTGTATATGTACTTTGAAATACTGCAAAATTTGCTCGTTCTGCAGTTTTATTCTGAAAAAGTTAATCTTTTACTCCTGCAGAGCTAATTCTCCCAATATGATTTCTCATGGTATATTTTTAGGAGCTTTGTTTAGGATGATGCTCTAACTGGTATCTGCAGATCTAACTGTGCTCAAAACTGGAATCAAAGCCAACAATAATTTAAATGACATCAGACTAGTACAGAAAAAAAAAAAAAAAAAAAAAAATCAGAATAATAATTTTTTTTTTTTTTTTTTGAGGGGAAATCACATTACAATTTCAAAATTTGATACACCACAATTTCAAAATTTGATATATTTCTGTATATTAGTAAACTAAAATCTTTGAAGCTGGATTAACATTCTTGAGATATCCAGCATTTCTGGTGGAGCTTTTATAATGAAATTAAAAAGAAGATAACTTACTTATCAATGCATATTTTTTCCACTTGTGGAACAAGAACTTGTAGTAATCTCATGATAGTTTGAAGAGGCAATTTCTGTTTCCATGATATTACCCAATCAGATGTAGGTACCCACTGGCTAGGAGGAACACTTGCTATAGAACTAGCAGCAGAACTTGCACGAGTTCTGTGGAAAGCATTTGATACAGATGATGCAGCTTCTGAGCTTGATGAATCAATAGACAATGTAGGACTGAGAGGAGGTGTTATCTAATTTAAATATATATATATCAAATACCATTTAATACAAAAAATTATGCCCAAAGTAAATTTTCTATTACTTTTAAAAGAGAGCTAAATTAGAATGATGTACTGGTACTGTGAAATGATGTACATTTCACAGAAATAGTACCACTAAATGTTAATTGAATATTAAAAATATGCCTCATACCATGATCTGCAAACTGCTATTTAACCCCTTAAAAAATTGCAATAAAAACACAATTTACATCTTTAGACAATGAGAAAGTTATTGATGAAATGCCCTAAACACCATGTTGTCACCTGCTGGTGACAACATGCAATTAATTCTAATTCTAAGCTTCTATTCGACAGAAATTCTAAGCTTTTGATGGAGAAAAGATTCAATATGGTAGTTATTAGAACTAATAACCCTGATAGAGAATTTTTTTTAAAAAAATCATGAATAATTTTCATTTAGAATTATTTTCGAAACCTATATTTACTTCGGTTTCAATAAGATTGTTACTTCAATAGACAGATATCTCTGATACTGTAACCAGAACATTACAAATTCATTATTAGAAAAGAATGTGAATATTTCTGGGAGTCTGATCATATTTTCTTTTAAAAACTTTTATTTAGTTTTGATTGCTTAGCATCCTTTAAAGAAAGAGAAGAACTGCTTTTGCTTTCCACTTGTTTGGAATGCTTTGATCCTTACGTCAATTAATCCTTATCCACTGCTAATCTCATATTTTGCAAAGCAACACTATCACAAAATGTTACAAATATAATAGAAATTAGAAAAATACAAAAATTATTATAAAAAATGATGCAAATAATAAAATATTATACTCAAATGCCTGTATAACCTTATTAATCTTATTTGTTTCTTTCGGTGAAATTTCAGGTTTGGAGGCACTTGCATTTCCAATCATTTCCTGACCTTCAGGATCCAAGCCTGACGTTTGTGGCATATCATCACTAGTTTTCTCTTTGGTATTCATTTCAAGTGCAGAGTCAAGTGAAGGGGCAGAAGTTTCTGTTGGACTAGTAGGAGCACTTGGAGGATGTGCTCGCTCTCTTTCGGTCATTTTATCTATGCCTATTAAAGAAAGGAATAATTTACAGAAGATATTGTTAACTTTTAATTAACATGTATTTATTTTATTAAAACAAATGAGTATTATAACAATATCTATCAAAATCAGCCTTATTCACACTTTTTTACAATGAAGAGAAAAATTACAGAAATATAAAATAACACAAACAAAAATTTCTGAAAATATGCCTTTAATTTTAAGAAAGCAAATAAAATTAATAGTAATAAATATACAAAGAGAACACAAGACTGAAAGCAATTACATAAATTAGAAAGAAATATTTGTTATTAGAAAAATTAGCCATTCTAAAACCTCTTCCAATGATTCTGAAATCATTTCAAATATAAATGAAAATTTCAAAAATCAGTGCAAAAAATTAATACAAATTTTTATCTCAATTCTGTTATTCAAGAAAATATGTATTACAGATAATAAAGAAACAATGCCATGAAAGAAAGATATGAAACATCTTTACCATAGTAAAGAAGAATATGTATATGTTGACATTCTATAGACTAGACTGTTTGATCTAAAACTACCAAACTTGGAGGATGGAAATGTAAATCTCAAAGATTTACATTTTCATCTTTCTCTCTCTTTTTGAAATTTTCAACAAGATTTTGCTTTATTCCAAAAGAGTTCTAAAAATATTACTACATAAAAATTATTACAAAAAATTTGTCTGAAAAACCTTTGAACTTATTTTGACTTTAGTATCTCGCATCTGGCAGATGCAGACCTATCTGATTTCTGAAAGATTCTATGTTTAGTTTTTGGTTTTCAAACATAGTAGCATTCACGACAGGATCGGGTTACTTTTGATTTGAATTTTTCTGAGTTTCATGACAATGGATTTGACACAGCTGAACACAGCTGTCTAGAGGTTGTTTCAATTTGATAGGTTGGTAGAGCAATGTGGAATGTAAACATTTTGGAAATACTTCTGTTTTAGGAATAATTTGGAATTTAGATGAGGATACTTTGAAATGTAAAATTGATTTTGAAATTTTATCTTGTGAAACTAGAATAACGAACAGATTTATTTTGTCTACTGTACAAAAATTTTACGATCCTCTTGGTATGTTGACACCTTCTACATTGCTCCCTAAACTTATATTACAAGATCTGTGGAAATCTCATTTTTCTTGGGAAGATGAATTACTTTTTAATGTTACTGAAATGTTTTCTAAATAGTTAAATGAAATGTATTCATTGAAAGAGACATCCTTACCTTGTTTTATTAACGAAACATCAGAATTACATGTGCTTGTAGATGCATGCAAGGGGGCATATGTTGCTTGTGTCTTTGTTATCAGAATAAGAAGAAGGTGAAATTAAGGTTAGGCTCATTCGTGCTAAGAACAGAGTGGCTCCTTTAAAATCTTTGAGCATTAAAAGGTTGGAATTGATGGCTTGCTGTATTGGAGCCAGTCACTCCAATTCACTCAAAGCTTTCGATGCATTAGGCATTAAAATCACACTCTGGTCAGATTCTACTGTTGCTTTGTGGTGGATTGAAGAATGTGGTGACTGGTCTGTTTTTGTTGCCAATCGCATTAAAGAGATCAGAGAACTAACTGAGGGGTATTCGTGGCATTATGTGCTAGGAGAGATGAATACTGCTGACATCTTATCATGTGCATGTTCCCCGAAACAAATGCTAAAATCGAGATGGTGGGAACATCAATCGTGGTTAAAAGAGAACCATGAGTTTTGGCCTTTCAGTTCCATTGTTTGTCAGCCTAATGAAGTGGATATTGAAAGGAAAAAGTCTAAATCTGTAAACATGAATCTAAACGAAGACAACCCCTTGGTGTGCAGAAAGAAAATAAGATTACAATAAAATGATTAGACTATTTGCATGGATATTGAGGTTGTGAATAACTGTAAGGTTAATGACATATGTAAAGTCTCTGAACTTTCACAATCTAAAATTGAATATTCCCAGAAGAAGTTAATTCTTTTAGTGCAGAGTTGTTATCTTTCTGATGCAAAATCTTCCAATTTCATTTAAACTTTCCTTGACAATGAAGGTATATTAAGAGTAAACACAAAAATAATTAACAAGAATAATGAGAAATCTTTTCTGTACCCAACCTGAAAAAAAGTGCACTTACTAAACTTTTCATTACATTTGTAAATATAAAAAATTGTCATGCAGGAATTCAAATGATGCAAAACCTATTGTGAGAAAGATATTGGAGCATAAGGTCTAGGAAAACTATTAAAAATGTCCTGCATGATTAAGTAATTTGTAAACATTTAAAAATAAAATCTATGTCTATGAAAAAAAATCTATGTCTATAAAATCTATGAAATTGTGGGAATAGATTTGACAAGGCCACTGTTTTTGAAAGATAAAGAAAAGCTGTGGATAGTTCTTTTTACTTGTGGGGTCTATCACGCCATTCACCTTGAACTTGTAAATTCTCTATCTTCTGACTCTTTCCTTTTGTCCCTTAAACGGTTTATCGCAAGACATGGCCAGTCATATACAATTTATTGCAATAATGGAATCAACTTTTGCGGCACTTCCAATGATCTCTTAAAATCGAATTGGAGTAAAATTCTAATAGAAACAAGATTTCCTAAAATATTCTGGAAATTTATTCCTCCTACCGCAGCTTGGTGGGGAGGCTAGTGGGAAAGGTTGGTTCACACTCTAAAAGATCTGTTAAAACATACCTTAGGAAAATCAGTTTTAGCTTATGATGAACTGTATACCATAATTTGTGACTGTGAATCCATCATCAATTGTGGACCGTTTGTTTGAACCTATGTTTCAGAAAATACAGAAGAATTGATTCTTCTTACACCTAGTATATTTCTTATCAAAAACAAAAGCTCAAACACTGAAGATATTGAAGAGTAAAATTCGAAATGTCTCAACAAAAGAAAACAATATTGCAACAACTTGTTGAAAGACCTACGTCAGCGCTTTAGAAAGGAATACTTTGGCCAACTTATGCAAAAACATAATGAAAAGCAATCGTGTAATCCTCAGGTTGGAGAAATAGTTTTAGTAAGTGATGATAATAAAAAGTGTTTGTTTTGGCGAAAATTATTGAATTAATTCCAGGGCGTGATGGGAAAATTTGGATAGTTAAACTTAAAATGCAACATGGGACAGTTTTATGCCCTATACAGCACATTTATCCTTTAGAAATTTATTCAAATCAATCTAATCATAAGGAACCTGCTGGGGAGGAATCTAATTCTCATGATGCGCGTCATAATCAAAACAAATCAGCACCTGCTGATGATGTAATTATGAGAAAATACACCTCCTCTGGCAGATGTGTGAAAGCACGTAAAAAACTTGAATAATGTTTGTTATGTACTTGAGACCCTTAGAGTCTCAAGTGTGTGTGTGTGTGTGTGGCGGGGGAGGATGTTGTGAAGCAAAGCTAAATGTAACCGCCACTAGGCGATAATGTTGCGACATCAGTCTGCGAGCTGTGTGATATATTCAGTACAGATTGTGATCTCGGCATAGTCGTGTGATTATTATAAGTGTATCTGTGTTTGTGTCGTCCATTTATCAATAAATGTTATGTGTCTGAAAAATCTTTTAACTTATTTTGACTTGAGTACCTTGCATCTGGTAGATGCAGACCTATTTGATTTCTGAAAGATTCTATGTTTAGTTTTTGGTTTTCGAACAATAAATGAAACCCACATCTTCATCATTGTTACTACTCATTCTTCCTTCTCAATTTCCCAGTTTTATGATCAAGGATTACAGGTCCAGTTTATTTTTCAATATTGAATAGATTTTTATTTAAATTATAATTTTAATAACATTTTTGATTATGTGATAATTACAAGTTAATGTTTAAGCAATGGTGAATTTTTTTTAAAATTTCCATTATTTTCAAACAGTTTTATAATATCAATTGTTTAGCTTGATGTTTAGCTTTCTTTATGTAATATGCTGAATTTTTTTCATTGAATAAGATAAATTTTTATTGAATAATCATTTGAAATAATATGCTGTGCTGAGGAAGTGATTAAGATTAAATTATCCTATTCAGTTAGTTAGTAAGCCCATTATAATTTTACATAATCAATAATTCTTATGAACTTGCTAGTGACCAAAGCATTTAACTAATAATAAATATTCATAAGTAAAAGTACATTTAAGATGCCTAGAGGAGTTGCAAAATTCCTGCTAACACTTTAAAATTCATTAACAAACATACATTTTGCTTGCTTGTTGTTTGTATGTTAAATCAAATGCACATTTTAAAATTATTTTAAGTATATAAATTTAATATATTTCTCTTGTAAATCATACTTGTTCATTCAACTCCCTTTAAACAAATTAAAAATGTAAACTTACAAGGTGTAGCTGCTAAAGATGCATTCAATGTTCCTTTTTCAGCTGGCTTAGCTGGTGTCGATCCTTCCATGCTTTGATTGTTCATTCCTGAAACACAGCTATTCAGACTTATAGTGCTAGTCGAAGGTACAAGTTTGTTACGCTTGCTTAGAGATTTCTGAATAGTACTGTGATCTGTTGGCAAATTAGCCAAAGAATGGAAGACATTACGTTTCCTTATTATAGTGTAGACTAAATTTGAATTACCTGTAAAAAAATATCTAATTAGCTAAAAAATAATGCTTATATTAACAACATTAACTTGAAAAAAGCATTTTTTTTACAAACCATCAAACTGATATTGAATTATGTTGTTGAATATTTCAAGAAGGAAAAAGACAAGATGGTGGTTTGAAGGACTTGAATACAGATACCAGGGTGTGCTGAAAGCCTATAAAAAAAAAGTATTATATATATATATGTGTGTGTGTGTGTAATGATATTTTAATTCTAATTTCAATTTAATTAATTTCCAAGATTTTATCTTAATTTAGCCCATAGTAACTTCATTCTAAAATATTCTCTTATTTTGTGATCCAATTCCACTTTAATTAATCCCTTTGTAAAAATAATGCACCATCAGTACTACGTATTAAATGAAAGTGATACTTTTACCCTTCAAAAGGTGTCAAAGGTCACACGTGTATTGAATTGGCACCTGGCCAGAAATCCTATATGATATAAGGCTAGTCATCATCTGTTCATCCCTTTTTTCCCCTTTTCTTACTTCTGTGTGTGCCACACTGCGTTTTTTTTGTATATAATCATGCCTGTCACTCGGAATAGAATAAAACGAAATTAAAAATACCAAGTCTCTTCACTGTTTCGAACCTGCATTCTACTTCAATCAAAATATATTACATATATATATAATTAGAATGTCTTACAACAATGAAAAGTTAAAATAATCAATTCTTCATTAAAGCAGTAGAAGAAATAAGCAAAACTCTTTGCCATTACACTCATACCATTCAGCTCAAAAGGATATAAAACACATTTTATTTGTGCCTTTTCTTAAAATTCCATGTTTCAAATATTCTTAAGATTTCAAAATTTTAATTGCATATCAAAATCTATAATTCATTTGCTTAAAATTCTTATTTCCAAGAGCTTAAATTTAATTCTGCAAAATAAATAAGCATTCATATCTCTAGATTGATACAGACTCAAATCTATGATAATTTTTGTTAAGATAAATTTAAAAAAAATTATTATCAGAATATAGAGATAATATTTCATATGATTATAAAATAATGCTGTTTTTGTTCATATTGCCAGCAAAAATAGATATGTAACAAATTAATCTCTTGAACTGAAATGAAGAGTCTAGTTCCTCAAACTGACAATGATGAGCTGTATTTATCAGAAATAAGTGAGAGTTGATGTTTTTTATAAAAAGTTTCTTTAAACTAATTTCTCCTCTTAAAACTAAGAAAATTAATTGGCTGAGCTGTGTTAGCTAAAAATAAATTGTAGTTCAGTATGTTAAGGATTATAAAATTTTTAAGCTAAGAGCATGTTAGAGTATGGTGAGGATGGCAAAAAAAATGAAAAAGGTCAACTTAAAAAAAAAAAAATATTTACTATACATTAAAAAATAAAAACAGTAACATTTGAACAAAATAGTATAACAAAATACAGTTAAAAGAAATAATGGAAATTAGAAATACATTTTGACTAAATGTTCAGGTAAATTCAGTCATAATTCTCAAACAAGAAATGCAGAATTATATATATATAAAAAAGAATTGCATTAAAAAAAAAAAAACTAAAAGATAGAAGATAATTTGTAGAGAACAAAATTTATTCCATGGTAACCACTTAATAATAAATTTCATCTTATGTGGAATTTAGAAATTATCAAATGTATGTGCACTATATGGCATTGAACCTCATACCTAAATTAAACACTATCAATAATATGAAAATATTGACTTTATTTCTTTCAATTTCAATCCTATTTGCATGTAATATATTTACAAACATAACTATAATATTTTACCATAGAACGAAAATGCATTTTTGAAAATTTTATATGATCTCTCAGTAAAAATCTTTATTCTTTTTTTTAAGAAATGACCAAACGACACTTGATATCTATGGAAGAACAACTATATCTATAAATTTTTTAAAGCCATAATTGTCTATAAAAGATTTATAGACATAGTTCCAATACCTTGACTTAATGTTATATGCTAAGCAGAATATTAATTGTTATTTTTGTTTGGAGTATTTTAATTATTTAATGCTATTATAATGTAGATGTTATTTTTCTAATAACTAAGCAAAAACCATAAAAACATTAATGAAAGTTTAATTTTGTTCATATGTTTGATTTGGATTGAGTTACAAATACTAGAAATACACAAATGATTTTGAATGCAATAGGGAACATTTACTTAAGTTAACATAAAAAATAATAGAAACCATAACTACTATGTGTAGATATTCTACTCAATGATTCTTACTTCTAAGAGATGTAAAAGCTTGGTGCTAGCAACCATAGACAGGGTCTTCAAATACGGAGAAACTGAAACCATCAATGAAATAAAAAATCACTACAAAAAGTAGGAAAATAAATTTCCACACTTTTACTTTTTTTTAAATTAAACTCCTGTGCATATCAGAATTATTTGTTAAAAAGAATCATTACAAGAAAATAATCTAAAGTAATAAAATAAGTAACTGAAGATTATCAAGTTTCTCATAAATTCATAAGATCATTTAATAAAAAAAGGAGAAAAGAAAAATGTAACAATTACCATTTACAATAATAGTTAGAAGGCAGTCAAACAGAGGTTGAAGACGTTGATGTCCAGTAGTAATAATTTTGTGAAATACCTAAGAACATAAAATAAATGCATTTTATACAGCTAATCCACTTAAAATTACACAGAAATGAGATTAGTTAATTCATTTAAAAATTCAGAACTCACAATTATCAAAAGATCAGCATGTGTTCCAGTAAATACTGGAATATCCATAGGCACACTTGCTGTGTATGGTTTATTTAACCGCACACCAAAATTTCTTTCTCCACTTAATAAAAGGAGGATAAAGACTCCAATATGAACAAGTCCGACTCTTGCTAAAACAAAATTTAAAATCAGGAAAATGATACTAATTATTGAAAATGGATAACAAAATTTTTATTCCAGTATTAACAGTATACATTACTAGGTATAAATGTTCTTTCAATTCCGATTTTTTTTAAAAATTTCTATATATATAACAATATTTTAAAATTCATGTATCAAAGCCAAACAAAAATAACCAAATGAAAGGAGATTTATCAATAGCATTATCTTTCATAATTATGAAATTTATTAATATGATATTACATTAAAAAAAATAATAGACTTCCCTACAAACATTCCTTTTATATAAATTCTTCATAGCTTTATAAAATGCTCATTGAATATTATTGCTCTAAAAACAGATACTGCAAAGCAATAAGATTTTAGAAGAATCTCAAAATTAAAAATAATATAAGAAAAAAAAAGTATGAAAAGTCGAGTCATTGATAACAATACAAAAGAACTTACACTGATCTGCTCGAGCATCGTTCAAATGATACAGTATAGGAACTAATACTTCAAGAACTTCACTGCTCTTTAATACATAAAACATAAATTTCTATGAAAAAAGAGAGAGAAAAATGATAAAATTCTAATGAATTTATATTTGCTTTCACAAAGATTTATAATTATATTAAATGGAAATTTATGCAAGTAAGCTTATATAAAATAGAGTAAGACAAATAGCAAACATTTTATTTAAACATTATTTAGATCATATTTTATGGACTTACCAACAAAGTTTAAACGAACTAGAAATGATCAATATCAAAAGAAAAAAGAAAACCTACCTTATTATAATCACAAATTTTCCAAAAAAATATAAGAAGCTCCTGATGAAACTGAACTTTTTTTGTAGAATTAGGAATGTAGGTTTGTATAAGAGGATTATTCAGTAGTCTTGTGAAGCCTTTTAAAATGAAACTAAAATCTTCTTCTCTATGAACACGTGACAGGTAGTTGATGAATAAATTACTTGGCAATCCCTTCTGAAATATAATTAGAGATCATAAATATAGATCGTAGCAATTATAATCCTTAAAATAATATAAAATAACATAATTTTCCCCCCACATTTTTAAAATACAAAAAAAAAAAGAAATATAAAAGAAAAGCATTTTAGTCTGAATTATCAGCAAATTCATAAAATAAAAAAAAAAAAGTGCTATGGAGAAAAGATAAATATTGAAACTCATCTCATTAGCAAAGTGCTTATAAAAAATTATGTGGCTTATTTTTCTAGAGTATCAGCTATTTAAATGTTGAACAATTAATAGCACATTTTAAATGGAAAAATTTTGTTTAATAAAGCAAAGCTTCAAAGCAGAGCAAAGTTTAAAATATATTTTACTCTTTCTATACAAAATTAAAAATGAGATTTCAGGACAATATTAAGTTTAAACAATTCTACAAATAAAAACAGATATATTATGAGCAGGATGCTTAATATTAAAACTATTATTCAATTTTCAGTGAAAAAAAAAGATTTGACAGAAAATTAAAAAAATATAGATATATATTATATAAGACTTATTTATTAAAGAAATATCAACTATAATTCCTTACTTCTGGAAAATCATTGAAAAAAAAAGCAACAACAGTTATTTTCTTTTTTCAATAAAAACTGTAATTGAAGGAGATAAAGCTTATTTTGGAAAGGAGAAACTTCTACAAATTATTTTGGTTTTCTCCCTTTTAATATAATTTTGTTTTCCTGGTGAATGTTAAAAAAAGGACTAAACATTTTTTTACTCATCCTCAAACACATTTATTATTATATTTTTCTTTTAATATTACTAAGTTAAGTTTGTATAAACAAATAACTTTTATTCTAACATCCTGCTCAAACTTTAATTAGATACAAATACATATTAGCATGAAAAATATGATATTGTTAACTTCATTATTCATCACTAAAATACATAAAATATTAAGTGGAAATTACTTCTGAACTATCATCATTTGTTGGTTCCCTGAAATCATGATCAAGTGATACAATGAGTAACTGCAGTGCAACTTCGACTAAAGGTTCTCTGGAGTCGGTGAATAACAGATGATTAAAAGGAACACCATATCCAACAGGGTCATAAGCACAAACAACATTTAACAATGAGGTAAAAAGGGGCAAAGCATGTCTGAAAAGAATGATGAAACAGTAACATTCAGATAAATCGAAAAGTCAAATGAAACAAAAAAAAAAAAAAAAGGGGGAGCTTTACCATTTTTTGTAATATTAAAATATAGAACACTGTCATTAGCATATATATGCAGATAATAAGATTTATACAAATTCAGAGTATTTAACCTTTTATGCAATAAAAGCAATATATTAATCATCACAGAACAATAGAACAATCCAAGAATAAAAATTAATAAATAACATTTGTTATGATTAACTATATCAGTTGATAAAAATTTAAAAATTATCAGATATGATAGATTTTTGGCACTCTTCTATATAATGGAACTATTGAATAAAATTAATTTGAAAAAAAAAAATCAATTTTAAATTATGTTGTTTTAAATTTATAGTAAAATGTTCTATTATAAATCATTAATGAAATGTTATAATGTCATTGTTAACTATGTTCAATGAATAAAGATGTGATGACAAATAAAGGCGATTTAATTCTGGTAATGACGTTAATGAATCCTTAATAAATCTAATGGCAAAATAAAGATTTATAAAGTCAGAGATAGATAACACAAATCAGTAATGCTGTATAAGTTCTCAAAGAAATTACATAATTTATATGCAATAGAAAAAATATTTTTTGATTTCCAATACTGAAATTCAATAGTAATTTTCGACAAATGTGAACTGAACAACAAATTGTGAAGTTTATTAATATTTATTATTGGCAGTAATAACTGTGTCTCTTATTTTTATACACAATTATAATTATTTGTTATTGCTATGGACACAGCATTGAAATAGAAATATATTTACAAATGTATTATTTCTGTTACAAATAAATTTATTCATATCACCTATCAAAAAATTTAAATAAATATAACTACTCTTTTGCCATATACACTAAGTAAAAATTAAGAAACAACTGACTTTCTACAAATACGAAATACAATGGACCAATCACATTTCAGTATTACAATACAGATTATACTAATTCCAAACATTTAATATTTTCAGTTTTTAGAGTATACCAAACTTTCAATATGCAATCAAAGAACTTTTTTTTGTTCTTATTTTAAGAAAATATAAATAATTATAGATTACTTGCTTAATATAATAAAAAATTAAAACAGATAATTCAGCTTCTTAGAATATTAAACATCTTCTTAATTAATGAACTTTCACACATATTGCTCAATTATAGTTTGAAAATATTAATAATAAAACTGCTTAGCACTCTTTTTCCAATTTAATTTATACTAATGTCTTTATAACATTAATATGTGCAATAATATTATCAAAGTTAAAGCAAACAATAAAATTAATGCATTGGTAAAATTAATAAGTGAAAATATATTTAACAAAAAATATTACAATAGAGACCTACATTAAAAGTTTGTTATGACTTATTTTATTTATAAGTTTGATAACCATTGTGGTGATACAAAACAATGGAAACAAAAAATGAAAACAAAAATTTAATTACAGCTTCTTAAAATACACTAGTATAGGAATTTATTAAAATTCTACATTATAATGTAATCTAAAATATAATGTAAATAAATAAACAATTTTGAAATTTAGTATTCTTACCTATTATCAGCTGATGTGAAATACTGAATCCATTTATTAGGATTAAGATGGACTTCTGTAAGATTGAAAACAAGTAAAAAATAAAAAAAATTGTAGAAGGGGAAAGTAATAAATTTTAATTTAAACAATAATAAAATTGTTTTTTAAAATTTAAATAATTAAAATTAAAATTTATTTTAGCCACCTAATAATTATTAGGAAATTAAATTATCAATAAAAAAATAATCATGCTTAAAATATCGGTGACATTACCAGAAGCCGGCATATACATTGTCTGACTGAAACAAGTCAATAAAAGCTTTAATATTTCTGTCCTATTGTAATCATGTTGAGGTACATGACTTGGGGTATGAGCAAAACCAACCCCAGCCTCCCATATATATTCACAACTGTCAATAGACTGTAAGTCTTCTGGATTATCCTGTAAACAATTACGAATTACACTTTTTATATATAAATATAGAAAACTATGCTATAAATTTAAAAAAAATTACTGAAGCTAAAATGATTTAGAAAGATAAAATAAATATATAGTAATGCAAAAGTTTAAGCAATTTTTTTTTTTTTTTTATTCATACATTGTTCACATTTATGCATTGTTTCAACAGGTCCTGATTTACTGGATACATTTGTAATGATAAAGCACTTCATTAAGAGGATGCAAGCCATTTTTTTATATTTTATATTATCTGTTTTTTTTTCTCAAGATTACCTTTAAGAGATATGTGCATTGTGATATTGATATCATGACTTCAGAATTATTCACAATTAATGAATTAACAGAAACTAAACTATGTGAGTGTACTGCTAACTTGTAACTGCTGATGAGGATAAAGCATGTGAAACAGTTACTTCTACAGTTACTTACTATATAAAAAAAGCAACAGATTCATACAAATTTTTTGAACATATTTTATTTATTAAAACGTTTGTTGAAAAAATTCAGTGAATTTAATTGGATTTAAAATGTTGTACTTAATACTACACAATATTCATATACCAAACAACAATTAAATGCCTACCTGCATGCAAATTAACTGTACAAAGTAAGAAATGTGTGATTAGTACTTATATCCAATAAAGATATGATATAAACATTCAACTTTAAAATCTAATAAATGCTTTCAATATTATGAAATAATATGAACATTATAAACTAATGATCTCACACTTTTCAAGAAACACAACATTACCAGTAGTTTTAAATTAATCTTAGAAAGGCATGTCTATATATAAAACAAAAATATTTTAAAAAATATATTATTGTATTATGTACATACTAATATACTATATACGTATGTTTAAAAAAATAATTTTTTTCCCCAAACTGCCTCTAATACAATGACATGATATAAGAAATTACTAAATTTTTTTACAAAAAAAAAAAAAAAAGCAGTTTAGAAATTAAAATAAATATATCAAATATCCAAAAGAAAACAGATGAAAATTATTTAAAAAGGTACTTACAGGTCCAGATTTTTTACCAGCTGATACAGTGAAATCTGGGCAAAATAATAAGTCCTAAAATATACGTATAAATATATATAATACACAAATAACAGAATATATACAATACCCTCTTAAATATGTTTCTAATATAAATGCTTGTATTTAAAAATGCAACTTTTAAAATAAAATAGCTTTTAGCAAAGCATAATGCAATTCAACTATTGAAATGCACAGAAATATAAATATACTTTCATACTATGAACACCAAATCAAGATTAACTCAAATATGCCAGACTCTTTGATTTAGCAAAAGTATGTTTTAGAAGTTGAAAATGTGTACATGCAAACACTTCTTTTTTTGAAAAAAATTTAATAAATTGAAACATTTTGGTGTTTTTCTATGATTTATGTGAAAACATTATAGCACAAAGATAAATTTTATATTATTTTGGAATTCAAAAAATTGTCCTTTTAATAATATCAATTTAGTCATTATGCAATATCCCCCCTCTAAACTTTTAACAATTTTAAAAAATAATATTTTGGGCTAATTTTAAAAATATATTTTATAACTGAAATGAAGTTCAAATTGCTTTTATTATTTCATCAAACATTTAAATCATTAAAAACAAAAGAAGAAAGACTTTGTTGATAACTGTTCAAAAAGTATAAGAAAGTGAAATTATAGTATCGTGAGAGTTGGAAGATGGATGAATTGGACAGCTATGTTTTTAATAGCAATATATAATAGGAAAATTCATTTACATAATAAAGACAACAAGCATGAGGATATTAAAAATATAATTTTAATGTCTACGATAATTATGGTTATGAACATTTTGCTGAGGAGATAATGAACATAAAGTGAAACCTAAAAGATTTAAATAAAATTGAGCACAACAATGTACAGAGAAAACAAGCTTGTGTTCAAAGGTGCCAAGTTATAAGCTAATGGTACATGTGACTTAGAAGAGAAAGGTTAATATTAGCCTGAATATGTGTTGATATTCTATACTGCAAACCACTGGATCTTAAATTAACGAATTTGCCGCAAATACTCTTTTGCGAATGAGAATCTGCACTCTATATTATTATATAATATTCAGATATGTTTCTATCAGTAAGGCATGAGACAAAAACCTTCCAAATCATAGAGATAATTTATTTAATGATCAATACCACAATAGATGCCATTGGCAAGATTGAATTAATTTGGTGTGCTTAAGCTCATGTTTGATAGATGCCATGCTAATGAGTAAATACCAATTATAATTCATTAAAAATTAAGCTAAATGTTGGCATTTTTTTCTTGACAACATCAAAATTATTAAAGCACAAAAATAATCTTAAAACGATCTGAAAAAATTTTTTAAGATAGAAAGCTTTTCTATGAAATCAATTAAGTTACTATACCATTTATTTAAATCAATTTTTACATTTATTTTACAGCACAGATCTTTAATCTGACACTCCCACTAATTCGATGCAGTTGTTGGCGCAAGTTATTTGGTGATGATTCCATCTTTCTGTTGAAACCTTCACTCTTTCAGTATATGATTTGTATGTTTAATGTGCTCCTATTCAATGCCTTAATTATTAATTTTTCCCCTAACATATAATTGGCTTGTTTTCCATATATGTAGAAAAACGTATAATTGCATAATTCAATGATGACCTATATGAATATTTTCTATAATCTGACAGGAGTTTGGTTCTCAAATATATCAGATTAGAGGGAGTCAGTCTTCTTTTAAATGTTAATGATATTCATATTACTTTCATTTTCACTAAAAATACTATTTTTTTTTTTTTTTTTTTTTTTTTTTCAATTGCTGATAAACACAGTATGCAGATTTGTCTTTTCTCCCCAATAACAATTTTGCAAATAATAATAGTAAAAAGTTTCTTTTTAAAGCATGGCTTAATTATTTTTTTTTTATATTCATAATAATCAGATACAAGAATTAATCTGAAAAGTATGCAATAATGACTATTTATTATTTGTATACTTCTAAGCATTACATGTATAAAAAATTTATGGTTTTACTTTCTTTATAGCAGTGCACCAAAATTTTTGTGGAATCAAACAGATGTTCTCTTAAAGTATTATAAAAGTTATGAAGCATTTTTAATATCAAGCAAAAAAAAAAAAAAATCTTAAATGATAATTAATCAAATCAATTAATTATACATATTTTATTATTGAGTAAACTGATAATTAATTATCTCCTATTTTGGATTTAAAGCTCAACTTTTAGTTGAGATGGCAAAGTGAACTTGTAAATTGCATAGCACAATGAATGAAACAGGTCTAAGATTTTAAAAATAGTATAAGTTTATCAACATTTTAAACTATTTTGCAAGAGGAACCATTAAGACCAAGTCACAAATAAGATATTTTATTTAAATTCTTCTTACACGATAATTTTAATAGCTAGTTACCAAAGGTATATAATTAGTAATGTCTTATGAGTAAATTATTATTTAAAAACTATACCTATATATAGAACTTTATAGTACAATATAGAAATATAAATAGCCTATATAATATTAAAAAAAGAATATTTGTTTGGTAGATGATAGGAAAGATAAATGTGAATCTCAATAGTTAAAAATACTTACACAAAGTGCACTGATTAAAGATTGTGAAAGAGGCATATTTTCTCCCTATAATGGATAAACAGAAATTCCATTAATAAATATGCTTTAAATTATTTTGACATTGAAGTTGAAATATATTTTTAAAATTCGAAGAATTAAAAAACAATTCAATCGACAAAATTTCAATTTAAAACATCAAGTTTGCACTGGTAAAATTAAAGAAATAATTTTAAAAAGGAAAACTAAATCAACTTTATTTTATTTGCTCAATATTATTTATTTTAATTAAAAAAAAAGAACTGATAGAAATGAATTAAATTTTTAAAAATATCCAACATAGTTTTTTTAAAAAATTAATACATTAAAAGTATAATGTAGTTTTAAAAAAGTTCAATGTAACATTTTGGATTTCATTTAATTTTGATTTTTTTTTTTTTTTTTTTGTATTATATTTCATACTATCATATACATCATTCTGATTTTTTTAAGGCAATATTCTGTCTAAAATCATTTCGGCATTTTTTTTTAATTATATAAGAATAAACTTTTTAACAGAAATATATTTAAAAACATTTACAAATAATAAACTGATTTTTTCAGTGTGTCATTTTTTTGTTTTTCCTTCAAGTGGTAGTTGTTTCTCACAAATGAAAATTAAAAATATATCCTTTAATGATTTAGTAATTTTTCAGTGTTTAATAGCTATACATCACATTAAAAATACAAACCTCACTATCTGTTTCATCACAAGATTTGCCAGGAAGACTTGACCAGAAAAAACCTCTCCAATCAGATTCTTCAAATATGTAGGGCAGAATTCTTGTCAATAGTCTAACACAATTCAGTGCTTTAAAAAAAGAAAAACAGAATAAACATATTTGTTTCAATCATATTCCATTATTACCAACAACAGATGGCAACTGAAAAACAATAAAGACTCAAACAGAAATTTTAATTTGATTTTGGATCTTATGATATAAAAGCAATTAGATAAATTCAACTGCACAAAACAAATATTTAAAATTATAAGTTTTCAAGTTTAAAATCTTTTTTTAAATCTGAAAAAGTTTAAAAGTGAATCCTCTTCAAATTATAGTCAAGCTCCATTCTGACCGACAGGTCTTAAATTCAGATTCATATTTTTCAACACCATTTTTATTCATACAGGTTATCAAAATTGTACATAAAACACAAAAATTCAATCTATATATTCATTATTATTATCCATATTGTGAAAAATGCATAATTAGTATACTATCATCAATGCTGTAAAAAAATAGAGCGTAAAAATTGTTTTATTTTGAAACATATTTTTTTTAATCATAACTATGGATTGTCATAAGTTGAAAGAAAGTACAAAGAAAAGTTATTTTATGGATTTTAAGAATTCACTGGGCAATGAAATTTTGAAAGGTAATATAAATATAAAGTTGTTGTTGTTCGGAAAAACTGTAAATGCTGATTGTTGCAGTTTGGTCATTCTAAAAAGATATGAAGAAATCAAATGCTCTCAGAACAATCAAAGTGAACTTTAGAGGCAAATGGGATGGAAAAATATATACTTTTTTGATTTTATAAAAAGGTAAGAGTTGCAAGTTAGGGTTGATCATATGACGTTTATTTTTTGTTTCAAAATCCTGTTGAACCTATTTTTAGTATAAAGAAATATTTTAACGAGTTTTCTGATGTAATTAATAAGCAGAGCAGCACTAATTGTGTTATATTGGATTTTACCATTAGCAACATGAGAAGGTACTTAAGAAACTAACCTCCCCCAGAAGTATCAACATTAGCAAGTGCTCATGATGATTGTTTCGAGAGATTGCAAAATTAAGATATCTATGCAGACAAACCTTTTTTGGAAAAAAAAAAAATTCTTTCTCTCTCTTTGAAACAAGCAAAATAAGCAGAAAATGCTTTCAAATGATAAATGAATGACAAAAAAATTAATTCTTCTACAAACTGCTGTCTAAATTAATAACAGAAAAAAAATTTCTAAGTTCAAGTATATGTTTTATTTCAATACATTTAATTTTGAGCAGTCAAATGTCAAAATAAATAACTCATATTTTTGCATATAATCCAATTTACATATGCAATAAAATCTTTACAATTAAAGAAACATTTTTTAAATATTTTTTTAAAGAATACCATTATAATGTTATATAAGAAAAATAAAATTCCTAGCTTACAACTTGCTTGTTTAAATAGTCATAAACTTCACAATAAAAAATATTAACAAAATATAAGCTACTTTTTCATTAATTTGATAGCAGTTTTTCCAACAATAAATATACATATAAAATGTCACCATTCAGTTAGGAGCAGCAACTAAGACATGCAAATCTGATAAGTAGGATTATTATATATAGCAAAATTAGTGAAATAATATAGATTTTAAGATACCAGTTGTTATATTTGGATAATTATTATGGCTGCCAGTAACCAAATCTAAAATTTTTTAATGCTTTAAATAGATAAACAGCCTGAGCACAATAATAGCATTTGGTTATGAATACTGTAGGACTATAGAAGATACAAAGAATAAAATAAATTTTTAAATTTAAGTGTTTATAAGCTGACTTTGTTGATTAGTCTATTTTGACTGAATAAAGAGACAGCCCATAGTTATAAATGTAAAATATGTTATACTTAGGATATTTTAAATCCTACAATGTGACAAAATTTAACAAACATTTATGTAATTTTATAGGAATTTCATAATTTTGTGTTTTAAAATCACAAACTAAAATTGGCAAATAATAAAAAGATAACAATTTCTATATTTCTAGGGTTGAGTGATACTGTATCAATCCGATATTTTGTATCAGGTATCAGCAAAAATCTCATATGACTAAGAGTATCAGTTCTGGACTTGAAACATTATCTCCTTGACTTTATTCATTTTTGATCACGTGATCTTACATAAATCTAATATGAAATATTAGATTTATATAGTCAAATTCACCATTCTGCCTTGTAAACACTTTTAACATGCATGGTTTTCCTCTATTATGTATATTTCATCTTCAACCAACCTCTTTAAGTCTCAAATAATGGTGTATATATCACTGAAGACATTCTTTCTCCTGAACTAACTATAACAACAAACCTCTTCCTTTCCTCTTTTCACCAGAGCATCAATCATTGTCAAAATTAAAGCCATCGGTGTATTGTCAACCAACACTGAACCACTTCTGAAGAAGCAAATTTGGAGTCATATTCGTATCGGTATCAGCTATCAATCTTTGCATAAGTGCAAGAAATGATTACTATTTATACCCGGAAATGGTTTCATTCTAACTAAAAAAGAATTGGTTACAGGCTGTATCAGGAACAACTGAGAATCAGAATCCAGTTGCATCTGGTGCAGCAAAACCAAGAGTTAACCCAATTTTATACAATTTTCTTCTATAATTTTATATCTATATTAGCATATTATAAAGGTTGTCATCAATAGATAAGAAATGCATAATATTATTGTAGACAGGGAGCGTAGTGATAAACTGCTGACAAAATTAAGTACTTTTAAGCACCTTAGCCCCCAAAATTAAGCACCTTTGTATAAATATGCATATGTATACTGTGTATTTTCTAAGCATAGTATTTTTTTTTTTCTGTTTTATAATAATGCATAATTTTTATTGAAAAAAATTCTTAAAAATTAAATTTAAATGCTTATTTTTAGAATTTTAATATTTATTTCTGTATTTGCACAACATCTATAGTAAAATTATACCTTTTTGGATTTGTCAAAAGCATAGAAATAATCATAAAAATGAAAAAAAAAAAAAAAAAAAAACTATTAATACCAAAAAAAAAAAAATTATGTCAATTTTATAAGATTAATAATAAAGGTCTGTGAACTTTTCCAACATTTCTTAAAATAAAAATAAAATATCAGATAGATACATCATTTCTGAAAATGGCAATAAAGATGCAGAAGCTGAGCATGACCACAAATTTTGTATTTGATTTTTATAGAAGCAACAACAATTAAGATCCAACATGGCTGGGGTGGAAAGAGTATTAAGTAATCATTTTAAGTAGTACTCAATCTATTAAGTAATTTTATTTGCAATCTTATAAAGCTAAAAACTAAAGCATTCCAATGGCTATCATCATACAACTGGGTAAAATGAAATGAAATTGAATATAGAACAATGCCATATTCAAGTTTTTAAAAGAATATTTTAATAGAAAATAATAGCGGTGCTCACAAATGATCAGACTAAAAAGAAATTGACTTATCGCTTCTTATTCATAAAGTGCAATAAAAGTCTTTTTTGAATGTTTAACGTTCCTAAAATTTAATGGAAATCTGCTTTTTAATCAATAAGCAAAAATTCTTACTTTAAAAAAAATTGAAACAATATACATATATTTTCTGAAGAAATAAAAATGCTTTGACAAGTCCTACTTTTCATAAATAACAAAAACAAGTCAAAACAGCTCTGTAGTTAAAAGTAAAAAGGAAATAAATCAGCCAGAGCGCCTCACCAAAACTTTCTCGCATATTGCTGGGAAATGCGTTGCGTGGCATTACCGTACCTTATGGAATATTAACACTAGACGTGAATTAAATATTTTTACTGTTTCTATTGTGTGATCATTGGCAAGTATTTTGGGATTAATCTCTGGCATAAGGTTGAAAGTATCAGAAAAGCAAATTTGGATTTTAGACACATTTTTCCCAACTGATTAAACCAAAAATTTGACTCAAAACTACACTTATAATCACAAAATTACATATAAAATTTGTTATATTTAAGTCGCTATATTTTTTAGTAATCGCATTTACATATTTCTGAGAGTACAGATGGACATGTGGCGAACTCCTTGCTGGATTTGGCTCAAAATTTAACAGATGTTTATATAATAGATACTAAATCTGTGCATCATATTTTAACTGCCTAGCTCTCTTCATTTTGTAGTTATCATGCCAAATTATATTCGAACAGTCAGACAAACAGATTTCCTCTAAACGCATGTTGCTGAAAATTTGATTGAAATCTATAAGCTTGGTGTGAAAACCTTATACCAAATTTCATAAATCTAGCTCAACACATTTTTGTGTTATCTTTATTACAGAAAGACATTTTCCAAAAATGTGTTTTCTAATTCAAAGAGGTATAAAATGTGGAGATTCACTAAAATTGCAAGTTCGAATTTTTTGACAATTGCAATATTTTTTCTAAATTTTGTATACAGAAAATAAAAATGCTAACTGAAGAAATTTTTTTTTAAATGTCATTCTTGAAGCCAGAGCAAGACAATATATTGCATTGTTTCAAAATTTAACAAAACTAATGAAATGAAAAATTTTATTCAATAAACAAGCTTTGAAATTTTTTAAAAATTTAAATAAAAGCAAAAGAAAGCATTTGTTTCCCCTTCTTTTACTACTGTTTTAACAACTGCAGAATAATGTGAGTCAATGATTTGAAGAAGCTCTATCATTTTGAATTTTGAACAAAATTTTTGTTTACTCAAAAGCTATTCCTTTTTTAACCTATAAAATAGCATTAAAATAATGTTTATGTGATAATATACTTTGATGTTATGATGACAACACATTAAAATTCTATTTTTTAATTAAATTTTGAATTAAAAGTTTAAGAATTCCGTTCTTAGTGTGCCTCTAACACCCAAAAAACAACTTCCCAAATTTCATGCTCCTAATTTCAATGGCTTAATGCTGGGCGTTGCTCAGGACAAGACTTTATGTATAAAGAGAGATTATATTGGGAAAAAATTTTTATAAGGGCTATAAAAAGAAAAAAAATCATTATAAAATGATAAAACCTAAATCCTGAAAAAAAAAAATTCTAAAATTATTTTATTTATTTCTTTAAAAATATTTAAGAACCATATCCAACAGTTCCTTTTTTTCTTAGTCAAAACAAATTTAGCAAGATTAGTCCAATAAATGAAAGTGTTCCAAATGGATGGGAACATTAAAAAAATACCGCGAAAGATATCACAATCATTGAAAATTTAAGGCTTCAAGTTAAAATTTCATCACGAGAAATTACTAGATTTCACGGGATTGACTAACGTAATTACATACCACAATTCGATATAGCGGCATCTAGTACAATTCAAAATAGTACAATTACAATACCTGTAGTTGGTCGTTCAAGTGAAGTATGGCATATTACTCCTTTCTCACTGCACCTTCCAGATAACTGTTCCAATATTTTAATAAATGGCAATGCATGTTGTTGAAGAAAATGGGAGAAAAAAAAAACGAACAAAGGAGGGGAGAAAAGAAAGTAAGGGGGAAAAAAGAATCATTAAGTGTTATCTTAATATGTACTGGAACCTCTGGAATACTTTTTAGAATTCTTCCCTTTTGTTGGTTTTCTTTTTTGATACATCTGGTAAACAAACCATTACGACCATGATCACGAATTTTCATATTCAATTTGCGGGAAACAAAACAAAACAAAAACTTTCTTCGTCTTCACGTGGAAATTAAGAACTTTTTAAGGACCTTTTGTGAAAATTAACCATTTTTAAGCTGCTTAAAAATGGTTTCCAAATTTAAGAACTTTTCATGATGCTACACACCCTGTGTAGAACATTAACTACTTTTAGTAAAATTATTCATTTTATCATAATCTTTTTAATTTATTTACTAATTCTTTTGATTTCTGTTTCAAGATATACTTCGAATAAAAAAAACAAATTTTAATATTTAGTTTAAACACCTCCATGAACAGCATCAAATAACAGTGTTTAATTTAATATCTGAATTAGATTCTTTTTTTAGTACAGTAAGTGGAGAAATGGTAAAATTAGTAAACGCAACTGCTGTGAAATAATAATTGCTGAGTAGATAAAACATTCTTACTGCTATATAAATAAGAATCAGTTACCTGTTTGTTGCTGTACGTGAGTATTGCATAGACTGTCAGCTGCAGCTACAAGTTTTTCAACAGCTTTATAACATAATGTCGCCAAGTTTGAAGGGGACTCTTCACGTAGAGCTCGTATTTCAGCTGCTGGGATGAGTGTAAACACATCTTGTGCACTCTGGACACTTTCTGACCAGAACTGATCCCAAAAAACATCATCCTTTGCTTCAATAGGCTAAAACAATCAAATGAAGTGAAACTTTGAAATATATGTATTTGACACATAGGAAAAACTTCATATTATGCATAAGAAGATCCAAAATGAAGATTGATTTTATATATTTATTTCTAAAGACGACATATTTAATTTCTTTCAAAAAAGAGTTTGAAAAAGTATGAAACAACATCTTTGGATATTTGGGCACTAAAATAATAATAATTTTTAAAAAACTTTCAAAAATGCATTTAAAAAAAAAAAGAGAATGCTTTAGCCTGCATCCTGGAGTAGGGATAGCGAGTCTTCTTCATGATCTGGGCATCCCGGGTTCGAGTCGCAGTTCTGACACGGTTGTTCCGTGTTCTATCTGTCAGGTGTGTGAATGTGCCCCATGTAAAAAGGGGTTGTGCAAGCAAATGTGACACATGAAATAGCTAAGTCGTGCTCTTGGCCCTAGTTGGTACTACTGAAAAAAACAAGAGCCGCTCACTCAACTTAAATCGCTGACAGATGACTGTCAAAGGACTTGTAAAGTGCCATAAGTTGCAACACAACAGAGAATATTTACTTTTAACAAAAATCTCATATGGTGTTTTAACTCTTAAAAAAATAACCCACAAATTTCTTTGCTAATATTAATAAACATAAGAAACAAGAGAGTATATAGTAGTTAAAATAGAAGAAAAAAAATCATTCATTCTTCTTTTAAAATTGTATAGTTTATTCACAAGCATTAATATCAGACAATTCTATTTTCTTTTTTTTATTTAAGGATGATAAATAAAATAAAACACTAAATTAAAGCTAACCAAAGAAATCGAGGAAGTTAAATTTTACAATAATAATACATGAACTGAGGAACTTAATTTTTGTATAATAATAATTATTGCATAATAATAATTTTTATTTCCATAGAAATTAAAAATGAAATTTAACACACATGATTTTATATTAAGATATATTACAACACAAACAAAAGCATCAAAGTTCTATCTGTATTAAATTGTTAGTCATTATAACAGATTTTTACTTTTGTCATTAAATAACTGAATTTTAACAACCAACTTTCACCATGGAAACACAAGTCTCTATAATTTTTACAAATTAAGTTTTAGAGTTAAAAGAATAACCTAGATTATTGTTTTCTAAGATATAAATGAAGAATATCATATATGCCTTTATTCAGTTTTAGACCTTGATGTAAATCACATATTTAGAAGTAGAGTTATGATTTGCATAAAGAGTGGTTTAATCCAAATACATGATAAAATTATTGCAATACTGTTGAAATGGAGATTATAAATATAATTAAAACTGATTGTTAAACTTGTTGCAATATATTTACAATTTTTCCAATGATTAAAACTCTACCACATTGTAATTTCCCAATGCTATTCAAAGTAATGATAAAACAGTCAGTAACAAAAAGAGAGGAAAACTGTTTTAAAAGTTTTTTTTTTTTTTTTTTTTTTTTTTTTTTTTTTTTTAAAGCCTGTGTTGGAAAAATAATTCCAATAAACTAGAAAATTAATTTCTATTACAATGAAACTGTTCTCCTTTGCAATAAAAAAAATAGAGAATTATTTCTTTAAGATCATAAATTATTATTAAAGAGTATTTAAGAATTAATTATTCATTAGATTTTAATAGGTTTAAAAAGTTGTTCTACATATCAAATAATATGTATATAATAGTAAAATTTTTATTAAATAATATTATTACGTTTCAGAGATTTTTAAAAATTAATGATATAATTAATCATGCTTGGCAGTAGAAATAAACAATTCTCAGAAAATTCATAAAGTTTAAAAAGCTACTATTTTAGTAATTCTACAAATTTTAGTTAAAAACTCTTTGAAATGCAAGACTGCTAAAAACCAATATATTTCTTAAAAAATGAGAGAGAGAGAGAAATGAACAGAAATCAGATACGTAAGAAAAAACTGTGAATCTCGAATGTACACATTTCCTCATTCCGAAAATAAAATCAGATCTTTTTCTCTTTTTTTGAAATAAAATGTTGTAAATGGAAGATGAAATGAAAGTTATTTATGGAAATAAATAACAAATGCGTATCATTATCTAATGCGAGTAAACCGGTATTAACAACTCATCAACCGATTCATTTGTTTTTTTCTTGTTATCAAGAAATCAAATAATTTAATTCTGTCTTTACTATACATAATTTAAAAACAATTAAAAATATTTGTCTAACAACTAATTAATATACCTGAGTCTTTGTAGTTAATTGAATAACTGCTTTACGAAAATTCAATTTCGTATCTGTGTTCCCCATTGTTGTTTACCGCAAGTAATTGTATTTTAATATAACCTATGCAATATGTTAGATTATTCACGTTTCATATTGACCACATCACACAGCTGTCACTCGCCTCGCCATATTCCAAAATCTACTGCAACTGGTTTCTTTTTGCGAACTTCGCCATATGGTAGCAAACAGAAGTTTTAATATTTATGAAACATAAAAGCATTCTATGAAAATAAAAAAATATTAAATGGAAGCAAGTAAAAACTTGAAACGATTATAATTTTATTTCTTGATCTCCTTTATAAAAATAATTTTATTCTTTTATGGACGACTTTCCATTCACATAAATTTTTTCGTATAATAGCTGAGTTTTTATTTAGTCCAATATTTTTTAAGAAAATTTTTACTTAACTGCAAGTAGGAATTCTGCTTTTGGTAAAAAAATAAATCAATTAGACAAAAATTTTATTCATATCTTATGAAAAGAAATGAAGAGAAGATAAGGTAACGTTGGGTTTGTTGATTTTCCTGATTGTCTGCTCAGATGTTTTACCTGAGACGATGAAAGAAATGAAGTATTAAATCAATTAACATGCCTTAGTATTTCTAAGGCTGTATCAAAAATTGATTTGTTTTGATATTTTATAAGAGGTATAATATTATATTCTTATCTACCCCGATTGTTTCTTTAAAATGTATTCATTTTTTTAAAATATATATTACCAAAGTCTCTTTGATCAGATTTACCTTTTTATTTATTTAGCAAAAATATCAAAATATTTTTTATTTAAAAAGGCCAAGGATTATAAAAAAAAACATTTATATATTTATATAATATTGTGGTTAAAAAGAAATCTTGATTTTGACTTTTTTCAGTGACTTTATACCCAATTTAAGATAAATAGTGTTTTTAAAATTCCTTTTTTTGTGTTGTGCATTTAAATATTATTAAAATTTATTTATTTATTAATTAAAAATAAAAACTTATCATCTTAAATTTTATATTTGAAATACTTCTTCTCACGAAAAATAGACTCCCATAATAAAAATTTATATATTATGAAACTATTTTTTTGTCACAATATTTCAGCTTTCAAATTAAATAAAGTAGAATTTTGTATAAAAGAAATGGCGTAGGTAAAAAAAATGAAATCAATAATTATAGAAGATTGTATAAATAATTAAAATTACTAGATGGCTATACTTTTTTAGATATCTACAATGGTCATATCTGCCTTAAACAGCTGTAAAATACACAGTGATAATGAATTTCAAAGCTATTTTCTCTTATGAAATATTTGTGTGTGTTGTGTTTTCCCATTAACTGATTGTATTTTGTGTGTGAACAAGTAGATTATTTATTGTTTTTAAAATGTACATATGTGTATTCCACAGCATTCTTTCCAACTACCTAAATTATATACTTTAATCCTTAACTTTTTTGGCTCTTAAAGGCATGTCTTCTTTAGGTGGCAGCCATTATAATCCTGATATACTAAAGTTATTTAATTTACTAACATCCACCTTTTACTTTCTCCCCCACCCTAACAAGAGATTTCTGTTGGAATCTTTCTTTTAGTTTCTCATTGACATCATAATATACAAAGTATTGACTATTTATTATAAACTAGCCGCCTTTGGCAACCAGGAATCTTAATGCTCGCTAAAACCTTAATCTTTTCGCCAATCTTAATGCTCGTTAAAATTTGTATAGTTAAATATTTTATGTAACTCCTATTTTAATAGCTTCTTCATCAAAATATTTTAAAGCTTGAAATTTTGATAGTCATATAATTCATTCATAATATTATAAAGGCCTTCAGCCATAACGTAATATGTATATCCCTAATTTTCTGTTAGCTCCCGTAGAATTTATGCTTTAAATTAAAGTGGAAATGGTTAAATTGCAATTAATGTAAGAACATTTTTTACTGAGACGAAACATTTTTTTAAAATATGAGTACTGAAAACAGAGTCGCTGAGTATTTAAACCTTATGGGCACAAAAGGTTTCTACAAAATTTTCTCAGATTCAGCATGAACAGATCAATTAATTAACAATGTTTAGTTTTAAATGCATCAAGCACTCAGAAAATAAACAGAATCGTTTGAAATAATCGGCCAAAAATATATTAAACCTATCCTCGTTAGTGTGGGGGAAAAAACTGAAGCCTTACTCATTTGGCAGTGGGGAAATGAAAAGATTTCTCGGGCGGGAAAGTTAGTATTTAATTAATAACTAAAATTCTAATTAAAAATTCAAAAAAAAAGGACCCCAGGTGCGCATTTCCAACCTCCAAGGTATGCATGTGCCAAATTTGGTAGCTGTAGGGTGAACGATCTGACCTGTAGAGTGCCAACACACACACATTGAGCTTTATTTAAGTATAGAAGATGATAGGTTGTAATTTTGATTCTGTTCTATGAAATTATAACAGTTGCTCTATCTCCTTTACTTTTTGCAGTAACATAATTCAGTTCCAGTTCATAAAATAACATCTGTTGCCCAGCATTTTTTTTTTTTTTTTTTTGCTTTTAAAATTTTGTTAAAAAGAAAAAATAAATTAGCCTTAAAATCTATATAACACCTAAATTATCCATTATCTAAAAGTAGATAATGAAAGTCAGATTCAGAAGAAGAAAAAATTCATATTATGTGGAATGTCATTCTGCTTCTGTACAAGGAAAAATCTGTCCTTATTCAGTAAAAAATGAAAAATTACTCCTTAGTTATTGTTAATATTTAGTTATCTTAACATAAATGAATTGAAGAATTTATCAGATCATAAATTCACTGCAGACAGCGAAATTGAAATGAATTATACCATAGGATATTATCAAAATTATGCTAGTAAAAACAGCCTATTTTTTCTGAATTAATAACAACTGTATACTTAATATTTCTGTTCTGAAAAAACTATAAACTATGATTCTGATTCTCTTCCAATTTGAAATTGTAACATTTTTGCTCCATCTACTTCTGCCTTTTAATTTATTTGCAATGTAATTTCTGATGCCCAATATTTTATGGATTTTAAGACTTAATAAAAAAAAACCTTATTGTACCCTGAAACAAATTATGAATCTAAATTCAAATAAAAAATTTCCTGGTTTTGTAGAACCTTATTTGCCTACTGCTTTAGTAGAAGATAGATCTCTCCTAATTCAACAAAAACTGTATAGCTTCACAGTTAATGTTAAAATTCAATTTTTTCCCTACCGGCAAACTCTGAAACTGGTTCTATGCTAAGGTTGGCTTTTAACCTTTTGAACTAGTTACTCTTTACAGGGCCCTATGTGAAAGAGACCTCTCACTTGTGTGCTACAAAGAAAATAATTCTAATTTATTCAAATTAAAATCATGCATTGCCCCCCCCCTATATTGTTTTTAGTTTAGAACATTGAAAAGATTTTTTTCTTTCTTTCTTTCTTCTTCTTTTTTTCCCTCCCAAACTTTGAAACTTACTTGCAAACCAGTATTGCTGATTTTTTTTCCAGCTGACTGTCTCAGAAGTATACAGCTTTGGCAAAATTTCTCTTTGTTATAAAGTAAATGAATATAAAACTGTATAAACAGCTTTAAAAGGTCTGACGAAGTTTGCTACTTTTATATAGAGAGAAAAAAGGTGTAGCATTGACTGTGACCCTATATCAGAGAGTTAGCTCGGTTTTGAATTTATTTTACATTTATGAGCAGTTGTAAAAAAGAAATAGTATATTGATATAAATAGATTTGTAGCTAGCAAATGATGCTTTAAAAAAACAGAAGTTTATAAATTCTATTAGGACAAATGTCTTGGGATTGCAACCAAGCTTTAAAAGGCTTGACAAAGTTTGCTACTTTTACATATAGAGAAAAAAGGTGTGACATTGACATTTGCCTGTGACTCTATATCAGGGAGATAGCCCAATTTTGCCTTTATTTTACATTAAAAAAAAAAGAATTAGTATGTTGATCTAAATAGATTTAAAGCTAGCAAATGGCACTTTAAAAAAAAACAAAAAAAAACAGAAGTTTATAAATCTTATTTGGACAAATGTCTTGGGATTGCAACCAAGATTTAGGGAAAGACAACATTCCTCATACCTTTTTCAATCCAGCATAAGGCACAAAAGGGGTATTACATAAGGAATATAAGGCATTCTATACTAATCCAGTTTTGAGGGGAGAAAAGAAGTTAGTCAAGTCATTATTATTACAATTGACTTGTCTAACTCATTTTACTACAAATTCATCGATAATTTAAAAAAAAACAAAAAAACTTTTATTCTTCCTGTTGACATAATACTAAAATATAGCCTGTAGTTTGAATTTATTTTGTTTAGTTAAAATCAACAAATGTTGATGGTCATTTTTTTCTTTTTCTTTGGGATTATTTTCAATAATCCCAAAAGAAAAAAATTACAGTTTTTATTATACATTTAACCTATTTTAAATGTATCTGTGCTTTCATCATGTAGAAATACATCAATAGTTAAATGTATCTGTGCTTTGTGCCCTCAATGATCATGAAACCATAACTTCTTAATGCCCTTAATTTAATCAAAAGCTTATTTACCATATATTATATAAAATCAAAAAAGCTGAAATTTTTTTTGAAATCAAGTTTTTACAGTAAGTAATTATTATTTTTAAATTATTACAAATTTTTATTAATATTATTGCTTTAGCCATTAAAATTTCGTATTCTTTATTCATCGTACTTATTTATTAAATCTGTTAAGTATATTAGAACTATCCAATATTGTTTCTAATAGACTCTGAACTTTTTATAAATAATTTTGATGTTGTGCCAACAAATCATAAATCAAATTCTAGTTCTAGAATTAAAACTAAAAAAGACAGGATAATATTATCTGAAATATATTATAGATACTCCAGTTTGAATACCAAAAATCTTACTTGGGGAAAAAAAAAAAAAAAAAAAAAAACCTTTGTCAGAGATCTAATGAAGCCAGTTTAGATGGATGGATTTTAAAATGATTTTATAATATATTAAAATAACCTTATATTCAACAGTTATTTGATAAAACACTGGATTCAAAGAACCTGTAATGATTTTATTTTTCAACTTACTGTTATAAAATCCAATTGTTTTGTTTAAGATTTTCATTTGTTTTCAGATTCTTGTCATATTTAATCTCCACAAAGTACTTTATGAAATTTAGAATTCTAATCAAATTTTTGTTAAATTGTTTAAATTTTGCTTTAAATTATTAAATTGACATTGCATTTAGCATTTCCCTATTTTTAATAATTTTTTATTACTAATTGCCATTATCTTACATATATATATATATCCTGAAAGTTTTGGAATTTGCTTATTGCCATGCTTAGTTCCCATCTTAAGCTTGCTTCAGTATTACCAAAGATCCCTTTTATGCAAATAAACTTCAGCAACCTAATTTTGTCCTGATATTATTATTTTATGTCCCTACTCTCAAAGGCAAGTTTTCATAATAATGAAGGATTCAGGAAACATATAAGGGAACTCAGTTTTTAACAATATTGTTACTTAATTCATTATTATATTTTTAAAAAACTTGCAAGTAGTATTAAAACATTTATCACATGCGATATGATGTGTATGAACTTGCTGGAAAATTTTATTTCTAAGGTTTTTTCGGAATCGCTATGTTTTTAAAAGTATCAGAGATGTTGATGCTCAAATTTATGTTGTAAGTAAATAATATTAAAAATGTCGCTTTATTATATATTTCTTTTTCGAAATTTTTTTTTAATATTGTCTTAAAATAACACATTTGTGATTCATTTTTTTATTTACTTCAGATTTTTAGCATGCCCACAAAAGCAGAATTCAGTAGCATTTCTAGTGATATGGAAGCTTTGCGTCTGAATTATCAAGAGGTATATAATTTTGTTATGTGAATTCCTGAATCAATAACTTTTTATTTTTTATCTTTAATACATCAGTTATGGAATTGTATCTGAAATTTATTATCTGAATTATCAATATGAATTATAAGACATTACAAACTGTCTTAAACATAGAAAAATTGCAAAATTTTTAAAAAAGGATATTTAATAATGAAAACTTCAAATTAATTTTTGCTTTTAATGCAAATTTTTAAAAAAAATTAAGAATGAAGTATTTCTGTTTATTTTAAAATTTTTAAATCATTTTATTAAGCATGCATCATAAATATGTTATACCTTTTCTAAACTATTCCCATAAAGCCAGGCATTCAGAATTATTCCCTGTCACGCTAATGAGTTAGTATCATTCCAAAATCTTTCATCCATGAAACAAAAAAAAAAAAAAAATGTCTTTTACAAGGCATTGGATATCATTTGTCCTTATTATCTCCATCAGTTTTTATTGAACCTTTTTAATTGAACTTTCAATGAATGCAAGTAGAAAGGCAGAGGTTTGGTTTTGGTGTTATATGGCAGGCAGGGAAGACTTCCTATATACTCCAGCAAGGCATATTTTGTATTGCTGGAAATATTGCCTATATGGAATTAATGGCATAAATAGATAGGCTAGAAAATTGAATTTCTTGGAGTGCTACCACTCAATTTGGGAAGGGAAGGGGATTGATTGTAAATTCCTGACTTCATGCTCCTTTTTTATTTAAAAGACTTTAATTTATTCTTACTTCTCACTTTTAATTCTTAATTTAATTTAAATCCTATAAATTTTCTTATTTAACATTTTATTAAAATTTTTTTACATAATTTAATTTGTAGCCAAGTCATAGCTGGACAGACGATTTGCCTGTTTGCATGCTATCTGGTGTGGGATTTTCAACAAATCAAAAATACAAACCAAATGGATTTCGAAGTGAAGAGCACCCTTTCGAAGATAGGAGTTTTCATTTCCGGTTTGTAATTAAATTTGCATATTAATTCTTTATTTAATATGTAATAATTTTTATCATCTGTTATTTCCTTTAAAATCTTTTCAGAACTGATGAATTATTTTTAAAAATTATGAAATGTTTTCTCTAAGAATGGGAACGTGGAATTATGGCAACATTGACATCATGCTGGCTGCTGCAATAAAATTGCTAACTCCCTACTAGCTGCATTATCAACTCACCTTGACTTTTTTTTTTTGTCAATGATAAGATAACTCATTTGATTAAAATGCACACAAATGAATATTCCCTTAATCTCAAATGAAGTTAGTATTTTTTAAACTGAAAAGAATTATGAGTTTTTTCACATATGCTGTTATGAACAATAATTGTCTTTGAGTTACCTTTTTTTTTTAATGTCATTATTATGGCATAATGCCCATTAAAAGGGTTTTCATACATCATGGACCCCAATTCTAAAGTATATCTACAAATCATTGAAGAATTAAGTTTGCGATGTGTTGTGCATAAATGACTTTTGGGAAATGTTTTCCATAAAGTATAAAATGCTATATACACCTGATAATTAGTGCTATACATCATCATTATAAATATTCTTAAAACTGATAATACTTTCAAAACAATCTCACAGCAGGAGGAAAATTAATTTCATGCCTTCATTTGATTAGCACTGTCATTTCCTTCCTAAAATTTATGAAATATATTCTGTTTTATTTTGGTTTTCTTAAATGGCAATTTTTTAAAACAGGTATGATGAGAATACTTATTTTTATGGAGTCTTTGATGGGCATGCTGGTTCAAAAGCATCAGATTTTTCATCCCAGCGAATGCCAGCTGAAATTCTTTTGGGACAGTTGAAAGGAAAAGAATCGGATGAAGAAGTGAGGGAAGTCTTACATCAAGCTTTTCTAGCTGTTGAAAGAAGTTTCTTTGAATCAATTGATGACTTACTAGCAGAGAAAGAAAATCTTCGCCTACAGTTACAGGTATGATTTAGATGTTTTCATAATAGATGATGCATTCAAATTATGCTTATTTTTTCATACATGTGTAATTTTCTGTGAAAGAAATTAAAAGGCAATGAATTTATAACATGTATAAATCATTTAATTTTTGTCCTTTAAAAAATTTGTAAAATTCTGGAACCTAATATATATTTTTCATTAAATACTTATATACAGGGTGTTCCAAAAAAGTAGAACAACCCTTTATTTCCAAAATATTGATCTTGGTTACACTTCCAATTACAAAATTTTATTAAATAAAGTAGATAATTATATAAAAAGACTGGTTTCTATGGAGCTTGAAAATAAATGGTTTAAGAAATTAAATGTAAAAATACCAATTAGCAGATGTTTCTTTTGCATTCTCCTCTGAACACACAGTTTCATGTTTCTATCTTCAAAATCAGCAGTTATATACTTATTTTTAAATTTAGAAGGTCTAATCACAAATTTAGTAAGGAACATTTATTTGTAATATGCAAACATATTTACTGTATTCCACTTTGGTTAGTTGAAATTGCAGCTTCAGCTTTATAAAGATACAAATTGAAATTTGAATATTTAAGATATCTCATAGAAATACTGGAATACTGAATAAGAAAAGAAAACTTTTTGCTTAAAATTTTGTACATGATACTAAGTTAAAAAAAAAAAAAAAAAAAAAAAAAACATGAAAGATTTTAAAATGCTATAGGCTGTATAAAATTGTAATGATGGCCTTAGTTACAGAATATAAATATCATTTTTTTTTTCTGAATTCCTAGCATATTTGTAGTAAGTAAGTGCATTAACAGAATGGTTTAGTGATCACTAACTATTGTATCCTGACTTCCCTAGATAAAGATGGCAAAGATAAAGTTTTAGAGAAATAATACAGAACTTATCAATTTGATTTATTTTTCAAATTACTTTTATGCTTGTTTATGAATAGTCAGTTCAGAATTCAGGAATCCCAAGATTTATTAGTTTCAAAACTATTAGTTAAAATTCATAAATTAATGTAATTAATATTATTGCTCAGATAATTTAATTTTTATGCTAGAAAAATTCCATCTAAATGGTTTAAAAATAGTTCATTTTTCTTCCTTCTACTATAACATGTTTATTAAAATTTGGATCTTGTAGATATAATTTACAATTTCTTGAAATTATTATTGATACAGATTTTATAAACTTCCAATATTTTCAAGATTTATTTTAATAAATTTTTAAGGGACTACGTACTTTTGAAGCAATAAAGCAATATCCAGATATTGTACAGAGACTTAATGCAGTTACGGAAGAAATTCAAAGTGGAAGTACTGCAGTGGTTGCATTAATTTTGAAAAATAAATTATATGTAGCCAATGTAGGTAAGTTTTATGTATAATAAATGTAATTATTTCATATTTCCATATTGACTAATATATTAAATTTACACATTAAGACACTTTTTTTTTTTTTTTCACAAAATCTTTTTTTAGGTGATAGCAGAGCTGTCCTTTGCACTGAAGATAAAAATGGAAAAATTTCTTTCAGTCAGTTGAGTTTTGACCACACATTTTCTAATGAAGATGAATTATTAAGACTTTCTCATTTAGGATTAAATGTTCAGAAGTTAACTCAACAATCTAAACCTGGGCTGCAGAATTGTACACGATGTATTGGAAACTACACTGTGAAAGGAGGATATAAAGAATTTGATAATTTGAGGTATTTTTTAATCAGTTCCTTTAAGATTGATTTAATATGCTTTGTTACTTTCTATTTATGCATAAAATTAATTTTAATTATAATTTAACTGTATTTTAGTGAAGCCGAAGATGAGCCAGTTATTGCAGAACCAAACATAGTTGGTGGCATAAAAATTGATGACAAATGCAAATTTCTTCTCTTGATGTCTGATGGCTTATATAAGTGCTTAGAAGAAGCAACTGGCACATCAAATGTAATAAACTAAAGAATTTGTTTTGTAAAAATACCATAGCATTTCTGCAAAATGTTATTTTTATATATAGTTTTAAAAACACAATATTAATCAAGTCTCAGTATATATATATATATATATATATATATATATATATATATATATATGTGTGTGTGTGTGTGTGTAATGATATTTTAATATCCAAATTAATTTCTTAAATTTTTGCTTAATTCGGCCCATGTCGGGATCATTCTAAAGTGTTATCTTGTTTCCTGACCCCTTTCCACCTTTTCTGTTTAACTAATTCAACTGAAGCTTCGTAAAAATGATACGCTATCAGTTCCACATGCCAAGTGAAAATGATCCCTCCATTGCCCTTGTCAAGGTCAATACGTGCACTGAAATCTCATTTATATAAGACCAGGTATAAAATGTTCAGTTGGCCGTCATTCTTCTCCTTTCGCTTGGAGTTGTTCTGTGTTCTTCGCTCTTGCTAGTAAATAATGCGTGCTTCTCCAAGATAAAATAAAACAACAAGAAAGCGAAAGTCTCTTCAATGTCTTCGACCCTGTCTTCTGCTTTTAAGAATTATATGCTTATATATATATATTGTATAATGTTATTGCTTAATTATCTGCAATTAAGACAGAATTTCGTTGATTTTTTTTAATGCATGCTAAGTTTTTTCTCAAAATACAATATTCCTTTCTGTTGTCTTAAGGAGGGGTCTTGATCATTTGTATGAATCTTGTTCTTAAATTTATCAATTTTTATTACAAAGCTTCAGTGTCTTTCAAATTTTGAAAACTTAGTTTCTTCAGATGCAGATCAAAAGAGAAGATATCTTTGATATTAAATTGGATTTGCTTAAGAAATTCAGTTTTTATCAATAGCCAAATTATTCCAATATATTTTAATTAATACAGTGCAGTAGAGTTTTTGTATGACAGAAAAAAACTTCATAAATAACATTTAAATGAATTCTATGGCATTAATAGTCATTTTATAACAAAAGTTTGTTATGTAATCCAAAAGCATATAATTTGCTGAGGAATACAAAGCGAGATCAGACAAAAGTTCATTTTATTTAGTAAAATCCTCATTAGTTCCTGAAATTGAAAGAAGACTTAAATAATTTAGCATTTTAAGTGGTAAGGCTTTTTATATATTTTGCTTACACAGAACTATTTAAAACTGTTGTGTAAAAAAAAAGAAAGTCGGTAATCAAATCATAAATATTTCTTTTTTTTAGACAAACGCTATGCTTGTAAACATGGTACTGGAGCAGTTTTCTGAACAATCAACTCTGAACGGTGTTGCTCAAGCTGTTGTGGATAAGGCTGTCCGTATTCACCATGATGCTTACATGAGAGACACTGAAACTCCCAGATGCCAAAAACACGATGACATAACATTACTAGTAAGTATTTTTATACCTTCATATGTTTTCATGATTATCCATCTGGTGACCAACTTTTCCATTTATTTTATAAATAATTTTAACTTTCAATAAGCTGAAAGCATTAATTCCTTTTAAAAACCAAGAATTGCATTAAGAAAATATGAAAGCATAGTACTCAGGAAATATATTCATATATTGAATGAAAATCATTTAAATGTTTTGCATCTGTAAAGTTAATGATTTATACCTTTATGTTCAAACTTTAGGCAGAATGACACTTTAAAAACAAGAGTATGGATGAAAATTATTTCCTTCATTATTGGTATATTTTAATAATCATGGCAACTTTTTACGTCTTTTTGTATGAAATAGCATTAAGAATGACAGCAATTAACTTAAAGGTAGTTAAAAATATTTATCAGTTTATAGCTAAAACAACCTATCTTTTCAAGTAAAGATTTTTTTGCCTTTTTAATTATGTTCTTGAACAGAAAACTAACCAAAATTATTTTTCTGTATTCTGAAAATTTAATAGTTCTGCACTGAAATCTTTTATTAACCAATTCAATATTAATTTCCAAACTTTCTGTTTTTAAAAGATTTCATATATTTTAAAAATAATAATTTCAAAAACTATTTTAAATGAAATATTATTCTGCATATTCTAAATACATTTCATAAAATATATAAATAAATGCATTTAACAAATTCAATATCCTATAATGACAACTTATATTCGCTTTTTAAAAGTTACCTTTTAAGGTAGTAACTGTAAATACATGTATGATCTTAATTTATATTAAAGATTTATCGCACGTAATATCAAACTTTTTATTCTTAACTGTGTTTCAATTTTGTATAGGTAAGAAATTTTAATTGCTGTCTCGGAAATAGTGTTAGTACTACAAGTGAGCCAAATCCTGTACTGCTAGCAAATGATACAAGTAAACAAAATGTGTCTGAACATAATACTTTGTCAGACATTCAATCATTAGACACTTCCTTTGAGAAAACTGAATATACTGATGATGTCAATCCCATGACAGAAAATGATGCCATATCTTTGACCAGCAGTTCCGATTCGGCAAGTCGACAAATGTTATTTCAATTTTCGGGTAATATGTCTTTGGATGATGAAGGGCGAATCAAGCCATATGTTGACTTTTCTGAGTTCTTTGTTGCTGTTGAAGAAGCATATAAAAATGGACTTGTACCTGAAGAGTGGCTGAAATCTAGTTCATGATTATTAAATTGTTTTTATTATATTATAAATGTTGTTAAGTTTTTAAGTAAATCATTAAAACAACATGGTGCAATTGTTTTCTTTTACCAATATGGACAGATAAATAGGTTGTATTTTTCATCAAACATTTAAGAACAGACACATTTAACACAATAAATAAATTGCCACTCAACAGAAAGCTATGGAAATGGTGTTTTATTAATTTCCTAAAAATGAACTTACAGCAATAAAAATTCCCTTACTTAATTTCGATTTATATTATTAAACATTTTTTTAATAAATGGTTGGAAGTATGAATCAAAATTAGTTTAGATCAGCTGCAGAATAAAATGTTTAGAATAGTTTAAAAATGAATTTATGTTTTACAAAATTAAGAGACTGTTACATTTGTGGTACCTCATGATTTTAAAACCCAATTTAAAAGAAATTTACTGATATATTTTTATTCAACATTATACATTACAATCCTTTCAACATTCTGCATAATATTTACTTTTACTTACAGATCATAATTGATTTGGCTCTGAATTTTGTTAAAGTAGTTTTTTTTTTTTTATTTATAGAGGATGCAATACAGGTTCATTCTTTTGTTTTAAAAATGAATGCTCTAAGAAACTTTGACACTGTAATAATTACAATTACAGTAATATGTTTGATTCAGGCTTGTTTTATTTCTCTTCAAGAATTTCTTTGAAACAAATGATTATAAATTAAATGTGTAATCATATGAAATATCTAATTTATTGCTAAAAATTTGGCAGTTTTTAGTTCATATCTTAGCCTACTGATATCTAAAGAAAATTTTTATAGTGAGTTCTTAGCTTTTAAACTTATTCAGAATAAAAAAGAATATTTATATAGGCTCAAATAAAAATACTGTATTATATAAAATGTAATTTTTTTTTGTTTATATTTATGATGTGAAGCTAAGAAAATATAACTATCATTAAGAGTAAATATATTTGAATTGCCACACATCTTGAAAAATGTCTGTCTTTTTTTAAAAAATAAAAGGAACGTGCAATTAAGTATTATAATAGAAGTAATAATCACATTCCAATTATATATATTCAAAATATGCAATACAAATAATAAATTTTTTTTACAAAATATTTTATTATAAACTTTAAATCTAAAAAGAAATTTAAAATTTGACTGTGAATAATTGATAGCAGACCAAAATTAAGAAATACTGCAACTGATGCAGATATCTTTTCTGCAATTTATTTTTAAGAAAAATTGTTTCGTATAAAATATGAATGACTTCAATTAAGTCTGTAATTTGCTATGATTATTAAAATGATCAAAAACCAAATTTCATATAGGGACAACATTCATTCTATTTATTAAATGTTCAAATTCAAGTAGCAGAAATTTTTTTTTTCGATTAGTAAAATATATACAGCATTTCATATAGTTCCTCATATTGCAAGTCCAAATACAGATACAATGCAATACATAGATTTATTTTCCCATCTGACAGTACAGCTACCTGTAAAAGAGAAAGTGAACTTAAATATGTTTTAATTTAAATCTCTAAATATTAAAAAATTGCATGCACTAATAATTCTTTAACCTTTTCAATTTACATTACTTTAGTGTGTTTATTTATTTTTTTAGTGTGTTTTTTGTAAAAATTTAAAAATAAATTTTAAAAAATAAGTTTAGGTTTTAAAAATTTTATTGATTAAATTTTAGTAATAAATTTAATATTTTTATAAACTATTATATTGAATTCAAATTGCATATTTATTAGCTATAAACAATACTACCAAAAACTGAATTTCTCAAATACGAACAATTAAACTTGTTAGTAACAAATAATGCAAATATTTAAGAGTTTATAACTTTATTAGAATTTAAAGCCTTCATTCATAGTTATTACACAAATATGAACAATTTAATATATACTAAAATATGTTCACTTTCATTTTTGGTAATGAAATTTGACATTATTTAAGAGTATATTTTAAATATATCAAGTAAATATTTGCTTTTTATGAATATATATACATGCATGCTAAAGCTGAAAGATAATGATTAAATCTTGATTTTACTATTTAAATGAACCTAATGCTTGTTATTTAATTATTATAACATTTCAATGAGGAGAAAAAATTCTGTTTTTCAAGTAATTTCTGATTTAACCTACAATATTTATTTAATTAAAATTGTCTTTATCTTATAAATGTTTGATAAAAGATAAAATTATTAAACTGAAATACATTATATTAAAAACCATGAAAAAAAAATAGCCCCATTAAGTGTAAAAATATATTGTCAATAACCAAGCAATTTTTAAGAACTGCTTCATTTCTACTTATTCTATTTCTTATTTATAATTATATTTCTACTTATTTTTTCAAATTCACCACTTAAGCAATTAAATACAGAAATATTGTTAAAAGCACTGGGATATCAAAATGAATCTTAATACTGAACTCTGCATGAACTTTCTGAATGAAACTGTACAGTTTCAAAAAATTAAAAAAAGAAAAATGCTTTAAGTATTTTCTTAAAAAAAGTGATACACAATTTAATTTTGGCCATTTTCTTCTCATGATTTCATAATACCTTCCAAAATATTAAATAATACAGATTTTTAAAAAGGAGACAAAGCATTTGTACAATGAAATGAAGTACTAGAATTTAATAAATTTTAAAAATGATTTCTTAAATTATAATAATATAAAATAATTTATATAAAAATAACATACCATCAGTGGTATTATCCCAGTAACAAGAACTGGCTGTATGAAAACCAGCTCCATTTTTCTGCATAATTACACATGTGGCTGAAAAATATATTTAAAAATTCAAATATTTATAACTGTTAGAAATACTCATAAACAGTCATGTATTTGGATAAAAACTTAAAAAATTAGTCTGCATATAATTTATATTGCTTTCATGTTTATATTTGGTAAACACACTTATATTTACAGAATTAAAATTCAACACAAAAATATTTCAATTTACAGTTAAATCATTCACTTAAAAAAAAAAGAATATCAGTTTAAGCCCTAGAATACTACTAATAATTTCATAAGTATTTTAATCAATTTATCTGTACATCATATAATCAGTACCTTATAAATTTCATCTTACAAACTAAAATTTAGTCACCTATAGATGCTTTAATTTAGAATGTGCAATATACAAATATATCACATGTTCCAGTTCTTTTTAATTGAATCAAAATAACACCACATTCTCAAAATAAAAAAAGCAGCTAACTGAATAACAGTGAAAATAATGCAGTTAAAAAAATAAGATTTTTTTTTTTTTTCCTTCTTTCAAACTGCATTATTTATAATGTTTTATAAACTCTTTCATGATATTAAAACTATTTTCTTTTTTCTTATCTCCTTTTTCTTGAATATTCCTTAAGCTATGGAGTAATTTTTTAGTTATTTTTTTATTTTAAATATACTGCTGTTTGCATTTATATTTTTATATTCCATAATAAAAATGAAATTTGTACAGCCTCAGATTTTCATAATTTAAAAGCAATTTCATTTCAATCTGTAATTTTTAAATATAAAAAGAATTAAAAATATAACTAGAATGTATAGCAATGGGGAGGTAGCATTAAATATTAGACTATTTCACATAATTATAAAAATTTGAGAATGTAGAAGTTTTCTATATGCAATTCATGAATAAAAAAAAAGAATTAATCCATGTCTAAGCATTTACATACCTATATATTTAAAAGGTTTATTCAATTCTTTAAGATTACTCAAAATTTGTTCAACAATCTTGTCGGACCATTGTTTTACTTTACTATGTTGATATGTATTTCTTTCAATAACTTCTTCTACAGCCTGCAAAAAATAAAATGATGTAATTAAATAATACTTATAATACTAATAATTTATATATAGAAATAAAATGTATTAAAATGAGCAGTAACAATCAAAATGTTCAATTGGAAAAAGGAAAGAAAAAATGTTTTCACTCATGAATAAAAATGAAAATGTATGTGCTGACACTCTAAAGGCCAGATTTTTTTACTTAGAGGTAATAAAACAATGCATATTCTTTAAAAGGTGGTGAGATTATTATTATTATTATTTTTATTTTAAGTAATAAAAAATTATGCAGAATGTGGGCTTTTTTCTTCAATTATTTCCACACACACACACAAAAAAAAAGAAGCACTATTTGAAATTTAAGAAATTGTATTTTTAATTTTACAAATAGTTCTGCAAATTTTTCCTGAAGTTTGGCTCTTAAAAAAAATTTATTTGTTTGTTTTTCATAATTTCCGACAATAGATTATATTATTGCCCTGGAATTATAACAATTTTCATTGTTTCATCAAATATTTTATTGCCTTATTTTCTTTCATTGCTGAAAATTAAAGAAGAAGCACATTTGTATAATTAAAAAATAAATAAAAAAAAGGGGAAGATACAATACCATGAAATTTAGAAGATAAATGAAATGAATATTTAAATTTTTGTAATTATATTGTCATGGAAATGCTATTCATAAAAAAAAAGTTCATGCACATAACATATATAATTAAAATATGACATTAATGCTTGACAATCTGGCAGAATCATGGAGTTATATCTAAAAGATTTAATTGAAATAAAATATAACCAATATCGCTAGTAAAGCAGCCAATCACTAAATGCAACTAGAATAATGAAGATGAATTTCTGAGATACAAACATACTTTTTAGCAAAAAAAAAAAAAAAAAAAAAAAAAAAGAGAGAGAGAGAGAGAGAGAGATTGATATTAATATGATCTGCATGAGAATTTTGTGTTTAGAAAAGAAATGTGTGAAGAAAATTAAGCATGTGTGAAGAAAATTAAGCATGCATTTTGGATATATTTTTTTTTGTTTCATTTGATTAGAAACAAAATTTGACAGTTAATTACAATTTTAAGTAACAAAATCATACACAAAATTTTATTTATATAAGTTGTTTTATTTGTAAGTAATCGTGTTCACATATATGCAAGTACATATTAATAGACACCAAATCTTTTGTTGAATTTGGTTCAAAATTTCATACTTTAGATATGACATTTGATTATAAAGTTGTGTACCAAATTTCATTCATGTAAGACATGAGTTATTGTATTTGAATATAAGCAAAAATGCAAACTGACAGATGGTCAAAACCCCTTGACAGTTTTAATTCAAAGTTTGATACAGATTTACACCAAATGTTACATGTCCACGTTTTTATGGTTAGTAGTTGTTATTTTCACATGTACTCAAATATCCAGCCAACCAGACTTCTTATGAATATATTTCATTCAAAATTTTATAGAATTCTACAAATTAGGTGCAAAGACCATATACTGAATTTCACCTATCTACCTCAAAACATTTTTTGGTTATTGTGTTCATAAACAGATAAATACCAAAAATGTTTCTTTTGGACTCAAAGAGATCCGTTATGGAGAAGTGTCAAAATCTAAATTTCTAATTTTTTGATGAATACTATATGTCCACTTTATAAACTTCATATTCTAGAAAATGAAAGGGGATTTTTTTTTTTTAAATAAAGAAATATTCTAAGTTAAATCACAAAATAGGATTTTTTTATTTATAAAAAGAAAAAAACTACTGTTTATATGTGCAAGTGTAATTATCAGTATTACAAATTATTAGAATTAAAAATAATTCATAATGTTAATAAAAGAATAATTAAGAAACATCTTTTACAGAAGATAAAACTAATGATTTTTTGACTATATATTATTTTAAAAAAATTATTAATTTCTAACTCAGAATATACTTAAAGGATTTACACCAATTAAATCAATATGTTTCAAAAAAGCATGTAAAGTACTTACTGATTTTATAATCTTGCTAACATCATCTACAGGAAAAGTAGTCTATAATAATAATAATAATAAATTATTACTTATTAGAAAATGCAAATTCCTTTTCATATGCATATACATTTTATAATATAACATGTAAAATAAAAGAATATTTTGCTTATCAATTAATAAACATATACACTATGCCCAAAAGAGTTAGTGACAGTAGAGAAAAATTACCATAAAAACATTTGCATTTTTTAAAGTAATGCTGAATTTATTTCAAACATATTTTAAAGTGACTGATACAAATATATCTCATCAAGTATCAAACATAAATAACTAGACAAACCTTATTTTATGGTATTTCAATTACTTTTATTCCATGACTTTATTGTTTTGCTTTAACAAAAAAAAAAAAAAAAAAAAAAAAAAAAAATCAATTGATATTTCAGCAAGAAAAGAGATAAATATTAATCAATATATATTTAATATTATTTCAAATGACTGTTTAAATATAAGAAACTAGAAGTAGATGAAAATCTATAATTTATTTATGATATACTGTATTGTATCCAAAATATTAATGTCAGAAATAGACATAAAAGATAAAACATTTTTAGAAAGAGGAAAAGACAAAAATTCTTCAGTTATTTCTTATTTTACTTGATTATAAAAAAGTAATTAAATACCAAAAGTTACCAAACTAATATGCAAATATCAGTTAACTGAACCACTGAGAGAATAATTTACATCTGTACCATAAGTAATTTATAAAATTTATCAAATATATGCAACTTGAATTAAAGATTCATATACAAATAAACATATTATATTTGAGTATTATGGTATTATTACTCAAATACAACATTTAAATTCATTGAATATCAATATTGCTGAGTTGGTCTTTTATTCCTTAACAATGAAATATTTAGAGCTAATTGTATCATTAGGTCATCCTAAAGACACTACAACAATGGATATATATAATGCATTACACAAATATATATTACACATTTGCGTGTAAGTATAATTGAAGAAAATGCAGCAGTTGAAATATTTCATATTTTTAAGAAAATTAACATACACTAATTAAGAAGATTAGATAGCATTAGTTTTAGAATAATACATGGTTTATATGATATTTGTTTGGCTCCATTTGTTTATGTATAAGTAAAACTGAGTTACTTATATTTTTGAGTTATAATCTGTCTAGTATTCATGACACATAAGAAGATATTCAAAGATCACCTATCAGAAGATAAATGATAAAACATTTGAAAGTAGAAATAAACATGTTTTTGAAAAATTTACAAAAATGGGTTTTATTATCTCTTTAATTATGAAACATAGAAGTTTTTTTTGTCACAAATTACAACTTTAGGATAAAAGTACTGATGAATAGCACTAAGAATTATGTAAAAGATACACAGAGAAAAACTCTCAATGTGATATTTAAAATGATGATGAGTTTTGAAAAACTACTGGTTGAAGAAGCAATAACTGCTGAGGTAATTTTGAAGAGATGAAAAATCAAATATAATTTATGAATGAACAAGAGGAATTTGAAACTATAGATATATATACAATTGAGGGGGGGAAAAAAGACCCAAGAACTGTGATTAATGCATTAAAAATGATTAATTTTTTTTAAAAAAAAATGTTGTACACAGAATAACTCACATGGGCAAGATAAAAGTTATATATTATGAATTACAACAAGAAAATTTTCAAAATTTGTTTTTTCTAATTATGTTTTACACATACACATGTATATGTACATATAAATATGAATATAAATTAGAAAACAGTGATTCAATGCAATTTATTTTTACACATATTCGCAACACTATTGATACTAGTAACTATTTCAAATTGGTATTTTAAAATTTGAAATTGATAAAATATTTATTGGACCATCAGTATAAATAAACATCCACTGCCATCTGTAACACTTAAAAATATCATCTTCCCTTTTATTTTCAACAAATGTTACATAGATACATATACCTTAAATTCTGCTGTGACGTGAGACAACTCAAGAGAGGTTCTTTTCTGATTAGTTATAATTTATTATTATAATATGTAAATAAAGATAAACATGAAGAAAAATTAGTTATAGGACCATGAAGTTCACATTTTAATTACATTATTTTATGCTGGTTTATAACAAATGTTAATGATCTGAAGCCCACAATTTTTATTTTAAATTTATTCCGATTATTATATTGTTCCCTGATGGATGAGTCGTTAATATTTCCTTTCACATTTTTTTTTAATTTGGCATTTGATTTTTTTACTGTTAATGTGTCACTATTTGTCTCAATACATTTTTAGTGATTAATTCTGACTTTAGCATTCTAGAACTTTTTAGTTCATATAATTCCACACCTTTATTGTTTACTTTTAATGTTACTATATATTTATATTTACATATGCTGCATGCTATAAAATATAACTTTTTATCAATTTCTTAACCCTTCTATTAATGCATATGAGATTTTCTACAACTTTTGCTAGTTAAATTATAGCAATTAAATTTGTGATATTGCTAAAAGGATAACTGTCCACTTAGAAGAGCAAATCTTCTTTAAGTTTTATGTAAAACTGACTAGTTTACAAATAAAACAAGCTGAAAATGGAACTGACAAGTGTTTAAATTAGGAAACCAATTTTCTTTTTAACTAACCTCGATTTAGAAAATTAATTTTTTAGAATAAATACAAATTGCAATAATATTTCATTTTAATTATAATCATATTATTGAGCATGATAAAGTTTGATATTTTAATATTTAAAATACCAACTTGTGGAAATTTTAGAAGAAAAAAAACTTATTTCATCTTTAGTACAACTTAAATATTATGCACTTGATGAGAATCTGGTATCTGATTTTCCCAACTTAACTTTTTTTAAATGTTTATATAAGAATTGTTTATATTCTTTTAATTTGAAACTATCCGTTGTAAGTTAATTATACATAAGATGAAATATTAAAACCTTTTTATACATTAAACAACCTTGGAAAAACATTCTCCAGGATTTACAAAACAAATGAATAACAACTTTATATAGAAATAAGATATGAAAATGTTTCTGCTTCGAATGTCACACTTTTTTCACCTTTCTTAATTCACAAATAACAAAGAAATCTTCTGTGATGAATAAAATACGAATAGTGGATAAAGAGGATTTGAATCTAAGTATTGTTCCTCAGGAATTAAATGTCTTCGAACATAATAATTTCAGTTTCAAAAATGCTCTGCAAATTATTCGATGCATGTATAGGTAGTAATACATAAAATCGATAAAGCTATATACACATTGATCAAGGATTTTCATCATAGAAATCAATAGCTATTTCTTCTTTTTTTTTTTAAACCTAAACATGTCGTGATTATAGGCGTGGCAAATTAATTATTCATCAACGTTTCAAAAAATGCAAACTTTCAACAAATAAAAATACTTAGCAGATAAAAATCATGAGCATTCGTTTAAAAAGCTTAATATAGCTGTCAAAAACAATCGATCACATTAGCAGATTTCTACCACCTGTCAAAGTAACGAAATGAAACCAAGAAATTAATACCAATTTACCTCTTCAGATACAATAGAATTCAAATTTTCATCCATTTCTTGGATTATAGATTGGTAATATCGAAATAATAATAGCCAATCAACGATAGGAAAGCCTCCCTTTAAGAAATCGCAACAGTAACACTCATTTGCTACTTAACCATGGAGATGTATTTATTACAAAACAAAAACTGAAATCGAATTGAAAGTCGAAGTAGTTGGGTCAATTATTGGTCTTTTCAGTTCTTTGGTCTAACAGAAAGCATATAAATCAGCGAGATCAAGTATTGTTCCTGTAGATTTTCTTAATAGTATGTACTCAATAGTAAGTATCACTCATTTAATCTAATTTCGGATTGTCCTTTTAATAAAATGACTCTTTTACTTACATTTTTGAGTTCAAAATATAATTTAAAGTGGGAGCCATTTAAGTAATATTAAAATAATTTCATAATGTCATTTATGGTTTCTGGAAATTTTAGAACCGTTGAAATCTTATGATAATAACACGAACTATTCATGAAAACTTTTTTCTTTGTTGTAAATATTTTTTTATTAGTTTCGGCAATAGCTATTTTGAAAACGCATCGAATAGTTCATAAAAATCAGAGGCTCAGCTCAGACGTCGTCTTCATCATCTGACTGTGTTTCAAAATTACGAAGTCCGTTCTACAATAGATCTACAATGGCTTCCGTCCGTTCTACAATAGATCTACAATGGCTTCCGTCCGTTCTACAATAGATCTACAATGGCTTCCGTCCGTTCTACAATGGCTTTAAAAAGGGACGCTAATATAACTAAACTACTCCTACTAATTAAATCCAAAATTTAACACATAACTACAATTGTAGTCGGAAGATCACATACCCAAATTCATTTATTTGTGTCTGCGTTTTTGAGTTATTAGGTTTGCATGCATCTGAAAACTCTGACAGATTTGACTCTTTTTAACAGATTTGGTTTAAAATTTCATAAGAATATACATTTCAGGTGATAAAACTATAAAAAAAAATTCAGTTAAGTTTTTAATTTTTTAATTATCGCGTTTACATACAAAAATACTGGCAAACAGACGGACAACTCCCTGGTAGATTTTGTTTCAAATGTGTTACGGAACTACATTATGGAGCCTATTACATTTGTGTATCAAATATTTATCTAGCTTTTAATCTTTGGAAGTTATTGTATTCACATACATTTAGACAGCCAGGTATTGACTTTTTATTAACAGATTTCATTCAAAATTTGATAGAAGCCCACAGATTTGATGTAAAATACATATACCAAATTTCATCCACCAAGTTCAAAGCGTTTTGAGTTGTGTTCAGAGACAGACATAATTCCGAAAAGGAGCTTTTCGGACTATCGGGAATATCTGAAACATGATGATTCATCAAAATTTGGAGTTCAACGTTATTTATTTCTTTTGATTTTATTTATTTTTCTCAACACTTTTTTTTTTTTTTTTCATAACTCCAATACTTTCCCTGTGTATACTACAAATACAAAAAAAAAAAAAGAAGTTTCAAACATTTTGTAAGCACTATGTATATTTTTACATCTTTCTGTTGCAACATTTTAAATTTCTATTGACGCTAGAATAGTACATATAATTCTAATTTTTCTAAATGTTCCTCTTACTAAATAAAATGTGCGCTCTCCTCGAAGAATATTTGACAATTACGAGATGAAAATGGATGAAATAATTTTTGCCCAATACAAAAACCACGGGGGATAACGAAAAAAAAAAAAAATCGATGACAATAGCACAGAAGACATTTTATTTATGAAGGAAAGATAAGCTGAGAAATGAAATGTGTATGTCTGTATTGGATTTGTTATGCTCAGAAATTTCATGGCATTTAGAAACTTGAAGTAAAATTAATATGATAGATATCTAGGAAATTTTTCTTTAAAAAAAAATCAATGTTGAAACTAAAAAAGCTGCTTATAAGTAAGAGAATAGTAATCCGAGGATATTGAGAAAAGGGTATATTTAAATATTTCTTATTTCAAATTATCAAAAAAAAATAATAATAAAGGAACAATAGTGCCAACAATGGATTCTTATAAGCTAATGGATGATAATAAGGTACTATGAACTTTTCAGAGAGCAACGGCAACGCCGCACATTTATAGATGCCTTATGGACACAAATGCAGGTAGAGAGTGAAGTTTTTCGAAACTGATGTTATTGTAAATCTGTTATAGGTCTCCAGCAAAACAAGAAGACTCAACTCTCTGGTTATTATGACCAAAAAACATGATGTATTAAAAAAAATGGATCTGCAAAATATTTTAATAGAATATGTGTTAAAGAAACTTGAATAAAGTTACAATATGGCTTTGCACTTGATAAAATGCAAATTTAAAGGTAAAATGGGAATTTCATTTAAAAGTACTTTTCTCTAATTATAAAAAAAAATTAGAATGCATTAAAAAGTTTTGATACATTTTTGCTATTTCGTTTAAAATTAAATATTTTTGTTATCATGGTTATAAATGAAAAAGAAAACCTCTTCCATTGATTAGCAAGTTCAAGTAAATCAGTAATTTGAAATAATTAAAAAATGAATTTTTAATTACTATTTTTAATAATAAATTTAATAACTTAAGTTTAAAAATTTAAATTTAAAATGAATTATTAATTTAAGATATTAATAGAAATTTGATTATTTATAATATGTATTTTTACTAAAAAATAAACATATGAAATTATTACTCTAAAATTTTGCTTTAAAAAATTAGTATCAATATTATTTACATTTATTTTTAAAAAAGTATTAATTTAAAGATTTAATTACAATAAGCAAATTGACTAATTCAGAATAATGCTGAATAATTTTTGTCTATAAAGTATTAAACTATTACTTTTTATCGTATGTAAATCAACAGTGTGAAAAATTCATGTAAAATTAATTATAGGAGTAGAAATATAAAAGGAAATGTAGCTTTTGGGGAATGAATAGAAAACAAAATTATATAAATTCTAAAAACAAAACATGTAGAAATTGGAAAGAAACTCAGTATTAAAAATGAAATTTGGAATTTGCAAGAAAATTTAGATTCTGAAAAAGTACCAGCTTTATGTTCTCAAAATTATAATAGTAGCTGTTGAATATAAGAAATGAGGTATTATTTTTAGATACTTATAGCCTTTTTATCGATAGAATTTTAAATTTCATATTATATGTTAATAAATAGCGGAACAATTTATTTGTTCCTGAACTAAAATTTGATATGCAAATTGATTTTCAATCACAAAATAAAATCGAAAATGATTTACAGGTTAGAAAATTGCAATAAAACAATTATCCAAATACCTTGAGAATTATAAAAATTGAATTGTATAGATATCGATATGAACTATGCGCCGATTAGAAATACTTCCCCAGTTGACAATTCCGAAATCCGAAGGTAATCACAAACTTGAAGTTAAAATAGAGATGTATTGTCAAAAATTAATTTAAATAAATATCCTTGAAATAAACTACAAAACATAACTTCATCCAAAAAAAGAGTTTATGGAATATGTGCTTTTAGCTATAATAAAGCAATATAGGCTTTTCACAATATATCAATATTTGATTCTGTAAGGTTTTGATTTTTTTCAGTGTTCAAATAGCTTTACCACTTCAAATTTGATTCTTTTTTGTAAAATATAAATATTAGATTTTGAACTGAAATTAAGAAAGGTAAATTTCGTAAAATTATCAATTAAAATTACAAAATACTGTTATATTAACAATATTTTGCTTTTCTTGATGCCGATGAGCATTTTATATTTGTCTTTGATCTTGTAATGTTAGCACTTAAGAATTTTAATAAGAATATATATATTGTTATAATAATAAAAAGGTACATATTTTCTCTCAGACAAAAAAAAAAATGTATTAAAATTGTTGATTTTATTTTCTTCATAAATAACTATATAATTAAATGAACGTACTTAATAGATTGCAATATTTATAAGCTAATGAAACAGATAATCGCATCAGAATTTTTGTTTCCATTTATGAACTTGCAACGTTTTTAAACCTACATTTATTAGCGAGCTAAAAATAAATTTTTATTTTTTACTAGCTTTTACCCGCGACTTTGTGCCCGTAGAAATAGATTGGAATTTATAGCATCAATGGCTTTATCTTTTGTTACTCTTGCGCATGCGTGAATTTTCAACGCCAATTGGGGCAACACAAATGCATGAAGTTTCTACGCCAGTTGGAGCAACGCAATATAGATTATAAATTTTTAATTTCCTTTTTTTCCTGTTTTATTTAAATTCAAAAATACTTCAGAAGGAATCCGAAAGATCGATTAATTAACAATGTTTAATTTTAAATGTATCGAACACTAAGAAAATAAACAGAATCGTTTGAAAGAATAGTCAAAATCATGTTAAGCTTAATCTCAATGGAGTGGGAAAAAAAAAAAAAAAAAAAAAAACTCTGAAGCTTTACTCATTTGGCGATTTTTGGCGGGAAAGTTAGTTTTTAATTAATAAACAATTAACCACTCAAACGGAATAAATAGAAGCCTATGTCCTATTCCAGACTATAATCTCTCAGCTAAATTTCATCCAATTCTGTTCAGCCGTTCTGGCGTGATTGACTAACAAACATCCATCCATTCATTCAAACTTTCACATTTATAATAGTAGTATAGATTTATTATTATAAATATTATGAAAATTTGAAATAGTGTTTTTTATAAATTCAGCAGGAAGTGATACCACAAACAAAGAATTAAAGTTTAATTAAATTGTTCTATTAGCTGATTATTCCTGAAAATATTAATGCCTTGTCACCACAAAGAGACAATTGCACAAAATTTCAAAATTAACATATCAGAAAAAAATTTAAAGATTAATTGCACACTTTAAGATTAATTACTTGCTTCATATTTATTGTTTAAGCATAAGAACTAAGTACTTTCTTTGACTGCGATAAAATGTACATCAAAGTTGCCTGACATGTCTAAATTGATATTGTTATGGTGGGCAAACACAGAACCTTTAAAGTCAGCTAGTTAAAATTACTTTTCAAGAAATCAAATTTAAATGTTATACTTTTTTTAGTGATAAATTCCAAGAATGCATTTTTCGATCCCCGAGAGATCTGAAATTCGGAGATTCGTCAAGAGCTCGATCGATTTAATTTCTTTTTGACAATTATAATACTTTATATATTTCGTATACGAAAAAATATTAAATTGATCTCTGATATATCCATTTGGATTGAATCTAATTTGATATATTGAATCGGTAGCAAATTAATGTAGTTAAAAAACAAATTTTGAAACCGACAGGAATTCGATGTGAAAATTTTCGGACTTCTCAGTATTACTTTATTGCCGTTTAAAAAGCCTCGTCATATAAATAATTAGTTTCGCGTTATAAAACAAACATTTTAAAATTCTAGCAAACTGTGTCAACTGAATAGCAGATGTTTGTATAAATTATGAAGTTTATTATTTCGTAAAAATTAAAAACAGATGGCTCGAGATTAGAATTTATTTGCAATATGAGATAACAATACAATGTTTGCCAAATTACAAAATTATACAAACTTTCGCTACAATTCTATTAGAATAAGATTTCATGAAAATAATTTAGAAACTCTTGTAAAGTTTAAAAAATGGTACATTTATAATCTGATAAATGCATTAAAATATTACAGAGTTTTGAAATCATCCAAATATAATCTATAGTAGTGCCACTAGTATACAATAAAAATGTAAGTTAACATTTTAATTATGATTCATTAAGGTAATATTAAAGTAGTGCATTGCCAGCACTACTACACAAATATGCAGTATTTAAAAAGTGAAAATAAATTACAGAATTCATCTTTGCAAACATGAAATAAAGTTAATTTAATAAAATAGTTTTAAAAATTTATTAATGTATTATGAAGATGTGTGTAATCATTCAGTTTCTTAAAACTTCTTAATTTGCGATTTATTCTAATAAATGCGTAATCTTTGAATAATTATTTACAAAAAAAAATTAAATACAAAGTGGCAACATTGATGCAGAATAAAATTTATTATTAACTAATAATTTATCAGTATTAAAATAGTATATTATCGAGAATACAAATGAACAAGAATTTCGATATTCTAAAGCATTGTAAGAAAGAAAATCGATTGCAAAATTTTAGATCTTTACAAGTATGAAACAAGTTAAATAAAAGTTTAGTAAAAATGACAATATATACATGGTCAAATAAGTAGAAAATGTGTTTTTATTATTTTACTTAAATAATATTGAAGTTTTTCAAAGTAAAACGTCCATATGGAATATATAAAAGATAAAGAGCAAATTGATTATATTCCTACAAATGACTAATAGTGTAGTAAATTTAGAATGAATTTATTCAAGTAATTTTAAAAGTTCTATAATGATAATTTCTTTTTTTACAATGGAAAATTTAGAATTCTTAGAAATTCAGCAAAAAAAAAAAAAAAAAAAAAAAAATTACATGTTGTAGAAAAGATCGATCACTTAGATTAATCAAGATAAAATATAAATAAAAGAATACGAAAAAAATTTATAAATTTAAAAATAGGGCCTATACCGCTGCCATTTTTCGCATTCAAAATTTTTAGAAATATAGCAATAATTTATTCTATAAAAGCTATTCACATACTTTTATCTTACACGGTTTTCTTTAAGTATATTGATCATCATGTTAATCAGACATGATGATCAATTTTTTTTAAAAATTTAAGTTGACATCCGATTGGCTGTCCGGCCGAGCCAATCGGATGTTTGTTTGAAAACTATTACAAAATAAGGGAGTCCCTTTATTTAATATAATTAAATTTTTAAGGCAAAAATATTGACATAAAAATACAGTTTAAAAATTTTGCATTCAAGATTTAAAATATTAAGATGAATTTTATAAATAAAATTATATAAACAAGAATTTTCTCTGGAATATATTTGCTGATGAATGCAAAAAAATGGCCATATATTTTAAATTACATAGACGATAAAAAAGATTTTTTGGAGACTTAAAATTACGATTAAAAACATTATCTTTGAATTGATACATATTGAAATTGTATCACAAATTGTTTAAATGGTTACTACACCAACTACCTTAAATATTCACGATCTTTAATATGCGCAATATACAGCTTAGGTTGATGCAAACCAACAGTTTTTCAGGGAAAATATTCTCTTATTTATTACTTGCAAATAGGAAACTATTTGCAACAAGATCTTACAAGCAAAATAACAATCAATAAAGTTTGAACAAAATAACAATCAGTGCAGTTTTGTTATCGCAAAACTGTTTCGCCTTCATTAGGAACAAAGCTATCCACTTCTGACATCATTAATTCATTTTCTGATGTAAACAAGATAAACAACTTTGGAATGAAAGTTTCGATCATAAAGTATGAATTAAGTCTGATAACTTCAGGATCAAACACTACAAATAAACGGAAAAAAAAAACCCATTTTGCACATATTTAAAAATAAACATTTTATATGCAGGTAGAGAGTCATGTGAAAATAATTGTAAAATTTAAAGGTAAACACAGATGAAATAACTTGTAAGAAAATTATGTAAATATAGGATTTGAGTGCAGGAATTCCCCAAATTTCATTGAGTGTTCGCCATTGTGAATTTCTTTACAAATGGAAAAATGCATTTGATAGTTGCAATAAGTATTTTAAACTTTAAAATTTAAAATGACAAAGCTTGCAAAAACTTTACATAATAGTAGATGTGATTATAAAATGTTCAGATTGAATATTTTTCATAGGAAAAAGGTATATTTTCAAAACTTCTGTTACTTATATCTAAAGTTTTTTTTGTTGTACTTAGATTAAGATGTCCTTTAATAAAACATGGCATGATACAAAGGACTGCTAAAATTAAATAAGTCCTTGGCTCATGTTATTATTCCTTATACTTTTAAACTTTTGGTGCATAAATATCGCCTCAGAGGAAATTGCCATTATTTTACTGATAGTATAATGCACTGGAGAAATTTAGAAAATTTTATTTCAAATTATTGAAACTGAAAGAGCTTGATGACAGTTCACGAAAAACTTCACAGTCGTGTCTAGAAAGATCATTTACATCAAAATATAGTACCACCAGTGTTGAGATCTCATAATGTATGCAGATATATATGTCCAGAACTTTCAGAGTTGAAAATAGCTCTAAAAAGGAATAAGAAATCAATACATTAAAGTGAGCATGGATGATAAAAGAAATAGCATATTATCCAAGTACTAAAATGATTATGAGAGTATAAATCAACTGGATTGGTCTACCCGACATTTTTTTTTCATATACTTTCCAAATAAAGGTGGTGTCGCTCTTTTCCTTCGAATAAAAATTGTAGATATCTGACAAGGCAATGAATGCCACGAGTCCTCAGCCCTTTTTCTCCCCATAGTATTATAAAAAAAACCGGGTATGTACTTTTTAAAACTATCTTCAACCGATCGAAACCAATTTTTTTGAATAACTACAATTTTAATATTACAATTTCATTTATCTAATTCGTTTAAGTTACTGCATCTACAAGCATGCAAATAACAGATCACCAATCAGTTCATGAATTCGGTTTAAAATCTGATATGAATCTAATTTAGATGTTGAACTGTATCAAATTTTATTCGTTTATCTCATTTTGTAATTATAGCGCTCCATTGTTTTCAGATTAAAAAAATTGCTTGCATAAATTTTTCTCAAATTTGATAAAAATCTACAAATTTGATATAAGGACCAAATACTAAATTTCATTCGTCTATCCAAAGCATTTTTGAGTTTCCGAAACACAGGCATGCTTCCACAACTTGTTTTTCCAGAACTCGGGGATGTCTGAAACATGGATATTAATCAAAACCTCGAAGTTGAAATTTTTTAAGGATTCTAACACTTTCTCTTTGCATGTCTTATAAAAGTAAATATGTAAAATATTTTGTTTTTCAAGCAAAATGCCATATTATTTGTAAAGAAATTTTCCACTTACGTTCAAACAATTCCAAGTTCTTGAAGACAGCTCCACATTATTCTTGGATCACGTCTTTGAAAATGTTTCAAACTTAAAAGGACTTAACACCGGAATCTAATTTTTTCTGAAATTGTTTCCAATTACGATTTAAAAACACGCTACGTTGAACAAAATGTGTGCTTATTTGAGAATATATAATTAGTAAATTTAGTTTTTCTACTTAAAAACTCGATTTTTTTTTTTACCTTTCACTCACCTTTTTTCATACTCGCCTTTTTTTTTTCATTGATCTAGATGAATTACATTTTCTTGGAACCTTACACTTGGAATTACCTCCCTCCCTTTTAGTAAATTTTAATTTTTTTTTCCTTACCCGATTTTGCAGCTTTAAAAATTCTTTATTATCACAACATAATTCTGGAAGTGCAAACAAGTCATCTTGCAATTTTATAAAAAGAATGTTAAAATAAAAACACTTAAACATCACAAATCTTAAGATATATTAAGGCACCAGATATAAACTGTAAAATCTAATTCATTTTTGCTGAATCGCATGACATATCAAAACATTGACATTGATTATTTACAATCATGCAAGTTTGTTGCTTGAAGCTTTTTATGATCATAAAGGAAAGAAATTGCTACAAAATTGTGCTTAAAACTAATTAAAAATTTTTTATTAAAACTGAGCGAAAAAATTGAATTGAAATTTAATTTGTATCCAAAAGTATCTTGTATCTAAACGCGGTCTAAAAATGATTTTTGTATTGTAATACGCTTAAAAATTATAAAGGGGAAACGCTAACATTTCGATTAGTTTTTAGTTAAAAAGTAATGATATTTTTAAAAAAATCCATTGAGGATCTGTTACCCAAGAAGCAAGTATGTGCCAAATATTGTGAATACAGACCGCTTGAAAGAGTTTTGTATCATACATGATTTATCAAGCCATTTACAGGTCGATTAGCTAATAAATGTTAAAAAGTATCTAGTTATGTATATTACCTAATAATAATCATCAGCTGAGGCGATGATCAGAAGGAAAATGAGATATTGTCTAACTTCAGGAATTATTTGAAATTCGCATCAGATCTTAAGTTTGGTTTTTATAATTTTATTTTGCAAAAGCCTATTTTCTCAGAGATTCTGTTAATACAGCTTAATAGTTTCAGCAAAAAGAAACTTACCAATAAGTTTCTGAACATTCTTTACACCTGAAGGAAACTGACATGTATTTGGAGGGATACGAAATCGTTAAGGCTTTTCTTTAAATCATTTACTTCGTTTAGCGATTGGCCTTGTTAAACTTTTACTTCCACAGTGGTTATCAGTAAGTAGGTGCTTCTCGGTAAGTTTTGGTTGTTTATCTCCATGTTTGTTCCAAACGAAGCGTCAATATCGAGTAAAATCTATTTAAAAAAAAATCAGAGGGAGTAATCTCCCCAAAACTTTCTCGTATATTCTCCAGTAAAAATGTATTTGTTTTACACACATTTTTTTCCCCCAAGCAATTGAAAACCCGTATTTGACATAGAATAACAATTACAGTCACAAAATTCCATACCAAATTTGATAGATTTAAGTCATTGCGTTTTTGAATTATCGTGTTTACATGCTTCTGAAAGCACAGACCGATAGATGATCAACCTCTCATTGGATTTTGCCCAAAATTTGATAGGTGTCGAAAATAGATTTTAAATTTGAGTACCGAATTTTATCTATCTGGTTCTTTTCGTTTATAGTTATCGTGTTAGACTGTATATGAACAGCCGCTAAAACTTCGCCTGAATAGATTTTGCTCAAAATTTTATACAAATCTAGAAATTTGGGGCGAAAACCACATCCCAAATTTCATCCGCCTGGCTGAAAGCGTTCTTAAATAATCTTTGTAACAGAAATATGGATGGATAATTTTCAATAATGTGTTTTTCGAACTCAGAGAAGCCTAAAATATGAAGATTAGTCAAAATTTCCAGTTTGAATTTTCTGAAGATTAAAATATTTTCTCTATACTTTGTATATGAGGAAGGAGAAGGATTTGCATTTACTCAGAGGAGATAAATCTGGTACTGATCAAAATTTATCTCAATAAAGTAGTTGGTAACTCGCAAATTTTCCCGTGATTGAATTTGCTCGGAATTTCATTGTTAATATAATTGAATACAGTGAAAATTCCAACTCAGATTAATAAAGCTTTTATATACAGATATATGAAATATAATAAATTCATCGTGAAATGATTTAAATGAAGTATGAAATAATATTTCTAATCATCTCTTAAAAATTCTATTAAGTTTCTCATACCTTTCGATGCCTCTGCGTGCAGTTATTAAATATTTTATAAAATAATGAATAGAATTAAAAGCAAAATGAGCATAATTATTTCCTAATGGAATTTGTTTTTTAAATCATAATTTATAACTTACCAAGTCCTTGAATTACTGCAACTTCGATGCAACTTCTGGAAAGTATTTCTTGAATATCCATGGGGAAAAAGATCTCTAAGTTGGTCGAAGAACGATGTCACTGAGAATGGCGTATTGCTCTTACTACCAAACTTCACAATCAATTATATGTTACATGTTTGATTATTTCTCTGGCATTGCATTTGATCAAATGAGCAAAACTACAGAAAGTGTGCAATTCTCGTTTCTTATTTAAAAATCTCCCATAACATTTATAGAAAATTGCTTTGACATTCTCGAATCGATAATTCCTCGGTAAATCTATAGGATTAGATTCTGGAATTCTAAAGCGAATTTTAGCAAATCCAAACTTTGCCTGCAGTAGGGAAATTGAAAACAAGGTAAAAATTAAAAAGATAAATTCTAGTTAACAAATGATAGTGGACTAGTTGGAAACAGTATAAATCCAACTGTTGACATTGTTTTTAGACAAGTATTCAAAGGAGTTTAATTTACAAAGTGAACTTATAAGAAACCGAGTCTCCAAAATTTAATATTTGTTTCAATTATTCTCATTTCAACTCTTACAGTCATCAATCCTAAATTGAGTTTGAAGACAGGACTTCAAATTTAGATTTTATGTGCTCTTTCATTTAACTGCATGATTTTGAAGATTTAAAATCTGAATAATAGTTTTCTATTATTAAAACAATTATTTTCAACATTTTTATCACTCAAATTTGATTCTTGCTTCATCCATACTTTAACAATCCATCCATAACAATTCATCCATACAATCTTAAATACATCCATTTCAGCAAATTTCATCTCTTAGAATGTTAGAGATGCAAGGAACTTCGGTAGCCGCCATAAGGCTGAAGAGGGTCTCAAACAGGCCGTTTACTTGTTCACAAGTGTAAAAGAGTTCGAATTTCGCTGCCAGGTATTTTTACTCTCGTTGATTTTCTTATAGTGCACGTTTGAGAAAATTTACAATAGTATTATGGCATTCTGATTCCATATCAACAATCAGAATTAAACATAATCCTGAGTTTTTTTCCTAGGTTCTCTTCCTCATTGTTTACTGGTAACTTCAGGAAACATTGCATGTTCTCAATCCAGTCACATGGAAATGCGTAAATTAACCCCATGCAACTTCAACTTTTATCATCAAAAATCCATTGTAAAAACGACGAGTTAAAATATGAAATTGCATACCAAAAATGGAAATAATGAAAAAATGTTCGAAAGAATGGCGTTTATGAAAAAGACGATACTGTTGAAACAAGGTTAAGTATTTGTTATAAACAGTCTAAAACACAATTTTTTTCTGCGGTTTTCTATATAGTCTAAACCTAAACACTTTGTTAGATTTTTCCAAAATGGATTTTGTTAGACTAATTCTACAGTAAATTTGATCATTTCATTTGCGTTTCCCTACTAAGTTTCACTTTTGGTATGTTCCTAATCAATTTCAAATATTAATGAATGTTTTCTTTAAAGTATTCATTTTAAGACATTTTAAAACATCTGAAGAACTTCTGCCGAAACATTTAAAGACGCTTCATCTTGGCTCAGGTCTTCTTAAATTTGGTCGATTTCAGTTTAAATAAAATTTAATAAATGCATTCAGTACATGTCGGAATTTGAACTTCAGGCTATGAAAATGTGTAGAAAATCAAAAGTATAAAAGAATTTATGCTAAATTAAACGTGACATACTATATTTTCAAAACAATGAAGAATATATAATCAAGGAAATTATACAAGTACAATTTACCTATGTACCAATTTACTCAAAGAAGGAAATCCGATTAATCAGTTTTCCACAATAACTACAAAAATCCTCGTAGAATTACGATTTCAAATGCAGCGAAATCCCTGAACCTACTGAATCTAACCCTAAGTAATGAATATTTCGCAATTTATTTACAGAAAATCAGCGATCATTACTTGAAAAATACAACAAAATCGATGACTCGTGAAAAAGAAATTTTATTATTTCTCTTAATAAAATAGGACGAAGATGCCCCGCCTCCTCCAAACAAACAAACAAACAAAAACCAATACCAAAAACAATCTTATTTTGAAAACCATTAGTCAACAACCACGATCGAATTTACTTTAGAAAGCTGGATTTTTTTAATTACAATCAAATCATTTAATCACTGAGCCATAGCCAACTACATATTACTCACATATTCCACGCTCTGCACATTCTGCATTATTACAATCCAACAGAACTCTTACTTCATGCTGAGTAGTAGTACCTGAAAGCTACATTTCTCCTACTAAGATCAGTACTTTCACACCACACATATCCACGTTTTTCACTCTACACTCAATACATCATGTTATTCCACAGTTTTCACACTACGCAAATTTACCTACTTCCACCATTCAAATGCCATATTCCACAACACATCTATCACCTTCCAAGGATTACTCACTCCTACTCATTCCGCTCACCTATCCAACTACCCTCTCCAACTAACAACGGCACTCATCCCATACATTATTCACTCCAACAATTCACGCTAAAGTATTTCCCACCCCTGCAATCCAACAGCCCTCACCTCCCGCATCACCCACTCCAACCAAACAGCTCTTCCTCCACTCATAACCCACAGAAACCAAACAGCTCTTCCTCTACATATTACCCACTACAACTAAATAGCTCTTCCTCCTCTCTAAATAGCTATATTACCCACTTCACAAATCAAACAGCGTTCGCTGAACTCATTATTTACACTTGCAAACAACTGACATTCACTCGGCGAATTACCCACATCAACAATCCAACACTGCGACCCAAATATTTCAAACGTTCGCATTTCCATTCCACAGAGCTTCCAAATTCTTCTCATTGGCTTGTTTCGTAATAACTCATTCCCCACGCTACTTACAACCTCAGTCTCATTCTCAGATTTCATGCATTTCCCACTTCTAGGACTCAAATATCTATAAAAAGCTGCCACCATTATTCATAATTTTCACTCAAAACTCTGTACATTATCCATATCCACAGTTATCGTCTATAGTCCTCTTGCTCTAAATATTATTCATTGGTAGAATTTACAGTTTTCTATTCCATATATTGCATTCGCAGTTTTCAAACCACATATTGTTAACTAATATAGAACATTCATTATATATATTGCCACAATGACTTTGCATAATATTTACCTGGCGAAATTCTAGAGGCTAAACTTAAAAGAAGACTCAAAAAATTTCTTCATATCGGTACTATCTATCCACTCAGTACAATTGATCTAAAATAATTTCCGATTACTATCGTTCTAGCAATATTCGCATTTTCCCTCTTATGCGACCTCATATCACACGCTAAATTAAGATGTTCTGAAATTGAAAATTTTTTACCGTTTTAAAATGACAAAACATTTTAAATAGAATATTGAGTTTTCTAAAACTCTGCACACCATAATTTCTTTCAACGTACGACATTCCTTTTTGGACTCATTTCTCGATAATACAAATTTTCAATTATAAATTGTTTTATAACAAGTAGGTTTCTTTGATGATCTCAAATAAGGATGGGACAAAAACTGCCGTTTTATATAAAAAGATTACTAATTTGTTCTAATTTTTAGATTGTTACAATTTCGAAGAAGCATTCAAAATTGTCCGATACATATTTTAAAAAGTTCCATTACCTATTGATTACATCGATTTTTTCCCCTGGAAAATATTTCGTCTTGCCAGGCCACTGAACATTATTTACATCTAAAAAATGTACAACATTGCCGAGTTCCTTTTTAGCGTATACTTTCCAATCTATAATTTTTCCAGTCATTGTACCCAAGAAATAGCATTAAAATTTTGTCATCTAATTTAATTACGCAAAGCATAATCTTGTTCAAAAATAAGTTCTTGCATACCACCAAAACGCATTTTACTGATAACTAGGAACTTGATTCCGAGTTGATTTTTCCCTCCAATAAGCATGGGATAGTGATTTTTAATGAAAAAGTAATGCATGTCCCATTGGTTAGGCTCTATGATACGATGTTATTACCAAAAATTTTCGTCCGGAATCAAATTTACCATACTCTCGTCAACCATTGCCATTGAAAATTCCAATAATTACGGAGACTAAATTGTTCAATCTATCTGAATGAGAAAAAGGAAGCAACAAGAAACTTGAAACTCTGCCATTAAGCCGGAATAGTGAAAAGTAGATTATTACCTATTTTAAAATTATTATTTTTATTACCTATTATAAAACCTTATTATTACCTATTTTAAAATGTAAAAGATAATCCGGTTGGTATATTTTATTGCAAACTTTTCTATTTAACTGTTTATTGATTAAGCACCCCAATGTATGGAAAAAGTAATATTAAGAACTGTAAACTTGTTTCAATTAAGAGATAATCAAAATGTTTAGTTAATTTCGATTTTAAGAGTGGCGACGGCAATCAAGTTAAATCAGATCTAGTTGAGTTTTAACATCACATGAGAACTCTGCACGAGAATGGACGTGTGAGGTCTGACGCTCCTTACGTACTCCGTTTTAAAAAAAATAAAAAAGGAAAGCAAACCCGCTTTAGGCCTTGAACATGTTAGGCATCTCTATCTCCCAGTCGAACCGTACTCTTTAATTAAATTGCCCTACCCCCTTTCTGTAAATAATCTAATATTGTAAATATTGAAATGTTTAGTTCCATTTAATCTTAATAAATTGTTTAACTATTGTTATTTCTTTTTCAAAATGCCCTTTACCCCTAGACGCTTCGTAGGAACCCAAGTTTTTCCACTTATATTCGTAGACTGAAGTTCAAATCCCTAAAAAGCAATGAATACTAGTAAATTTTGTTTAAGTTAATGTAAATTGAAGTTGCGAACCTAGCAGGATGAAAACCTTCCTCAAAATGCATCATTGACCTGCATCAAAGTATTTTAAAGGTTAAATGAAATCACACTGAATTTATCTAAAGTCTTTTGGAAAAAATATTTTTAGTATTAGACTAATGAAATTAATTAGTTATCATTAGCAGAAATGATCAAAATCTTCTGTAAAAATCACGAAGTAATTTTTTTTTCATAAAGATAAATTTTAAATTTCGAATCAAAGTGTTTAGGTTATCGATTATGGCAAATATTGACTTGGCATTCAGCTGCAGTGGAATCCATTGTAATTGGTCAATCCTATCTCTGGCATTTTTTTTCCTCACTATTAGATCATACAATCCATCAATTCTTTTACCTATTTATTATTTTAAATTATTCAAAAATTGATAATGATCGACGGAATTTTTGAAACTGAGTTATCTTACTTGATGCAGTCCATTGTTAGTGGGAAATCAAGTAGAATACTTCCATTAAGAAAATATCAATTTTCTATTATACATGCATCCAGATTTTCTATTTTGCATCCAGATTTGCTTACGAACGATCGATTTGCAGAAATATCACTTTTTTTTATGTGACGCCATTCTCTTAGAATTACTCGAATGCTTCGTAGATGTATTTCGATGACTGTTCCTTGTTCGGATTGAATTACTTTCCGGTAAGAATTGGACCTGAAAAGAAATTATATTAATTATTGCAAAGGTTTAGAATAGAGACATGTTCTATAAATTCAGTACTTTAAAATTTTTTCAAAAACTACTTTTTAAAGAATTTAAAAATAATAATTAGCACAAAAAAAGAAATCTGATAAAAAAAAGTATATATGGCCGGCATGCTTAATGGATGGAAATTAAAATAAAAACATTTTAAACCAAAAATAGTACAAAAATTTCAACATTAACCGAAAATTAAAAGCAGTAAACGTTTGTGCATAAAAATGCGAAGATGTTGAGGAATTGCAAACAGTTCACAATAGCAATAATGGACTGGGTCAGTGAAAATATTTGCTATCAAGAGACATTAGGGTTCCACTCTCACTTTGCATTAAAAAAAAGATAAATTAAAAAAAATCAGTTAAAATTAGAAGTTTTCGTATAATCTTTATACTATTTTAAAATCTAACATGAATAAAAAAGAAACTCGAATAGTTTACAAACTTAGAAATCCATTTTCCTCAAATTTTGTTCACAAAGTTCTTTCAAATGTTTCGTGGCGATTAAATTGATTAATTTTTTAAAAATAAATACAATGTTTCCTTACAGATTAATTTGTTTCGTGTTGTCATTCCAGTAATATGAACATTTTAGAAACATTTAAATTGTATTTGCTTTCGAGATATCACTTGCAATAATTAAATATTGTGTAATTCTTTCAAAATTAATAATTTGAGATAAAAATTACCTTTCGGCAATTTTTAAATATCGTTTGATACTCTCGTTTACTAAGTTGAGTTGTTTTTTATGGCATAAAAGCCATCTTTTGCTAAGCTGCGCCAGATTCTTGAAATTAAGATATTTATATCAATCGATAATAAATATCAAAATATGTAATGTTTACAAAATCCAAATATCTAAAAGCGTAAATCTTGAGTCATGAAAAAGCGTAACAATGATGTATGGGACTGTGCTAAAAAGCGCAGTTAATGTTTAGATGTCATTATAAAAACCAATAATTTTAAAAAAACTGAATAGGTCAACATGCGGGGTTTTGCAAATCTATTCTCCCAATTCAGGTCGAGATTTCTGAAAACCTGCAAGCCGCTGGATAGAAAAACGTGGACATTCTACAAGAATATGTAAAATAGACATAGGACTATTACACACTGAGCAAAAGGGTGTTGGGTCTCCCATCAATAGATGTCGATGAGTGAATCGAGTGTGCCCAATCCTCAACCTAGTTAAAATTGTGTCCAGTTTTCTGCTGTGTAAAGTGGGCCAGAAATCTATTGTAGACTTAATTGTATGGAGCTCATTGTGAATCTATGCATCCCATTCAGTTTGCCATTTGGAATGCAAAATGTGACGTATACATTTCTTATCATAAAGAGGAATCTGAGTTGGCAAGAAAGTAATAGCCAATTTAGCTGCCATATCAGCATTTTCATTTCCTGGAATTCCCACATATGCGGGGACCCAGCATAAAATAATTTAAAAGCCATTCCAGATAAGCTTGTCATACAAGTTTAAAATGTTGAAAAGCAAAGGATGGCTGCGAGCATGTAAAGATAAGAGATTCCAAAGCGCTCAATGAATCAGTGTATATTATATAGTTATCTGCGGAATAATCGAAATAACCGATAAAGCTTTTAAAATGGCAGTTACTTCTGCTGTAAAAATGGAACAAAATTATATAAGCTATTGTGGAAATTGAAATACAAGCGAAAGAAGCATGATCGAAACCTCTAGAGCCATCTGTAAAAATAGGTTTAAATTGATGATATTTTTGATGATGGTCAGCGCAGATTTGCTGATAAATGATATATGCAATGTTTTGTTTATCAAAATGTTGAAAAGGATTCAAGCATTGGATACCATGAGATTTCCAGGGGGGTAAGAGAAAGGATTGTTCAGAAACTATTTGTTCCTTCTCGATGCAGTTCTGAAGGCAAACGAGTCATTCTATCAAAGAATGAGGGTATCAATGATGGTCGAGCAGCCTGAAGGCGTTGTAAAAATTTGTTCTGATTAAAATTATATGGATGACCAGGGTTTGATAAAATTTTAAAATAATGGAGAGACAATATCTGTCTTCTGATGTGTAGAGAACAAATACAAACTGTATTTGAGGGACAGTATCCAATTTTTGGAGAATATTGCATCTTGCAGAACCATAGATATTGCAACCATAGTCAAGTTTTGATAAAATTACTGCTCTGTAGATGCGAAGTAAAGATAAACTGATTGCACCCCATGAAGTGTTAGAAAGAACCTTTAAGATATTCAGAGATCTTTCACATTTATGTTAAGTTATAAGTTATATGAGAGGCAAACGTAAGCTTTTTATCGAAAATCAGACCTAAAAATTTCAATTCATGAAGTACTTTAACAGGATGACCTTTTAGACTTGTCTCCGGTTCAGGATGGAGATTGCGTTACCTACAGAAGTGTACAACATTTTTTTCAGGAGAAAATGAAAATCCATTCTTATCACACCATCTTGTGAGTTGATTGCATTTTGAAGCTGCCTTTCTATAAAAGTCATACTATCCCCAGAACAAGAAATGTAAAGGTCGTCTACATATAAATGGCCTTTCACATATAAAGGTAAATGGTCTAAAACAGTTGATTTTTAAAGCAAAAAGAGACACTCAGGACACTTCCCTGAGGAACTCCTTCCTTTTGTACAAACATTTGAATATTCTGAACCCATCTTAACTCTAAAAGACCTTAACTTCAGGAAGTTATGGATAAATATTGGCAAGTTCCCTCTTAAATTACATTTATAGAGATCCTTCAAGATGCCAAAGTGCCAAGCTATGTCATAGGCGTTTGCAATATCAAAGAAAATAGCCACCAAATGTTTTTTACGGAGAAAAGCATTTCGCACATCAGTTTCCAGAGTCAACAGGTTGTCCATAGTTGATCGCCCTCGTCTTAAACCAGTTTTGAAAAATGTTTTAACATTTTGTTATGTTCCAAATAGTATACAAGTCTGAGATTAACTATTTTTTCTAACAGTTTGCATAAACAGTTCGTCAGGGCAATTGACCAATAGTTAGAAGGGTCCAAGGTATTTTTACCAGGTTTCAGAATGTGTATTACTATTGCAGTGGGAAAATATTGTGCTTGCCAAATTCTATTATATAAGAAGAGCAAGTTTTTAAGAGAAGCTTCAGAAAGATTTTTAAGCATATCATAACTTATATTATCAGGTCCAGGTGAAGACTTGTGTACACTATTGAGGCAGGTTTTAAGTTCATAGAGTGTTAATGGTCTGTTATACGAAGCGTTTATTGCAGTTTGGAATTCTAGTTTCTTTTTCCATTAAGTTTTTATAGTTTGGAATGTATTTGTATAATACTTATTACTACTTGTGTCAGCGAAAGCCGAAGCTATCGAATTAGCTATGTCACGTAATGAACTTACCGGAGCATTATTTTTAAACAAGATTGGAATCCGTGATTCGCGGGTGTTACAAAAATATTTGGAACTCTATTCCAAAGTTGCTTGCTAGAAAGCGAAGGGCTGAGGAAGCTCGCATATAGTCCCGTTTATTACGTCTTTGAATCCGTCTAGAATTGGCTTTAGCCTTTTTGAAGTGAATTAAGTTTTCAGTAGTGGGATACCTACGGAACATATTCCCGGCTTTTCTTTGCATCTTATATGCTTTTTGACAATGGTTATTCCTCCATATCTTGCGCTGCCTCCTAAATTTTGTAGAAGTTTTAGGAATTGAATAATTCGCTGTAATTATCAGAATCTGTAATCTGGGCAACTGCTGTATCTATATTAATGTTATTCACCATTTCTTCAGTAATATTAGCCAATGAAGTGAATTTGGTCCAATTGGCTGATCAAATTTATATCTGGGAGTAGAAGACGTCTGTTGTATTCTATTATCGTATAATAAGGGAAAATGGTCAGTATTATGTAAATCCTTATCCATTTACAAATCAAAAAGGGGTAGAGGAAGGGAGAGCATCCAGTGCATGAAAACTGTTTGTCGGTGTATGAAAATAAGTCTACTCATCGTTGTTGATTGACAATGATTATGATAGTCCAAAACCTGTTCCATCTGACCACCTCTGCTGTTAATGTCATTGCTCCCCCAAAGATGACTGCGGCTGTTGAAATCGCCTAGAATAATAAAAGGCCCAGGAAGTTGAGAAACAAGATTATTTAAATTAAACTGCTCAATATATGTGTTTGCTAGCAGGTAAAGACAGCAAACAGTAATCAGAGAGTGTGTATGGATTCGAGCTGCGACAGCTTGTAGTGAAGTGTTCAAGACCAATGGACAGGAAGGCACAGAATTCGAAATAAGGAGGGCGATTCCTCCTGAAGCTCTTTCGCTAGCATTGGCTTTATGAAGAACGTGATAGTCACGCATTAAAATTGTATCATTAGATTTTAAAAACGTCTCTTGCAGAGCAATGCAAGCTGGTTGATAAGAATTATATCTTTGAGATCAGAATTTTTCTGATTCACCCCACGACAGTTCCAAGAAACGAGTATATCCAAAATTCGGAACCAAAGAAAGAATAAAAAGTGTGAAGAAACGGGAATACTAACTGCTCTTTGGAGAGAGTGGTGGAGTAGCATTCTCGGACATTGAATCGTCCTCAGATGTGTTCGCCTTGAGAGAATCATCACATCTTACTTTTCAGTATTAGATTTTTTTTAAATAAAATCTTGCAAAGATAATGTTTGTTTCTTCTATTGTTTGGATGTATCTTTGAATTTCTTGACGGCATCTAACCGCGCCTTCTAGTTCTCAATTTTTTTTCCTCTCTTTCACCTTTTTTTTTACTTGCTTAAACTTTTAGAGGAGATACCTGCGAGAGAATTTTTTAACTTTTGATAAAGACGAATAGTTTGAGTTCTGGTCAGGCAGAGAAATTTGCTGTTCAGAAATTGCATTGGAAATTGAAGGCATCCGAGATGATAAGATAGAAATATCAGTAGGTTGGGACATATTTCTTTTGTTAGGAACAGAATTTGCCTTAGTAGGTTGGATTGTTTTACAAGCCCAACAATTTGGACATGCCAGAACAGAAACAACATCGCCCCCCTGGTAAAGTAGCAGGTATTTATTTTGGTGATGCCTGTGTGTTCTTGTTTTCCAGTGTGATGTGCCGTCTTTTGTTGTAGGGCCACGCTGGGGGAGGTTGTGCCCACCCACCCCTCTGATTCCACTTCGACTCAAATTTGACAACATTTTTCTAAATCCATCGGAACACAGGACAGCAAAATACGCTAAAAAATAAGCCCCCCGGCTTGGCTACCACTGCCAGCCGGGGGACGGGATGGGTTATTTTAAATTAATAAAGTACAAAATATATAAAAACCATATATCTATAGCCCGAGGGCCCCGACTTTCAGTTGTTCCGGTCCCCAGCCATACCTGCAAAAAAAGAAATAGAAGATAACAGATAATAAATAATTTTAACCTGGGGCTCTGATGGTGAAATGAAACGTAATGAGATGAAGTTAGGGGGAGGGTGGAAATTTGTAACTTAAAAACTAATATAAAATAAGAGAATACCACCTGTAGTCACTTCCCCTACAATAGAAATACAATTTGTACAATTTATAATAAATATAGCTATAAAAGCACGGTAATAATACTTAAATAGTCTAACTACATCACACTCACACCCATGTTAGTAAAATAGCCCGACGGGCCTTCCTCCTCCTCCTCTACGGCCCGCCTTTAGTTTTTACATTTTTATTTATGTTCTTGCCCAGATGTGGGACCTTACAAACACTCCCCAACGTTGTGGGTTGAGAAGTTAAAATACCTATGTGCTTTATCACTATGTCTAAAGCACTGCCCCTGTTCTGGGCAATGATTGTAAAATTTATACGTTTTAAATAAATCTGATCCGAAGGCTGGGCTGGGCTGGGCTGGATTTCATCCCCGTTCCTCCCACTAAAAGTTTTACACCTAACTCGGGTAAACCCGGAGGTACGTGGGCATCAACTTTCCAAGCATCGAAAATGTAAAATTTCGTTAAGTACTGTAATGTAAATAGACTCAAAATTTTAATTTTTACAGCATCAGACATTTTTTTTCTCCGTATAATATTGGTTAAGTTTTAATTTCTTGTATGATATCGACAAATAGTTAAAAAGTTTCTTCAGCGTGAAACTAACCTTTTTACTAAATCTATCGTGTGACCCTGGTTATTTTTTGGCGATTAATAACTTACATGCAGTTAATAGTACGTGAAAAACAAGTTTGTGTTTTAGACGAATTTGTTTCCAACGATTGGATTCAAAATATATCATGAAACTACTGTTGTATTCACGAGATCATACAAAATTTAATATATTTAAATTATTAAGTTTGAGTTATCAGGCAATGTTAACCAATTATTCAGTTTTCACCCAATTATTGCATGTTTATGAAAGCACAGATCGACAGCCAATCAAACTCCTTGATAGATTTGGTTCCAAATTCGATACATACAAACAATTTAGATATTAAACCTGCGTATCAAATTTTATCAGTCAAGCTCACAGCTTTGTAGTTATTGTGTTAACTTGTATTCGGACAGCCAGGCAGCCAGATTTTTTTTTTAATTTGCTCAGCTCTAAATTTGATAGAAATCTATAAATTTGAAACAGACCATCACCATATTTCATCCATCAAGTTCAAAGTGAATTATTGCGTTTGCTAACAGACATTATACGAAAAATGTGTTTTCTGGACTTGGGAAAATCTGAAAAATTAAAATAAGCCGAAATATCGAGTTCGAATTTTTTAACGATTACAATATTTTCTGTATACATCATATATGGAAACATAAAAGTATTGCTCGTTTCCGTATCCTGAGAGATGACCACTTTTCACGATTTCACTAAGGGGTGACACGCTGAAGGATGTATGTATTTTATTGTTAAATGTAAACATCTCCTTTCCTCTCGCCCCTATTTTGCCGAATTAAACCCATCCCAAAGCATACGCAAAAGCACGGAGGGTTTTAGAATCCGTTGATAAACAATATTTCGTCGACTTTGTATTTATAACTGAAAATGCATCCAACAATAATAAAAGGATAATAAAAATCCAATTTTTTAAAAGTTTCATTCTAAGCGATGTCTGTCACCTTCAAAATTTTTGAATTATTACTTGCAAATGAATTTGCATTTGTAGCATTAAAACTTATATAATCAAAATTTCAGCTAACAACTTTATTTACATCTATTATTATAGATCTATTTAAGACTGTCTCTTGAAAGACGTATAAAAGATGCGTTACTGTATAATAAACTAGCCGCCTTTGGCGACCAGCCGGTTCGCCAATCTTAATGTTCGTTAAAATTTTAATAATTAAATATTTTATGCAATTCCAACTTTTAAAATATTTTGCTGAAGAATCTATTAAACTTCAAATTTTGATAGTCATATAATTCACTCATAATATTATAAAGGCCTTCAGTCATAACGTGATATGTATCTCTCATTTTCTGTTACCCCTCGTAGAATTTATGCTTTAAATTAAAGTGTAAATGATTACTCTGCAATTAATACAATAATATTTTTTACTGAAACAAAGCATTTTTTTAAAAATATGATTACTGATAGAGTCACTGAGCGTTTAAACTTTATGGGCACTAAAGAATCTTTCTTAATTTATGTAATATCTCAAGAATTTGTCAACATTTTCAGATTAATTAACAATGTTTAATTTTAAATGCATCAAACACTAAGAAAATAAAATGAATCGTTTAAAATAATCGGTCTAAAACAGGTTTAAAAAAACTACTTAAAAAACGATGTACTTAAAACTATAAGCATATACAAAAAATATAAAATATATAACTAACATAAATACAATTTACTTACAAAAGCATGCAACTAACCCAAAAATAATTTAAATCATCCGTTGAAGTGGTTGTCATGACAACAATCAGAACAATGCGCATTCGTGAATTTTCTTCACCAGTTAGGTAACGGAAATGCGTGAATTTTTCTACGCCAGTTGGGGTAACGCTGTGCAGATTATACATTTTTAATTTCCTTTATTCTGTGTTATTTTAATTCAAAAGTACTTCAGAATGAATCTGAAACATGGATTAATTAACAATGTTTAATTTTAAATGCATAAAACATTAAGAAAATAAACAGAATCGTTTGAAATAATCCACCGAAAAATGTTAACCCTAGCCTCATTACTGTTGGGAGAAAAAAACAACTGAGCCTTACTCATTTGGCGGTGGGGAAAATGGAAAATTATTTTGGCGGGAAAGTTAGTAGTTAGTTGGTAGCTGTATGTCAAATGACCTGGCTTGTAGAGCGTCAACACACACCACACCCACCCACCCACACCCACACCCACCCACCCATTTTATGTAGTGAAAATGAATCATTTTTCAAATATTTCGTTTATTAATGACTTCCACTCTCTTAAAAATGGCGAAAATTCACTTTTAAAATATCATCGACTTTAAAAGAATAAAAACTATTTCACAGATAATAAAAATTATTATCGTATTTACTAGCAAGTAAAAAATTTACCTTATTCCAATTTACCAAAGTATTCTAAGTTCCATCATGGTACCAAAAACCCAAAAAGAGAGCTAAAGAATAGATTATTTGTACTCCATAGAAGAACTAGCATAGAAAAAATCAAATTCAGTTTAACTATACAGATATCAATGAAAATTCTATCAACATTATATAAAATACCACGCAATAAACTCCAGAGTGAAAACGGAATAACAGGATTGCTCTCTCAGAATAAAACCAGCTTCAATTAATTCGTCTTTCTCTTCTAGAAATTTCGACAATATTGCCGCTCAAATGTCATGGTGGTTAAAAGAAAAATCATAGATATTCGGATTCGAACTCAAAAAAAGCATATGCTTATATACTGAAAAGATCTTAGTTTACTTTAATTGCATTATCGTTCTTTCAAGTTTCCATACCACACCAAAGGAATGACAATTAGTCTTGGAATCAGATTCAGCGGACGTAAAATCACATGACGGATTGTTGATGGAATTGGATTTTGAACCTGATATAATCTGACAGGGCCCTTACTAAAAAGCCATTGCAATTTTAATGATATCTGGACTATGAATAGAATGGTCGTGGGTTCGAAATCTAATTCAGTCGAAGGTTCGCTGTATTGTGGTGTTGGTACAAAATCTGATGAACATCTACAATTCTGGCGACAGAAATACATACGAAATTTTATTTATCTACATACGGTTTTGAGATATCATGTTTTACATGCAAACAGACTATTCTGTGAGTGAATTTTATCCGAAATTTGATGGAAATTATTATTTCGGTATTATGAACATATCATACTAAATAACAGCTGTAGAGTTATAGTGGTTTTATACCACCATGGTCAAACTAAACAAACATAATTCCAATAGCTTTTTTCCCTCAATAATCGAGAATTTTAAAACGTAGAGATTCAAAATGTTAAGTCAAATTACAAGAGAAATAGAAATGAATGAGAATATGAAAAAGAGTCATTGTTTTAGCTCATTTATAGACACTTACTTAATTTGACATTTTGTATTAATGCGCTTTGTTTCCTTCTCTGTCTTTTTGTAAGTTCGGTACAAATTCTGTAATCTATTTTATATTAACTTCATGATGACATAAAGACTTGAAACTTTTAATACAGCTCAGAACTGGATAACAATGCAATATTAATTCACTTTTTTGTCTGTACAAATTTTGCAATCGATTAAAAATTTATTACTCTCCTTACCGATAGATGACGCCATGTCAAGTGGTTAGCTCATGGGGAAGTTAGCTTTAAAAGGATTGCAAAATTCCATACATACAAGGACAAAAAGCAAAAATAATTATTTAAACAAAGAAAAAATGTAGCACGTTTTTAAAAGGAACTAAATATTTGTAAACGTGGATTTTAAAAATCAGTAATCTCAAATTTTTAGGACAATCTGAATGAGTTAGGAATCTTTGAAAGTGGGAGGAGTTATTCTATACATTTTAGTCCGTTTTGAAAACATGGTATATTAAGAAAAAGTATTTAAATATTTTTAAAAGTAAGTCTGAAGTATATTTTAAAGATATAATTTAAAATGTGATGAAAATCAGTGAAGAAAAAACAAAAGTAACATCAATAGAAAATTAAGGTTATTTGTTCAACAAGATTAAATTTCTTGATTGTTTTCTCAGAGAAATAAAAACTTTAGTTAAATACAATAAATCTCAAATGCATGAGAAACAAAAATCTCTATACATGGCAGTATTTTAAAGAAAAAAATATTATTTCCATTTAGTCACTAGAGGGTACTTTAGATTAATAATAAAACTTCGTTTACATTATTAATAGCATTTCCAATAACCAAACAAGTTTAATTCTAGACACTGGTAGTTGAGGATGTTTTAATGGCGTTGTATCTTAAAAACCCGGAATTTCCTTGAAAATAATTTTCAAATTTTGAAGATTTTTAATAACATAAATAATATAAAGTTGAAATGCAAGCATAAATGATTTTCACAAAATCACTCAAAGTTAATTATTTTTCTTTAGTTCCATTGTATTCATATGGTTGATAATGAAAAATATGGGAGAAATTTTTTTTTAAGAATTTCAATTGATGGGATTTTAATTACAGTCTAAAATTAGTCAATTTCAAAATTTGAACTTTTTTTTTGCAAATTTTTCAAGTTAGAAAAAAAAAATATTCGGAAAGATAATTTGCAATAAAAATAATCAATTTAGTTTCTCTGGATTGAATGAAAACAATATAATATATCGCAATACATCTACTTATAAGTATTAGGTTACTAAACCGTTTCCCGAGATAAAAATTTTGGCAGACATATCTATCTATGTTTACTTAAGAAGGATTATTTCAATTAAAATGCTGCGATTACCATTAAATGTTTTTTCAATCATTTAAGAAATAAAAGTTCTAAAATTCTAAATTGCTTTAAATTCTAATAATGTTGTTTGACATTATAAGCATAATAATAAATTAAAATGATTATGAAATCTCATTCAAGTAGACCCATGCTATCACATTATGCAGCAAAAAAGGAGTAATGCGTATTTTGAATTAATTGGAAAATAGGTAGGCCTATTTATTACATTTGGAATTATGCTTTGAACGACATTCTAATGAGAAAGCTTTAAAACAAAGAATCCAGAGTTGCTATACTTTTTTTTATCGAAAACTGAGGGAGTTCTGCCCTATGGTCTGCCTAAGCATTCCTTAAAATAAGATAAAGAATCATACCAAATACTTTATGAAATAAACCTAGTATAAAGCATGCTTACATTTATTAAATAGTTCAATTTTCAAATATTCCCTTCAGTTATTGTTCTCAAAATCTGCGAAAAACGATAATTTGTGAATAATCCCAAATTTCACTCCTTATCAAATTAGCTGATAACGATAAAAGGAAAACACATGACAGACTTTCAGAAGCTAGAAAATTGGTCTGCAAACAGTGTTCTTTTTAAAACACGTGTTTATCTTGCCTAAATATAAGTTATTTATTTTAGGCCTCGGTGGTTTAGAGGGACAGATGGTATTACTGTATTTTAAAGATGCTTTACTCCCCTATTTTTTATGAAGTAACAGAGTATGCGATAAAATTATTTATATCAAAGACATTTGTTATAGTGAAAATTCGAAAAAGAAAGTTATGATTTAAACGATAAGAAGCAATGAATGACATGGAAGTGATTGAACTCAAAGAGCCTTTAAGAGACTGCAAGTAAGTTATAGGTATATTAAATATTTTTAATGTAGGTATAAAATTTATATTTAATATAGATATAAGTTATTTTTTCTTCAGATATGAGAGTTTACTATTACATTATAAGTTGGAAAATAAATTTATTTTTATATACGGTCATTTGTGAACAAAATTTTTTGGCGATAATATTATTCACTTTTTCTCTAGAAATACTACAAAATAAGATTTTCTTATTTTGTAGATAATTTTGTTATTTTACTATTTGCTGGATAAATTTTTAAAAAAATGGTTTTATTTGGCTAATGATAAAAAAGGTTCGTTCATTTCAATTCAAATTTTTATTTAAAAAAAGGATTCAAATTCATAATAATCGTGATGGGTTTTTTTCTCATGTCAGTGGATATCAATTACGTACATTCATTTTTGATTTTTGAAAGTGGCTGCTGATTTTTCAGAAAAAGGAAGTGCTATGACATATACTCTAATATATAGTTTCAGGAACAAAAGGCATATTTTGGACATACTACTTTGTAAGTAAAGCATCGCATCTCATTTTTCTTTTTAAAGAATTCTTTGAGACTGAAATGTTTTTGTTACCTATGCAGTACAAATAAATATTAACTAAAATGTCGTGCTTCTTAGTGTGATGTTGTAAGTTATAAATTATTTCCAATTCTATAAATATAGTTCATTTTATTTTTCTTATTGAATATTTAATGTTTAGTCTCTTACTGTGTGAATAAAAATACCTTTATAAAAAAAATTTCTGATTGTATATAGCAATTTTTAACCCAAGATCAAATCATAAGTATTTTTAGCCATGAAGATTGAAAATCTTTAAGCATTTTGATTTTAATAATTTATGAATGACCAATATGTATATTGTACTTTAAATTGTATCAATATTGAAATCGCATTAAAATAATTGCCAATATTGTATAGAGCATACTTATTTTAGTATATCCCTTCTCCCCCCCCCCTTTCAAATGTATTATTCAGGCATACAGTAAGTTACCTCAAATAGAGCGATGAAAAAATGAACGAATTAATACCCAAAGTCTCGATTTTTCTAAGGCTGTGCAGATAACTATTCCTTCACTGATGACGGAATGTACCTCCTTGAGAAGGTTCTACGCACTGTATATCTGTAATTTTCAGCTCTCATGCTGTTATATGAGATAATTCGGTTATTCAGTTATTCCACTTCTCCTAGGCTGTTTAGGGTTTCTATGTTATGCGTAGGTACGAAATATTATTCGTTCGGACAACGGAATTATTCTTTACAATGGAGGTGCAAAATATTATTCGTTATGGAATAATGATCCATTCTTTTCTTATTATTAGTGATTGAAGGTCTGTCCACAAACCAGTTCGAAGGTGGCGATATCAAAGATATCTGACCGGACCACCGCCACCGCAATACTGACTGGAACTGTGGTTGAGTCTTAAAGGCCATCACCGGCCATGGTACAACTCTTCCCTAAAGAATTACGTCCCGTCATCGATGGGAAGAGTCAGACTTCCACCATTTTGTATAACCTCCAGGGTGGGGAGAACCAACCGCCATGCCGGAAGCTTCTCATCCTCATTTAGAGGTGCCCCCCGGGGGAATCACAATAAAGTATAAATGTGGCAATAAACATTCTATAAGACTGTTTTCAATTTGTACTTTGCTTGGATCCGGTCAGACAAAGGAATATCAATAACAAAGAACAATCGAATGACTTATGATTGATAACATACTTGTTTTCGTTTGTCGCTTTACTTGTAAGCTTTACTTATAACTTTTATGCATAAATTTGATTTTTTTAAAATTTTTATTTCCTCGTATATGAAGGGAAAGTATTGCAATTGTCAAAAAAATCGAGCTCGAGATTTGGACGAATATCCCTCGATTCAGACCTCCCGAAAAACACATTTTTGGAATTTTGTCTGTCTGTAAACAAGATAACTCAAAAATAATTTCAGCAAAATATATGAAAGTTGCCATATGGATTTAAAACCAAATTTGTAAATTTCTATCAAATTCTGGACGTATGCTTCTCAGAGAAAATATTCTTTCGAACATCTGATATTTCTCAGAGTAAATATGTCTATTTGGTTGTTGAAGCAAAAATAAATTCGATAAATACATAAAGTAAAGAGCTAGACTGATAAAATTTTGTACATAGATTTAAATTTATCTAAAATGTAAATTCTTATCGTATTTTGAACCAAATTTTTCAAATTGTGACCGTTTGTCGGTCTATACTTTCAAATGCAAGTAAACGCAATGACTTAAATCCGTGAAATTCGGTGTGTGATTTGTGAATATAGCTGTATTTTAGTTTCTATCGGTTGGAAAAAACAGAAAATAAATATTCAAACAATAGATTCAGTAAAAATGATAGATCCATGCTAAATGTCTATATTTTATCATTATTGTTCGCTAATACTATGCAATTTATTCTAGGTTTTACTCCAAAATTTCACTAAATTTTCAATTAATACCTAATTAAATTTTTTTAAAAATTACTTAGAAGTATGCGTTCTCATCCTCCCAAGTATACATATGTGCTAAGTTTGGTAACTCTAGCCCAAATGATCTGGACTGTAGAGCACCAATACATATACCCATTCCATTCATCTTTATTATTAGTAAATATATTTTAAACCAGCAGATATTTAACTTGTTTGTCGAGAGTATATAATAATTTATTTTTCAAATAGAATATATAACTTGGTTTAATAAAATGTCGTCCTTTATTTTTTAAAATATAAATTTCTGGATAAATGTTTATTAATGATATTTTTTTTCTATATGAAAATTTTAGGCAGCATATTTCTTTTTAAAAAAATCATTCAAAAGCAATTTAAAACGAAAATCCATTTCAAAGGTAAAAACTCCCGCACTGCTGCATTATTACAGGAAAGATGCATTTAATATACAATAATTAGACATTTAAGAAACTGCTTCTTTTTTCTTAAATAAAATGTGAGAAAAAATGTTTTTGAAAAGCAATACGCAAAAAAGGTATGGTATATATATAAAAAAATAATAAAAGGTAACAAAGAAGAAAGTGAAAGCTTCATTCAACTGTAAACAATGACAAATTTGGCTGGAAAAATTTCATTTTGAAGCCAAATCCACTAATCGATTTCTCGAATGCTCGCCAAGGAGAAGTTTCCTTTAATTCGAAAATTTGTCATTGATTGAATGCAATTGCCCAGTTAGAGAAACATTTTAAATTCATACATTTACCCAGTCGATTTCATACTTGCGGCTCCAAGATTTTTTTGATAAAGTCTTTCTGGAGTCATACCCAAACTTAAAGAAAATGAGTCTCGAAAACGAAGAGTAAGTATTATTATCAACCTGTTGCTATTCATTTTGTTTACTTTTCTTTCTGATAAACATATTCTTTCAGTTTATGTGTATAGATTATTAATTTGAAAATATTTTTCAGCAATTCTTACTTTCAAAACTGTTTTGGAAACTATATGAAAAGCAATAACTCACAGTTATAATTTTAAAATGAATTATCATGTAATAACAGATTTTTTTTACACTAGAATTTTACTCAAACTGACACTTTTCAAAATTAGAAGATACAATTTCTTTCAATTTTTTTTTTATTTTTTTGAAATGTGTAAAAAAAAGTTTTTCGATGTTTATTCGAATAGAGTAGTTTGTAAGTATTGTACAACAATTATAAATATCTTGAATAATTAGAAATATTTTGCAGCAGTTTTTTTAAAAAATCTTTTTCAATATTAGCTGAATAAGCTATGATAAAAATAGCTCATTGCAATAATTTTTGAATCATTTTATAGTGCAATGTCGAATTATTCATTCTCAAATTTTACTTAAAATAATGTTTTTTAATCTCTAAGATTTGAAGCCACTATCTCTTCAAATTTCTGATTTTTAAATATTTTATTTACGAAATACAGAATTCAAAAATAAAGAAACAGCTTTTTTTTGTTACAGTTAACGTATTTTATGCAGTTTTATTTAATTCAAATTAAGTTCATGAAACAAAATGCCTAACTTATAAATATCTTTAGTCTGCTAAAATGGCGACTAAATTTTAATATTTTTAAAGAATTTTTCAAAAAGTAATTTACCATTATTATGTTATTGAAAAAATATCATAAATAATAAACCTCGTTACAATACTAAAAAAATAAACCTCTGTGCTAATATTTAGAAATTTTTATTTATTAAAAATTGAGCGAAATTTTAACTTTTCTGCACTAGCTTCCAAAATTTTAGACCATTTTTAGATTTAAAAATGTAAAAATGTTTTTTTTACTACCTATGCAAATTAAGTTAGATAATAATTTAAAAAAATTTTTGATCATTTCTAAAAAATATTTTTAACATAGTTTTAAATAACAATTTTATTGTTTCAATGAAATTGAAATGGATTTCATTGTTTCATTAAATATACAATTGCGTAGTTTTTTTCCATAATTGAAATATAAATATTTAAAAAAATATTTATTATTATTATTAATGTACTTTACATGAAGAAAGAAAATGAAGTTACTTTCGTACTATCTTGTATTAACGTGCTATTAGAAGATATATTAATTAAATAGCTATGTTTTTAATGAACTTGAATTCATTAGAAAGATTCATGTACTTAATAAAAAGAACAGGTGAATGGTTATTAAAAAACTCTGTTTGAATATTTGTCACAATTTGATGATTCACCATTGTTGAAGGAAACAAAAACATCAAGTTTTTTACTACTGAACCTTTACAGCATAAAACATATTTTTATATCAATTTAAAAATTTAAAAAAATTAGCTTTTCAGTAATACCAGTTTTAATTCCGTATGATTTTATTTCTATAATTTTAATAATTTTTTAAAAATATTATTAATTACACATTATAATTATGTTTTGTATTGTTTTATTAGAGTATTTATATCCATGCTTGTTGCAATGATATTAATCTTTTATTTATTGAATTATTTTACCATAATTTTTTTTTATTTTTATTTTTGCAACATTAGAAAAATTTTGATACAGAATAATTCCAGGAAAGAGGCAAAAATCCCTTTTAAATTAATTAAATAACTTAATTAATGCAATTAATAATAATAATTTTTTAATTCCTATCTTTAATTGACACTATCTATTGCATGCAAATGAAGCTACGATTTTCGTGTACTTTTGCATAATAATCATATTATGAATATATCGCTATGATTTAATCATAGTGATATATTTGTAATAGATTCAATTCGTAATCATATGATTAAATACTTTTAAATGCCGTGGGTATATAAAAGGTTTAAATAGATTTTTCTTGTGTATATTAAGTTTTCTGTCACTAAGAGTAAATTTTTAAAAGGAAATGGCATATTAATCAAGCCTAAAACATTGTCAGTCAAAGATTTTTCGGATTAAAAATTCAAATGTCATGAAAGAATTATATAATTTTTCTTCTCCTTTGATTGTAACTATTAAATTCTTAATAGATGCATTTTCTTCTCCTTTGCCTTTTTGCAATTATTAAAAATTTTCTTCATTCATCGATTAATATATAATAGTATTAATATTTTCGCAAACATCGATAGGACATTGATATATCAAATCAATTTCAATCATAGTCGAAACTATCAACTGAAACATCGATAGCATCGAATTTCTCGATATTTTTGACAGCACTCGTGCAATTTATTTAATTAGTATTGGTTAATTTTTAACCAATACTTTTCTTTTAAACAATACCATCGCTTTTTCATAGCATTGCTGCTATCTTGTGGCAGAACATCTGCATTATGACAATGAAGTTTCTGAAACTTTTATTATCACACCGCTAATTATTGCAGTTTCTTTTTTTAATTAAATTTTGCTTTTCTTTAAAAGTAATCTTGAAGAATTCAATTATTAGTTCATTAATAACCAGATTTTTATGTGATAAAAGTAAGTTTTAAATGAAGAGTATTCAATTTAGCTCCAATTTTAGTATTAATTTTGAAATTTGTTATTTTTTCTGAAGCAGTAATTTAATGTTTTTGGTGCTATAGATTTACTGAATATATTGATGTATGCTGAGTGAGCGAAAAAAATGATATAAAATCTATCAATGTCTACAATGTTTGTGAAAAGGTACTACATTAATGAGACTCAAATGTTTCTAAAAAATTTTTGCACACAAAGTATAAAAGGACAAATCTCATTGAAGAGGGTAAATTATTGTCGTTGATTAGAGAAATCGTAGCCATAACAACTAATTCTCTCAATGGTTCTCGGTCTGTAGACTGTACATCATCTCTGTATACTGTACGAAAGAGAAAATTTCAACCAAGAATATTGGTGGATACAGAGTTATAGATGAGAAATCTGTCAGGGCCAAACATCTTTTCCCTGATATGGTGTGGGAGTTAGGAGATGGGGAGAACCCCTTTCTATTTCGTCCTCGTCAATATTCGCGGTTCAGAATTACGAGGTCCGTCCCAAAACAGTCCCAAATATGCTACATTAATGTAACTAAATTAACTCAAACGTTCTATAAAATGCTCCTACGTGTTATTGATAAAAACTCTTTTTTTTTTTTTTTTTTTTTTTTGAGTTTCCAGAATTTTCTTCATTAATTATTTATACATATACACGACGCTCATACTAAATATTACCTATATATATATATAGTCAAATGCACATACTTACATTTTTACATAGATATGTATATTCTACGTATTTCATGTACATACATATGCATGTATATAATGCGCCATGTATGCACATATGTGTATACAGATGTACACAATTTGTATATAGAAAATTTGTACTACGTACATACTTGCGACTTACTTATATTCATACATACTATATATAATACACATTAATTACTTTAGATTGGTGATGATATTACTCGAGAGGAAATTATCAACTATTTTAAAACGTCTACTGAAATTGTGATTAATGAAGCACTACACGGGAGACAACAATCAATAGTATCGTTTTCATCGATACTATTGATAATTGAATCTTTTGCTTGTGAAAACTATAGACTATACTATATATAGTTGAACTGTTGATGTTTTAGAAGCATTAATGTATTTAAGAAAACAGTTTAATTATACATTAAAATTATTGCAAATGAAATCTTCATGTGGTCTAATGATATAAAAGTTCATTAGATTTTATCATTTTGAAACAGTACGAATTTAAACTTTTACTATCACAAATATCAGTATTATGTCGATATAAATGTTTACTCTTAGCTTGTCAAATGAAGAAGAACAGGAGCAAGTGTTTGTGAAAAAATCGGAGAAACAAAAGTCTGCTGAAAGTGGTGGGAAAATATTATGGAGAGGAACAAATGCCATGATGACATTATTTTTCGTAATGGCTTCTGGAGTTCAGGTAAGATATTTATCTTTAGTTCTGAATCAATTTCATGTTTTTTCTGTGTCGAAATTTTATAATTAAACTATTAACAAGATTTCAAATTAAACTATTCGTATGTAATATCCAAATTGCAAAGATAAAATGGTTTAACCATCTTATTATAAAGCATTTATTTATTTGAAAGAAAATGCAAAGTACAGAAAAAAAAAATCCAATTACAGATCAATTGTAAAATGAAGAGCAAACATATAAACAGAAAAGCTTTAAACAATAAATGACAGCGTAATAAAACATACTAGGTGTTTAATAAGTGTATATATTCAATCTAATAAACATGCAAAAATACAGTAAAAATCACGCAATTACGAAGTTTGAACCCTAAAAGCATCAAAAATGCACGACAGATTTAAAATATAAATATATATTAAATCTCATAAATATTAAAAACGCAGTATGAGTTAAAAAGAATATAAACAATCTTAAAAGAGCATTGCAATTCCAAAAGCTGCATAAAATTCATGATAAAATATTAATAAATACATTACAGATCTAAAAGTTAAATGTATTCAGTCCTAAAAACTTTTATAACCAGGTTAGAAATTTAAAAGCTGTGGACATATGATATTGAAAACACCAAACGATTTATAAAAAAAAATATCTATCTTTTCAGAAATTTAGTTGAATCTTTTATAAAATTTATATAATGAGAATTTTTCTATATGATTAAATTTTACAAACATGTTCTTAAATAAGCAATTAATTAAATGCTCTGACTGGTACAATGAAACGCATGAATTTTTAATACTATCATCAGTCATATTATGAGGATTTTATAATAAACAGGACACAGGAGATACCACGAAAGGATTTCTATCTAAGAATGTCAAGCACTAGAGAGATTTATCGAAGATACATCATATGAACAAATGTGGTTATTTTTTAAAACAAATAGCGCACGAATTTAGTTTGCACTTACTCTAGAATTTCAATTTTATTTTTATAGAATGGTTTCCATATGAAACGTAATATTTAAGATTTGATCGTACAATGCAAAAATACAGAATTTTCAAAGCCAATTCGGTAGAAAATATTTTAGTTTTATGTTTGAAGAAACCAAGTTTTCTAACGTCTTTTTGATTTTATGTCATCTATAAGTTTGGGAAAATGAAGTTTTATTTTGAAGGCAGTTTCAAGATTAATAGCTGAATTTGAGTGGTATAAAAATGGATAAAAAATTTGAGTATTATCAAAAATAACAAACAGAAGGACGCCATTGGTCATTTCATAAGAATAAAGCAATATATATAGTAGTCTATAGTAGAAATAATAGAGTTACATTTCTTGTGTTCGGAAGTAATTTATTTATATACCATTAATACAAATTATATAAGATCACTTTGCATAAAAATAACAACAGTTTAGGATCACATCATATGACCCTAAACAGTTTGAGATCATCAGCAAATAAAATATAATCGTAGAATTTTTAAATAAAGCAAAAGTTATTAGTAAATAAAATACAAAACGTTGATCCATAATTAAAACCTTGCGCCTTTCCAAAAGTATTCGTAAACTTGGGGAAAACAGCGCTATTAAAATAAACATAAAATACTCGATTACTTAAATAAATAATACAAATTGCTTAAATATTAATTCAATCAGTAAAGCTAATATGGAAACATATTATAAACCAAATGTAATATAAATCTACTTTAGTAAATTTTAATCATTTTATTTTTACCTTGTTGCCTATTTGAATCAACAGAATCAACTAATAAATTAAATCATTTTTGATAAGATTAAAATTTGCTATTTCATATTTAATAATTAAATGTAATGTATTTCTTTTCAGTTCAATGACCCGGATCCTTTTCTGTGGGTGGTAAGTAATATCCTATTTGCAGTGGTACTGTGAAAATAAAACTTGTACAATTTCTGTTTATATTTCAAGTTTTTAAAGACTGTCTTTGTACCAATTAGTTATACAATGCTTTTCTTTTTATAAAAAGAGTAAGTAAATAAAAGAAGGGAGAGCAGAATTATATTTCACGCTATAGGAGCAGTATTGACGTCACTTCATGCAACTATCTGAGAATAAAAAACGATAAATTGAATTATTTTCTCATAATATCCACAATTCAATTAATTAAATATTCATTGAAGGCACAGTGGACTTTGAAATAATCAAAATTTGACAGAAACATGAAATTTTGTGTTTATCGTTCCCCCACCAAAATATCTATTTATATTCAACTAAAATAGTGTTATGAGATATTGTTATAGATCACCGGATTCGCTTGTAGTGGGTGTACGGTATGAAAACACAATAAGCAGACCTCAGTAGAAAACAACGACGATGTTTATTTAACACGAAGACACTAACACAGAGAGGACGAATACACAGAAGCGACAACTATATACAGCCGAGACGTACACACAGGACAGTACATTACAGCAAACAGTAGTCTACAAGTAGTAATCGATCACATCACACAAAGCGGCCAGACAAAATCCAGCAGGAGAGAGGAGCTTCACTCTACGGTTTCTCTAAACGGCTGAAGTTCTCACTGTCTCCTCGCTTTAGCTGTATCCTATTGCCGACTCACTACCACACAACTTGATGCTGCTTCCACAACAGGACTCAGCACATAGCCCAGTTCAGAAATAGCTTAAGCTCCACACACGCTGGCACTCCGCCGTTGCTTCGCTATCCTCTCGAAGACTCGTTACTTGTCTACGATACCTATCTGGTTCATTGCAGCTTGAGACTGCCGGCCTTTAATAGCTCCCGGGAGGCAGACCGAGAAGGACAATCAGGCGTATCTCGGTTAATAATGGAGGGATCGTTAAAATTCTCGAAGTTTCCAGCATTATATATTTTGTCGTCAAAGTCGAAAAATTCGTCTCCAAGTCGCCAAGTTTGTCGCCAAGCTCTGGGATCACTAGCTCGGCACCCGAGCAGCATCCAATACAGATGATTATAAATCAGTCTTTCTGGTGATAGAACTAACCGTGCTGGGAAGCAACTTTACAGACTTGTAACAATATATTGTTCAATAAATGAATATTTCGAATGCTTGTGGGGGAAAAAAGCGCCTTTTAATTATTTTCCTCAAAATGGTATTGTAATTAGATTTAAATATCTTTGAAACGCTCCAGGTGTCTTAACGTTTGAAGAAAATTAAATATAATTGATAATATAGATTTCAGTTAAACATTAAAACAAAATATGGTATGCATTTTATATTTCGAATTTTTTTAGACAGTTAAAAGTCAATTTTTTTGGCTCTGAAAAATATAATATTCTAATAAAGATTCAGTAAGTGTGAATAAGAATATTTATAAGAAATTAGCATTTAATTGGAATTACAAAATTAAACATAGTTTTATTCCAAATAAATTTATATTGGATAATTAGGTAAAAATAATAGAAAAAATTAAAAATTGAGTTGCTTGGAATATTTTGAAATTTTAGAAAATTATATATCTTTTAATTAAAAAAAATAATATTTTGTTTTAAAAAGTTTTTAAAAAGAAATTTGATGTGTTTATATTTTAATATATATGCATAAAAATAGTTCATAACTCTAAGTAAATAATTCGCAAAATTGCTTAATAGAGTCAACCTCACCCTTAGATTTCTCATTTTCTTTATTTTGTATCTTTTTTCTTTTTGTTCCAGTATACCTGTAAGAAAAATTAGAAACATAACTCTAATCAGTGGCAACTCTATTTGATATAATGGAAAAAACTGAATGGCCGTTGCTTCTTGTTAACTAATTATAAAAAGATCTTTTCTGACATTGAGAGCAATCGATGTATTTAAACAAAAAGGAAATATCAACAATCGATACTTTGCAATAAAGTTCTATGTGTTAAAATGAAAGCTGCTTCATTTTCACGTTATTCATTGCGAATGCTGTGTCTTGTAGATTTCCTCATGTTGTTAAGTTGATATCGGATATAACACTTCAAATCATGAATGTCGATCGAAAGTTAAAATGAAGAAATGCATCGTCAATATATGAATTATTAATTCTCTTATATGGACTGTTGTAACAAATGAAAAAATCATTTAGATTATATCAATATTTTAAGAAAATTTGTAACCATTTTTTTGAACGTTATACTACCTAACATGTTTTCCATTTACCTTCATGATAACATTATTTATATAAAGATATTTTTCTTTATTCATATGAAGATATTTATTTAAAATATTTTTCTGGTTTAATTTATTGCATTAATTTATTACCTTAATTAAATAAAATCTATTGTGGTTTTGTACGTATGTTCCATATCTTCTCCTAATCTATTTCTAATAATAAATTTCAACCAAATTTTTCACACTTATTATTTAAGGTAAGGGAAAGAATTTTGTCAATTTTTCACAATGCAAAAATTAATTAAATATTAAATAAATTAAAAATTAGCAGAAATATTGTCTTGACTTCTGTAATGAATTCGTAGCAAACGATCTTGCAAGAAATATTATAATGCCATCTTAAAATTCCAAATTTTACATTTTCAGTGATATTAAATTCCTTTACATAGAAAATTTTTTCTGTTTTTATTCGCTCTTTTATAGTTTAATGCAAATGATTTGAAATACGGTAACAATAATACTCCGATTTGATTAACAACTTTTTTTAAAAAAGTTTCTATTTTATACCTTGGAAATTTTTTATTGGTTTAAAATAGTTATTTAATGGTGATTGAAAGAGCTGAAAATAAGAACTCACCTTTCAGCTTCAAGTGATTACAAATTATTGGATCGCAATTAAAATCATTTATAAAAAAATTAATTTTCACATTAAAACTATTATACGTGAAAGTATTTTAATTCCGAACACTGTGGATATATTATCTAGTTTCACATGAAAGTGTTGCATGACGGCTATTTCAAATAGTTTTTGAAATAATTCTGGCGCATTTTCTGCTTTTTATAGAATCCTAATGTGCAAACTATGTTACTATGTTAATGTGCAAACTATGTTTTGAAGTTTCAGAAATATAATTTCAGCCTCTCTATGGAATAGCAGCTATTTTGACGATAAGTGTGACTATTCGTCCGAATATTACTGGTAAGTACACTAATTTTAATTCTTTCTGAACCTTTGCTTTTATTTAGTTTGCAGTAAATGTAAGTAGCAAAAAGAAATTCATATCGAATGGAGGTATAGATGGTAACATCTAAATTCATCAAACAAAATATTCCAAATAAAAAAAAAGTGAACAAAAACTTTTCTTTTTTCAATTAAATCTAGAAAATCGATATGTGTATTTCCAAAAGAAATATGTTCCTGTAAGTTTTTGAGTGATCCTATACATCTTTAAAAAATGAGTTAATAAAATTAAATATCAAAAATTAACCATGAAATAAAAAAATAAAGCAAAACTATAGCTTTTAAAATGTATTACTAAAAAAATAGAAAAAGAGAGTGCTAATGCTTGAAAATCTTTGAAGTTTTTTATAAGTAATAAAACGATTGTATCAATTAATGTTAAATGTAAGCACATCAATTTGATTTTGAAATTCATTTCACCGCTTGTAAGGCGAAAAAGAAGGTCTTTAAAATATAGTGGAGTGCTCACTATAATACTTTTTTCATTTAGTTATATCAGCATCCCTTTTCGAAGCGATAGTAGCGCTATTCCGGTTTAAACTTCTTAATTTTGAACAGTGGTCAAATGACGATGGCGGCACCAGAGCTGACATCATCTGCTTTCCAAAGTTCGTCACGCAAGCAAGGGATAAATTCGCCCCAAACAGGTTTAAGCTACACCAGTCATACTTACATGGAGGTTCTACGGTGGAATCAAGTTTCGAGCCTGAAATCCTCAGGCCTAAGTCAATGATCTTATCGCCAAATCACCGACCCACACTTAACATCTAAAGAAAACGGGAATAAACACTATTAGTTTTCAATCAAAGAAAACAATTCCCTACAATATTTAATGAGTAGAAATTGAATGAATTTTTATCATGGGAAAATATAATCTTCTTATAGTAAGAGTAGTTTTACATTTATCATTTGGCACTTTAAAATAAAATTTTAAAAAAAAAAACCATTTCTTTGGGCATACAGAAGAATGAGAAAATAGCACAGCAAGGATGAGAAAACGAATGCTGGATTCCTTTAAAAGACGAAAACAGTAATTTTTCTGACAATAAAATGAAAGATCGTATAATCTTCGATTCAAAGTAAAGCAATTTATTCATTGATTTGAAAAACACAGGGTAGAAAAATTGCCGTATTTTTTTTATTGGAAATATACCCTTTTCTTTCAACAAAAAGAAAGAAGTGAAAAACCATTTAACCATACTTTAAAGAATTTTTTTCCACTTGTTATGTAAAACCAAATGTTCGCGCAAAACTGGGTTGTGCTCTCATATTAAAATGTAACATTTGTCTCAATCGATCAAGAAATAAGCGGAATGGTATTTAAAATATTTTTAAACCTACTATAATGCTAGAAATGTTAAATAGTGGAAAAGGCAATGGAAACATAAAAAAAAAACACATTAAATCTAGAATAGTTTGAAACTCTAAGCGTTTGTAGAGTTAAAAGCTTGATTAGCCCCACCTTGGAACCCTACAGTCAATTCTCTTTATTTATTTTTTGTTTTAAAGCATTAAAACTTCAAAGCATGCAAAACTTAAAAAAATCTCTAAGCGAGTGGAGTTAATTGCAATTGTTTTTATATAGATAAATCTTTTTTTCCCCAAAATAGAAAAGATATAAGTAAATTATTTTTTTAGAATAATATTGTATTTGTGTACGGATCTAATTACATCAAAACACTAGCTCAGCTTAATATTTAAAAATCCAGAGGCCGATTAAAATTTTAAGACCGCTAAAGATCTCAGCTTTTTGAACAAAATTCTGAGGCCTATCAAATAAATTGAAACGCCGAGTTTTTTACACTTATACTTTTTCATCGATTTAATCAGTTTAATCATTCTATTGATCAGAAATCAATTTTTATGTTTACGGTTTCAGGTGTTATTATATCTATATTTATGATATTCTATTGAAAAAAATTATATTATTTCATATTCCGTCATTTTTTTTTTTTTTTTTCATATTATAGCTTCCAGAATTTGGCGTTACATGTATTGGATCCATGCTGCTTTTTGCATTGGAATGCTTATCTATGTTTTGGTGGCATTGATTCTGGTAGCTACAAATCCTAAATCAGATGGTTCTCTTAATCCTCTCACTTACGAAGAAGGACGGTAAGCTATAATTTTTACTTATGCATACACAATTCATTTGCTCTTTATGCTTATTTTATTTAAAAAATTTGATATATAGCGATTATAAAGTTCCGGGCAAATTTTAAAATGGAAATTGCAAACGAATTATAATAGTTACATTTTTAGAGGATTTTTGGACAAGTAATCATCACTTACTGAAACCATACCTTGCAGTTTAACGGGCCAACTTAAAAGGGCCATTTTTTTCTAGTCATATTATGTTAAAATATTTATAGGCTTGAAATTAGAATAAGAAAAGGGATTCATTTAAATTAATTTAACTTGATTAATTAATTAATCTGGTTAATTAATAATTAAGTAACAAATCAAGACACATCATTTTGTGTAAGATAAAGAACTGAAGCATCTAAGTTTCTGTCTTTCTAAAAAAATTTGTCAGAACTTATGCCAACCTACATAATTTCATACAAAGATTTCTAAATTTGACGGGAAGCATACTTCCCACGGCCCTAGAAAGGGTTAAACCGCCATATTATTCTGTAATTGATATTAAAATTCACATCAATGATTTGGAGACTTCTAGTATCCACAATACCATGATCTATGCAAAAAATTAAATTCTCGTACTTAGTTTTGCATGTTGAAAATAACGAATATTTCATGACTGAATCTCTCTCTCTCTTTTTTTTTTTTTCTAGGGAGATGGCAGGAATCATGATAACTTCTGTTTGGCTGTTTACGTGCAAACAATCTCCTACTATCAGGTAATCGCGGAAATCGTTGCATTCCTTGCGATAATTTATTAATTTAAAATTGAAATCTCATTCAAATATATGCGTTGATTCAATAATCTACAGAGTATATAATAAAGTCTTGAAAAATTTGTACTTCACCTTCCTAACTTCAGAATGGCGATAGTTATAGTTATAAAAGTGGTGAATGTACGATAAGCAATGACCACTTTGGAATTAAAGTCACTATCTGTATCTAAATGATATGAGATACTGGTAAAAAGTCAAAAAATCTTACAAAGCTGAAGAGAATTATAGATTCAGAATGAATAGTTACCTTTATGCCAATGATAGAAACTGTAAACCGCGCATTTGTTTAATCGCGACTTCCAGAATTGTTATGTCTCGAATAGATTATATGCCTCTCAACAATTCTAGGTAATCTGGAAACTTTTGAATAAATCATCTAACTCCGCAAAAGCCATTATAGGCAGTGCTGGTGTTGAGAGAAATTACATATGTTGCAACTTTCACATGAATCAAAGGTTCAACCAACGCTCCCTACAAGCATGATATGGACAGGCAAGTATTGATGTAAACAAACAGGTACAATATCCATTACTAGGCATTAAAAAAACGCTCCTTACCTTCCTTTCCAAACGGACATTACAGATGAAAAATTGCATCTCTGTTTTTCTCGGTACACATTTCGGCAGCAAGATGGGAAAATGTGACTAATGAACATATGAATGTTTCATCCTTTCACGTTTTGTGAAATCACTGTTTTGGAAACAGCAATAAAACTAGCACGCATTTCATATATTCTATATTTAACATTAATATACGAAAAGTGTCTATTCTTACTAAATCGATGATGCTCTTAAACTTTGCAAGTGAATTTTTTCTATATCTGAAATTGATATCAAGACAAAAACGTCGATTACGAATTTTGCTGTCTGGCTTTGCTGTATGCTGCCACATCGTTTATGGTACCACTACTTTAATGTACCTAAGCACCACATTTATAATTATAACTTTTGCAGTTTTGAAGTTAAGGAGTGAGATCCCAGAACTTTCGAAATCCCTATATACAGAGTGGTTATAATTAAAGTTCGACTTTGAAATGAACATAAAAGGAAAACTACTGGACCAAATGTTATCAAACTTGGTAATAATTTGAAGGAGGCCCTCAAAATTTCTTTTCTGACAAAAAAAGTTCGAAAACTCACCACCAGGTGTAAAATGGCGCTGCATGCAATATTGCTAAGCAAAATAGGACATGTGTTTAAAATGTGTTTAATCGTTTCTGAAACGTGTTACAAGGCATGTTCAATGTTTTTTTTTATATATCAAAAGCGCTGTTTATGGTGATAATCTAAACAATTTGACGGAATTGAAAGAAGCGATACACCAACATGGGCGTAACTTTCCTCCTGATATGCTAAGAGCTACTGTTGAGAATGTAGTAATGCGATTTAACTTGCTTTCAGAAAATGGTGGATGCCACATTGAACATGCTTTGTACATCGTTTCAGAAATGATTAAACACATTTTAAACCTATGTCCTCATGTTCTACTTTGCCTAACAATATTACATACAGCGCCATTTCTCCCCTGGTGTGGAGTTTTTGAACTTTTTTTTTTTTTTTTTGGCGGAAAAGTAATTTTTATGACCTTTTTTAAACTATTACCAAGTTTGATAACATTTGGTAAAGTAGTTTTTTATGACCATTTCAAAGTTTAACTTTTATTATAACTCCCCTGTTTATCGTTTAACCCATTAGAGATGTAAAATGTCTGAATAGTTCCTTCAAAGTGTAGCCAATGGCAACTCAAGTTGAGAGTAAGTAGAGAGCAACACAAGGCCGCATTACTGGTGAATGTCATAATATGTGCATTTTTGCACCTTTAGAGTCATATAATATTGAATTCTTCTGAAATTCATATTTTGTGATGATGCTAAGAATATTTTTTTCCGTGTTATCAGCTTGATTTGTCATTTATCCTTGTTCAATGACATTGTAATGATAGAGTCACAAGAGCATAAGTGTCAGTGCGCCATTCTTCATTAGTCAGTTCATTTCATTATTAAATCAAACATGATAATGGAAGAGAAAATAATGATATTTGATCCATGTTATACCACTAACACTTGTCATTTTCGTTTTAGATTAGTTTTAAATTGCGTATAACTGATAATATTTAATATCAAGCTTGTGATAAATCTTCCTGCACGTAGGTTAAAACCTGAAAAGATAATATCTTTGGGAAATTAATTACGTTGATTGTAGATTATTTCCTTTGCAAATGACCACTTTTAAATTAAAATTATGTCCGTCCACAAGAAATTTTAAATCACGGTACTACATTATTTGAATCAACTAAATAAATGCTCGTCATAACTTTTAGGTGTATTTTTCCTCGTTGGTGTCAATGCAATAAATCGAGGCCTACTGTGCAGCACAACGCAGAGGGACATATCATAGATGGTCGTGCATCTTTGTTGTATTCTGCGTCAACAATATAGGTGGGAGGAATATACAGTTTAATGCATGTTTGTCATTATGTTGTACCTGTGCATGTGCTCCTATATTTAAATTATTGAATCCAAAAAAATCTTGATAAAACGTATAGTTATAACTAGTACTTTATATTGAAAGTTAAACAACCTTGTATTTATAAATTTTCTCACGTTGGTATTTTTTGGCTTATGTATGTCTATAATGATTCGCATCAAAAATCAGAACAATCACCAAGAGTAATTAATAAGTTTTAGATATGTTACCGGCAAAGTATGAAACCCGGCATTCTATAGAATACCTAGGCATTGTATATAATGCCTAAAACTGGTCGGCAATTTATGAAACGATTCATATTTCACACATTTCCTAGGCATTCTATAAATAGTCAAATGAGAAACCGTATACGTTTGAAATACATCACCGATTCGTTTCGAATATCACGTGGCAAGGCACGCTTTTTTAAATTTTAGAACAAGTATATGATAGATCACAATTTACTTTATGCCCTAAGACCTTGCTTAGAATTGAAGATATTCTAGACAAAGTAATTCCTCTCCGGTCATTTGCAATTGCTCAGTCGAGTGGAAGAAGCCAAGGAATCGTCAAATTTTAATTTCTTATTTTTTGAATAAAAAAAATTGCTTCCCTTAATAAGAAAGGCATAAAAAGGCATAAAATTGCTTCCCTTAATAAAAAGGCATTTTGTTTTGTACAACTTTCATTTTTCTTTAGTAAATTTTGAAATAATTTGAATAAATTTTTAATGGCACTCTCATTATTTTTTCAGAATAACATTTGTATTTTTGAGGACTGCACTTCATTTATATAATAGACCTATCAGGACCTTTTTTTTATTCTTTGCCTAAACAGCATTTGCCATTGTATATAGAATGCCTAGGCATTATAGATAATGCCTGAGGAAAGTATGTAATAATTCTCATATTTCATACTTTGTCTAAAACAATCTGGCATTATATAGAATGCCTAGGCATTTTGTAGAATGTCGGTGTTTCATACTTTGCCGTTAACAGATACATTTAGTTTGAAACTAGTTCCTGAATTACAGTGGTGTCGAGTTTCCCATTCGAGATTCATATCAAATATATTCAGTAAATATTATTAAAATGAATTTACGATCTACATCCTGAATTCTCCGATCTACGTCCTGAAATTCATCTGATAGTCACTTTAAGAAATATTATTTCAAAGCATTATCCCGGAGATCTTGAAGCATTATAATTCTTAATTGGCTAAAATAATTATTACACTATCTCCAATCTTTTCTAAATGTCCATTCTTGTCAAAAATTGAACCTGATTTTAAACACAGAAACGCTTTCGTATATTCTGAAAGAAATTTTCTGATTTCTATCTTATGTGTTATTAAAATGTAATTTATTCCACAATTGCAACATGTGCAATTGTTTTGATTGATTTCAGCTAACGAATATTTTAACCAATATTGATCTTTATTTACACTATAATAATAGTAATTAAAATTTCATACTGATTGTAACTAGGACATACAATATAAAAGAAATATTTTCAATTACTTTTATTCTTTTCAGCTATGATTCACCAACAAAATTGAGTAAAAAGGAAAACATGGTGGCAGTAGCTGTTCTCTTTCTCAGTCTTCTTCCTTTGCTTTTGTGGTCATTGTGTTACTCGGATATAATGAGTTCAAGCTATATATCTTTATGTAGCGACTTTTTTCCCGAGGAATTTTCATTTTAGCCTCATTATTTAAGAATGAACATCAATTTATAATTCACTGCAAGAGCAACCTTCAAAAATTAGCTGTGTAGAATTTTCCGGAAAGAAAGAAGAAATCGACAAAATATTCGAACAATAAATTTGTTTTTAAAAAATGTATTCTGTTTTTGTGATTAAAATTCATTTTTTACTTAAATTTCTTTTTTTGAAAAAAATTAAATCATAATAAATATAAAACGACACAAGATATTACTGAATAAGTTATTAAATATATCGAATTTTTTTATGGATTTAAATGATTGATGGGAAACAAAATAAGTTAATGAAGAATCAATCTATATTTGGCACATATTTTCGATTCAATGTATTTAAGCAATTGAATACATGCTTAACCTTACATCATTCTTCAAAACTGAAGAATGATGTTAGGGTACAACTATAGCAGAAAGTATTAAGTATATACAGTATATTAATCATATTAATTAGTATTTAAGTATTAAGTACATATAAAGTATTAAAAACATAAGGACATTTCATTTTGAAAATGTTAAAAAACGATGGAAATGATCTTCTCAAAACCTTGTATTTTCATGTTATTAGAATTCTAATCATTTGAAAAAAAGGTAATAACTGCACTTGGGAACTATTAACCGCAGTCAATGTGAAACAAAAGTTACAAGAGAGCCAATTAAAGTGTGATCTTTCGTAATTTTTAGAGGAGGTGATAAATCGCTGGAATGCAGTTAATACAAAAGCACTATAAAAACAAATATCTAATTTAGAAATCCTTTTTGAATCAAAATTTGTTATTGAATTAAAAAGAAAATCACATAGTCACTGCGTTTTTTTAGTTATAGCATTTACATGTTTGAGAAAGTCCAAACCGACAGATAATCAATCCCTTGTGAATTTGGCACCAAGTTCGCCATTTAATATCTATGATTCAGATATCAAATCTGTGTGTTAAATATCGCCCATCCAGATCTCTTCATTTTGTAGTTATAGTACTAACTTATATTCGACTTGCCGGACAAATAGACTTTTGAATGGATTTCGTTTAAAATTTGACAGAAATCTACAAATGGAGAACAGAGACATATATAAAATTTTATGTAATTAACTCAAAGCATTTTTGAGTTATCGGGTTTAGATAGACAGACATAGTTTCAAAAATGTGTTTTTCGAACTCAGGAAGATGAAAGAATTCGTCAAAATCTCAAGTTCGAATTTTTTGAGGATTACGATATTTTTCTCTTCGTATAGGAGAAAGTAAAAAAGCTGTTCACACATTTATTATTTTTCCATTTTTGCCATTTAACTCATTTGAAAATTTGCTAAGCATATTCCGTAAATCTTTAAAATTAAATAACTATTTTCGTTGCTCTGACAGCTGTAGACGAAACGAAGAAATCAGAGATTCTTTCATAGCCATCCCAATGTTAGGATGATTGATGCTAACAAGCGGTTTAACTTTCATCAGACTGCAAAAACGACAGATTTTTATTGTTTCATCAAATATTTGATAGCGTAATATTCTTGCATTGTTGCCAAGCCAAGAAAGAAAGTTCTGTTAATTATCAAAGCAATTTACATAAGGAATCAGAAAATAAAATAGTATTACCACAAAAGACAATATAAATTTGAAATAGTTTATCCAGATACTTAAATTTTTAATGTTACTATGATATTACTGGAACGGACTTCATCATAAAAACTCCTCCTTTATTGGGAGAATCATGACCATCAAGTTATGTTTAAATTGAATTAAATGCAATCAATATTCCTAGAGAATAAGCTGCTTGTCAAAGGCAGTTAGTTAATCAGAAGGTAATAATTTGTTAATGCTTGCTATTGCAATAGATAATAATACCTCTAGTTTAATTTAGCATTAATTAAAATAAATTTGAAAAGTTCAAGAATTTCATTATTTATTTATTAAAGATTTTTATGTAATGCACGTGAAAAATTATTCTTAATTCTACTTAGCAAATACTTATCAACAAAACAATCGTAAATCATTCGAATAAAATATAAATCGAAAAATTCATCTTGAAATGGGTAAAGTTTCCAGAAAAATGAATAAAAGTTACTTTTAAAACATTTGTATAATTGTTTTAATAACAAATTTTTTATGCAAGATAAAATTTACTGTAAAGAGAATTTTAATATTAAATTTTAATATTAATTTTAATAAAAATTTAAAATTTTATATTGAATACAAAAATATTCTAGTTAACAATCACAATATCATTTATTTTAATTTCACATACGAGTTTGGCAATCAAATTCAAAATCGGAACTTTTAATTGGAACACTCGATTTATGAGTCTTTCACCTTTTGTCATTCATAATATAATACTTTACCTTCTGCTAACTCGTCACATTTTCAAATGTATCAAAATTAAAGCTATAAAGTGTCTTAAAGCTTTGGAAAAGCTGGTTTGCTTTTCATGGTTTAAATTAGTTCAATTCAAGTAGTTAAAATCGGATAGATAGAAATTAGCATAAAAAGGTCAAAGAAAAAAATCAAAGTAATAAACAATAAAAAAAGGAGTAAATAATAAATTTTTCAGAAAAGTGTTTTGTTTCATTTCATGGCAAAAAAGGATATACCAGTTTAAAAAATAAATTTAGAAAGTATGACTTTTCATAACTTGAATGCCTAATTGACTTGTTATTTCACTAAATATTTGTCCAATCATTTTGAAACTATCAAAGAATTCTCTCAACGGCTCAAGAATAATTTCAAATTCAAAACTGAGAATCCGACACTTTCATTGATTTTAGGGAACCAATTTCCCTAAACGGTTAAAAGATTATCAAGAACTCCATTTACAAACGATTCAACCCGTTAAAAGTGAGAAGTAATTAGCAACGTTCACAAAATGCAAAGATTAGTTTCGTATTTTCATTCCAATGTTTTTTAAACTAATTAAAGTCCTGTAAATCAGGGCAATTAATTAATAGGTAAGCCTGAATATTTTCTGGAACTTAATGAGCTTTAATCCCTTTTTTTTTTTTTAATTCCACCAAATATAATGAAATACCAAGAAAAGAATGCATATTATTTTTATAGCTCACTTTAAAAGGAATTAAATCTTACACAAAAGAGGACAACAAATTTACATTCTCTTTATATCTGAATTTTATAAGCAATCGCGTTTTAAGAAATACGAAAGCCCTTATACATTTTTCAAGGATATTGCGCAAAATAATTACATAAAATGGCAAATATCTTTAAGATGAAATATAAAAAAAATGCTTTAATTGAAAAGGCTTTTGAATATATGAAATATACAAAATAAAAAATGAAGCATTTGACAACAGAAATAGTAAAATGCCTATTCTGAAATAATTTTTCATTAAAGAGGAATTTTAACAACACTATAAAAAGAATGGATTAAGCTTGTATAAGTCTCCTGTTACTAAAGTTGTTGAATTTTTTTTCTTCAAGTTGTGAGTTATGCTGTTTAAAAATTAGGAAATTTTGTATACTCTTATTCATAGTAATTATTTTTTTAGGAATGTTCTAATGTTTGATTTAATTTAATTTAATTAATTAGTTTAATTTTTAACATTAATATTATTTGAATGCAGTGAACGAAATTATATTTGTAATTATATTATATTATATTTATAATTCGTAATGCCGGGTTTACACTCAGCCAGTTATAAGACAAGTAGGCAGCACATGCATAGAAAGGCTGAAAAATGCTGTTCAGTCAATGGTAGGTAATTGTCCCGACGGGACAACTACTAGCCGCTGTATTGTATTTTTCTTACTGCGCATGCGTTTGTAGAATTGGCGGGATTTTTGCGTGAAAAAAATTTATCACTTATAGATTAATTACGGCATTTTCTGCTCTTTGTTCTTTCTGATGCGAGGTTGTTTGTATGTGTGTATTTTGTTTTATTAGTCGTTTTTTTTTTCTATAGTATTTCCAAATTTATATATGTTGACCTTTTTCTTTATTTTACCATGTTTCTTTGTATAAATATCCATCATTTTAATACGATACTTAGTTTAAAAAAATTCAGGGACGCGAAAACAGCAATTTATAGCCAAGAATGGATTGCCTATTTGGATTATCTATTTTATGAAATTGTGGCAAACAAAAATCAGTCCCTTTCTGCGCATGTGCTGCCTACTGGCCGTCTTACAACTGGCCGAGTGTAAACTCACCTTAAATATAAACATTTACATTAAATATAATCGGAATAATTAAGATTCGTTGTATAAATGAAAATGTAATTCATACAATAGCAGAACTATTTCGATTACAACTATCAAATAAATGACTATGGTATTTAGTCAATTATAAAGCTCAAAACGATAATTAATTTATTCTAAATACTAAATTCTAAGGAAATAAGAATGAAAAAAAAAAAGAAAGAAAAAGAAACACAGTTTTTAAATTTTCATACTAGTATAACCAATGCATCTTTTCCTTTTATTCGGCATTCTTTATATTTTTCTACTTAAGGACTACAATCCATTATAAATGATTTATCTCTCCATCTTTTAAGCATATAATTTTTAGTGTTCTGAAATTATGAAAAAAAAAGAACACATTTTAAAAAGATATTCTACAAGTACAGAGTATTTTAAAGTGAACTGATGGTTTATATCAAATTCCCATAATTCTGGAATTCGTTCAAATAATACCATAATTTTTTTTAAAAAATGGACCAAGATTCTTTTATCGAATTAATCATGATAATTTAGTGCATTTTCAGATTTTTAAAATATTATCCTTTAAAAGGCCCCAGAGAACCACTTGAATAGAACATAATTTTAAGAAAAACGCATGAATACTAAAATACAAGCCAGTAAAGTAAAAACTTATTGCAATTTTAATTAATAATATTAGTATATTTGGAAATATCAAAATAATTTATTAATTATAAAGTATAAAAATTACTTTTTAGTTTTTGAAAAACTCCATTTTTTGAAAGAGATTCAAAATAATAAAATTTTAAATAATTCATTCCCAGTGCTTCAAAAGGAAATTATATATATATATTTATTTATTTAAACTAGTTATAAATGAAATAAAAATCTAATACAAATTCTTCCTGCATCTCTTTTTGAAAATTCTCCAATTACAATCCATTTATTATTATTATTTGATAATTTTTATTCTATTTACAGAAGTGCTATGCCTAGGGATTGCAATACCGGTATACCGGGATACCGAATACCGGTATTTTGAGCCATTTGTACAATTTTGTAATACCGGTATTCACAAATTTAAATACCATTTTTTCGGTATTTACTAGAAATTTTTAAAATTGTCTCCACTATATGTTCAGGGATAGCCAACATAGCAAAATAGTATACGTTTTTGTTTTTATGTCTCCCTAACTTGGAGGCTTGGCGACGAATTTGGCGACTTTGGCGCCAAAATAGATTAAACCGAAACATCGAGAATTTTCCCGATCCGTCCAGTAGGAACCAAGTTACGCCTCGAACGTTCCTGATTGGTTGAGTGGCTTCTAGCCCCGCCTCCTGAGACCTATAAAAGGAAGCAGCCGCAGCTGCCGGGCAGTCGTGAACCAGTGGAGTGCGAGATTAGTCGGAAGCGACAGAGAAGAGAGTAGTCGGAATCGACGGTAACGAACTGGCCTTCCAGAGATAAGCGGAGCAGCGACGGAGTGAAGCTAGTGCTGAACTAAGCTGTGCGCTACTGTCTGCACCAGAGTCTGGTTGTATGCTACACGTCTCGGCTGAAGATAATCGTCTTTTGTGCTGTATATAGTTGTCGTCTTTGTGCTGTCCTGTGTGTCTTCGTGTAAATAAACGTCGTTGTTTTGGTTTCTACTGCCGTCTGGTGATTGAGCGTTCTTCACACCATATAACTTCCACTATCCAAACGAACTCCGGAAATTTCGTAACTATATATATATATATATATATATATATAATCCCAAGACTATATAATTTTTATGACAATGAATTATGCACAAAAAATAAGAAAGAGAGAATAATTAAAATAAAAATATTTTACTTTTAATACATTAGTAAAAATTTATAAAATTATATTTTTTATAAATATGAAAAGTTTATAAAATTATATTGTTTATAAAATATGATTTTACTAAAATTATATCAAATATACTTACATATATTGGAATTCTGATTCCGTCTAGAAATATCAAAAGTTGCAACCCGGTTAGATTTAGTTATTTGAAGGTGACACTTGTGAAGTTTGATATAAAAAATAGAAAAAAAACAAAGAATTGAGGATAAATCAATTAGTGCTTTTAAAGAGGAGGAACATATTATATTTTCCAATGATAATTTTAACAAATACGAAAAAAATAGTATAAAAAATATAATTCATCTATCATTTTATGCTTTGTTAAAAAATGAATGATCTATTTACGGAAAGTATTTACAATTCTCCCAGGAGGATGCTGCATTTAATTGAAAATCCATTACGATTATCATTGGAAATGGAACGTTTTAAATACTTGTTCGGTCAGTTTCTTTACTATAGGTGAATTAATTTTTTTTTACTACTTGCACTGAAATGATGAGGCTGACTCGTGTTTCGGATTATTGAATTTTTCAGCACCTAAATTCGAATTTAATTTAAAATCGCAATTATTTTATTTAGAAAACAATTGTTTATTTGAACTTAGTTAAATATCCCACTTGGTCTCTGTGCTTTTTGATGGAATCAAATAATAAAAAAACGTCCGAAATAAAATGTAGCGCCTAATTAGGTTTTTTTTTTTTTTTTTTTTTTAAATTTAAAGGTTACAGTGTTATTATTATTTTTTCTTTCTATATATATATATCTCATTTATGCATGCGTGTTTTTTCTTCGCTTCATAAAAACACTGAACTTAATCGACATCAAAATTTTCACTGTAAATAAAATAAAGTGAAACTGTAGAGTCAACAAATCTACAAATCAAAAGTTGGAAACTACTGAGCGATTAGATATATGGACAATTCTAGGTATAAAGTGATTGTGAATTTTGATATCATTAAAGTTTTTAAGACAAAAACACATATGTGAAACCTTCATAATTTAATTAATGAATACGAGTTTTAACCTCGGAGTGGTCTCTCTGAAATTTTCTAGCACACACATCAATAAAATCGTTATTTCTCCCCCCCCCCCACATAGATTTGTGGAGGAAGGTCACAAATGCCTTACAAGGCATTGGCAAATATTAGTCACGAAATATAGATCTTTGGCGTGATGAACACAATGACTTAAAATGGATGAAATGTAGTATAAGGTGTTCATACTAAAATTGTAGGTCTATATCAAATTTTAAACCCAAAAGGTTCATCGGAAAAGGCTCAAAATGCAATATCCATACGAAATGCAAATGCAAAATACAATTACAAAATTCCCCATGCTACTATAAATAAAAAAGCAAACACCATGTAACACAAATATGCACTGCCGTCACTAAACAATGTATAACGGAACTTTTGTTGTTGTTTCTACTGGCACTTACCATGGACAAGCTCGCTGACGAAGTCAGCGATTTTATGCCAAGGGAGCGTCTCTTGTTTTAGTAGCGCCAACTAGGGCCAAGAGTACGTCTTAGCTACTCACGCATCACATTCGCTTGCACAACCCCTTTTTACAAGGGGGCACATTCACACATCTCACAGATAGAACAGATGAAGAACGACCATGCTCGAACCGTGACTCGAACCCAAGACGCCCAGATCACGGGAAGACGCGCTACCCATATGCCAGGACGCCGGCATGGAACTTTTTAATCCTATGATTGATTTATGGATATCTTCAGATAAACAAACATGAATTTTGCAAATAAAGCGTAATTTCTTTCTCGAACCGGGACTCGAACCCAAGACGCCCAGATCACGGAAAGACGCGCTACCCCTATGCCAGGACGCCGGCATGGAACTTTTTAATCCTATGATTGATTTATGGATACCTTCAGATAAACAAACATGAATTTTGCAAATAAAGCGTAATTTCTTTCTCGAACCGGGACTCGAACCCAAGACGCCCAGATCACGGAAAGACGCGCTACCCCTATGCCAGGACGCCGGCATGGAACTTTTTAATCCTATGATTGATTTATGGATACCTTCAGATAAACAAACATGAATTTTGCAAATAAAGCGTAATTTCTTTCTCGAACCGGGACTCGAACCCAAGACGCCCAGATCACGGAAAGACGCGCTACCCCTATGCCAGGACGCCGGCATGGAACTTTTTAATCCTATGATTGATTTATGGATACCTTCAGATAAACAAACATGAATTTTGCAAATAAAGCGTAATTTCTTTCTCGAACCGGGACTCGAACCCAAGACGCCCAGATCACGGAAAGACGCGCTACCACTATGCCAGGACGCCGGCATGGAACTTTTTAATCCTATGATTGATTTATGGATACCTTCAGATAAACAAACATGAATTTTGCAAATAAAGCGTAATTTCTTTCTCGAACCGGGACTCGAACCCAAGACGCCCAGATCACGGAAAGACGCGCTACCCCTATGCCAGGACGCCGGCATGGAACTTTTTAATCCTATGATTGATTTATGGATACCTTCAGATAAACAAACATGAATTTTGCAAATAAAGCGTAATTTCTTTCTCGAACCGGGACTCGAACCCAAGACGCCCAGATCACGGAAAGACGCGCTACCCCTATGCCAGGACGCCGGCATGGAACTTTTTAATCCTATGATTGATTTATGGATACCTTCAGATAAACAAACATGAATTTTGCAAATAAAGCGTAATTTCTTTCTCAGAAAAAAGTCTATTGGGAAGAAATTAATTTTATCAAAGGTAATTTCCCTTTACTCCAAATCGCTTCAAATCTTACACTAATCTACTCCGATACCAAAAAACACGAAATAGTCAGATGAATCATTGAAGGGGATTTTCTCTTGTTAATTAAAATTATAAAAAATGATCCATTATTCGTTCCCATAAAAAAAGTTGAATCAAAATAACGAAAAATTTAAAAAGAAAAAGGAAAGAAAGGACGATAGTTATAATTCTTACTTCTCATTAATATTAGGAAGGATATGCCAATTTGAAGATGTCAGTTATATGTCAAAGCCATTTTAGACGATGAAATGTGACTTTTGTATTCGATATTTTGATACATCTAAATTACTCTATTATAGCTGCAGAGAAGAAAATTTGGAGGAGAACATTAAAATTAGAATAATTAAGATTTTATCTCATTCTTTTTGGTAGATCTCATTCTCATTTTTATCTCATTCTTTTTTAGGAATATTATCTGTTACAAAAGTTCTGCTGATTCGACAATGAGAAAATTTCAGTATAGTTTCTCCGATTATGGTCCATACAGCCAAAAAGGAGATAAATTTTCATCTCTCCATATCTCTCACACTATTGGAGATAAAGAAAAAAAATATTCAAATTAGGTGAAATGATTTGTTTATCACAACAAAGAACTTGTGAAATGAAAATTTCTTTAATCATTTCCCCTTCAAAATTTAGGTATACCCTTATTTGTCCACTGTTGTTTTACCAAAGTATGTAGCATCTTAATGGAAAACTCTAAGCAATTGCATTTTTTTCCAACTTGTCTCAGTTTACTAAATTCAACTTTCATTTAGTTATAAAGAAAATAGTCGGGGATAAAACTTGAAATGCTCTCTTCCGTATATCTCCCTTGCTACTGAAGAAGGTAAAGGGTGGATCCAAAAGATTTATTAGGGTACAAACAATTTTTGTATAATAAATTTTTGTCATAATTGTCACTTTTTAGAGATTAAGGTTCGAAAGGGTTTCTACCTCGTCCGAGTTACTGCAATACTTAACTGCTCTTACTTAAAAATACATGCATTCCACTAAGTATCTACTAAAAACTAGATTTTAAAAGAGGGGGGGGGGGTCAAACTTACCGTGGGGAACTCTTGAAACACGCATTAAGCATGTAAAAAAATGAAAAGAATTTGCCAAAAGAAGATTCTTTAAAGTTTGCAATGCGGGACACGGTTGATGGGAAACTAGAGAGTCATTGAGAACTTTTCTTTCCTTTTAATTACGTTCCAATAGCCTCTAGTAAAAATTAACAAAGAAAATTTTCCAGTATAAATTTGTACATATTAAATAGTTGTTGTTAAAAAGTGCTGCCACAGCAATTTTCATGAATCATAAAATAAGAATATTGAGGCACAAATATCCTGTTCTCTGGATGCAAAAGTATATTTTCATCTATATTCTCCAGACTGAAAATGGAAGATAAATTTTGGTAGATAATTCAGTATTTAGCACATTTTACGTTGAGAGTTTAGAAATGATTTTTATGAAAACATTTTGCTCTCTTTAATTGAATTATTCACTGTTTATAAAATTAAAAGAAATCAAAGCAAATCCCCCCACCCCTTCTCGAGCACCTTTATCATTATATATTCTTTTTTTTACAAGGTAAGTAAGCAAATTTTGGGAACCAATTCAATATACAGTACATTTTACGTTAAGTTTAGAAATGATTTTTATGAAAAAATTTTGCTCTCTTTAATTTTTCACTATTACTAAAATGAAAAGAAATCAAAACACACACCCCTCTCTTCTTCTTGGCGCACCTTTATCATTATACAATATTTTTTGCTACAAGTTAAGTGTGAGCGCAGGGAAGTGGATGCTTAAAATAAATCAGAGAGTATTTTGTTTAAAGCAGAGAAAAATAATTCTTATCTTTTTGAGTGGGTAGTGTTTGAGAGATAAAACGATATAAATGACACCTAAGCTTAAATTTAACGGAGTTTGCAGGTAAATCTTCGCAGTTTTAGTGCAAGAACACAAAACTTTCAGCTATTTAGTACTAAAGCACTATATTAAAAGAACAAACTATATATAAAGGAATAAACAAGAATTTGCGCCTATGAATTAAGAAAGTAATGAGGGTGAGTGTTTTTAGAAAATAATATGCATTTGATTTTTAAAAAAGCGATATTTTTCAGTTCATTTTCTCAGAAGTTCTTGGACAAGATTGTGTTATATCTATCAAAATATTTTTGATTATGGCTATATTATCTGACACATTTTTATACATAGAAACACTGTGGGTGATATTAATAGTGACAAATAACTTATTCGTCATCGTGATAGTTTTGTCTCACAAAAATCTTCGATCTACTATCAACAATTTACTTATATGTCTCTTTATAGGAAATCTTTTTTATGGTATATCGACTGCCTTCGCCATTACTTTTTCTTACTCACCCAAACTATTGAATCAATGTAAACATTGTTGCCTTTCTCAAGTAATACTCACAATATTTTCGGTTCTGGTGATCCTTTATAGTCTAACAGCAATGACAATAGATCGATATATAGCAGTGTTTTACCCACTGAGATATCCTCAGATTATGAAACCTAAAGTAATACAAACGATATCGATTTTCATCTGGAGCACTTCTTTTATCACTGGTTGTCTTCCACTGGCATGGAAAAAAGCGACAGAACAAAATGACAAATCTGAATGTAACTTTCTAAGTATTATCTCCAATGTATACATATGGTCGTTCGTCATTCCTCCTGCCATTCTTACAAATATCACTATATTATATGTATATTTACGAATATGGCTTCTAAAGCTTCAGCAACAGAAGCGAATAAACCCATCAACAGAAATATCAAGACAATCATTTTTCTGTTCTAGAAGCGACACCAAAGCAACTGCTGTCGTAGGGATCATCATCTTCAGCAGTGTTTTTGTGCTAACGCCATTTCTGATAACAGTTATCCTGGTGATGACGAAAGTGGTGACTTCTAATGCAAAGCTATTATGTTCTGTGACTTATGAGTTGAGTTTCATTAATCCAATGTTCACACCTGTCATCTTCGCCTGGAGGAATGAGAACTTCAGTGCAGTTTTAACAACCATCGTAGATCGAAAAATAGCCCAAATAAGCCAACAATTCAGTAGGAGAAAATCGGATGGCAGTGAAATTATGGAATTTGCATCAACAACAATTACTAACACATAGTTGCGAAAATTTGTGTTCAAATGGAGTCAATCCATCGGGCGTCAGTCAGAGAACAAATGTAACTGGGAATCTAATTTAATTTTTTGCTCTGCTATCGAGTGCTGTGATATCAAATGCTTTTGCATCTTCAAAATATAAAATGGATTCCAAAATTAAGTTCTGCCCGAAGGAAACGAGAAATGCAGTGCAATTTTAAAAATCAATAAGAATAAGCCCAATTAAATTAGTAATTTAGTAGAAAAAGATCAGAAGTTAATGAAATTATAGTCGGCATTGACAAAGAAACTAGACATAGTTTTCATTTATGCTAATGAAAATTTCTCTTCAAATGAAATCACATGATATCATTATCATATGACAAACATAATTACTCATCCGTCTAATTGCATCTTGCTGCTCTATGGTTTGAATTCACGCCTTTTTGTTCCAAAGTTAAACTGGCGCATTGCAACTGACCCATATTATTGATTTGTTTGTTGCTTCATCAAAGGTAATCATATTTTAGATGGTATTGGTTATAGGTTTTACTCTCTCAATTATTTATTGCTAAATGTGGTATCTTTCTATGTTTTGGTATTAACAGTTTTCTAGAACAATATTTTCTATAGCTTTTTACAATAAATACTATTACTTATAGTTGAAACTCAGCAATTTTTTGTTGTCGATGCCTTTCTATGAAAAAGTTTCGCACCCCCCCCCTTTTTTTAATTCTTCCGCAAATGAAGAATTTAACGCGATTTTCGTCTAACTGTATAATTACCTCTTAAGAAGAAATGCACGTTGTCTCAAGCTATGCTATGATGGAATTTTTGCTACCTATAGGGTGCGCCGTGAATTCCAAAATTAAATTGACTACACACTACAACTGATTGAAAATTATTTTTTCAATAAAAAGCTCATTATATGTTGCAAAACCTTTAAAATAGTTCCACTAAAATAAATGCAAAGTGTTGTACTATTTCTGCAAAGATAATAAGTAACGATTCAGAAAGTAAGAGAAAAAAACTAGGAACTGCATAAACAAAAATTAGATACTCGTATCTCGTCACTATGCGTAGAAAATGCAATATTAGCTAGTAGCTACGGTTATTCAATGTTTCAAGTTTTTGTGTAGTTATGAACTTTTACAAGAAAATATTAAAAGCATCTTAATTTTTTGATATCGGATGAAATTGCATTTATTTTTGAAATAAACAAAGAGAGGAGTGTATCGAATAATGTCATTTTGAAATCATTTTCTTATAACGAACAGGAGCAATTTTACATAGGGTTATATGATTTGTGTTAAAGTTAGGTGCAATTGTGAAAATTGACGTTCTGTAAACTTCCTATTTGTCTCACAAATAAATCTCCCTTTTTACCTTTTGGATTGTTTTTTTTAGCAGATTCAAGTTAACTAAGAAAAAAAATTATTAATATGTTTAAAATACGAGAAATAACCCTCGAAATAGCATAAAGAGGGGAAAAACAACTAACTTGCTATGTCTGATTATATTAGTGTCTTTTTTTTTCTTTAACTAATTATACTTACTTGAATTAAAATGAGTAAATTAATAAATAATCCTATATACGGATGATGTGAGACATTAACTGATGTCTCTTTCAGTAAAATGATATAGATAATTATGCTTGAGCAACAACTTATTAAAAAGAAATGACAGAAATACAAATAGCCAAAAATATCTGATTATCAAATATTTAAACTGATTGAATTCATCTAATGCAAGATTCATCACAACAAGAAAACGCTTTTATTTAAAAATTCACTATTTAGAAACTTATATTGTTAATTGTGTTTAAATATATAAATATTGCTCCCCTCATTGTATTGCAGTTATGATTGTTAGATAACCCAAAAGCATAAGTTTGCTTCAACTAAAAAAAAAAAAAAAAAAAAAAAAAAAAAAAAGGAATTTCATAATAAATTATTATTAACAACTTTTTTGTGTGGATATATTGATTTAGTGTTTGTGTATTATTGTGTAAATGTATTGCTTTTATTGTTAAAAAAATAAAAACTACAATTATATTCATAATCATTCAAATAGTTCTGCCATTAACTTGAAGTCCTCATTGAACAATGAAATCGTATCATGTGTCAAACAGCTTGATAATATGTTTTCAGCCTGAGACTTCATAGTGCATTATTAAAGAAATTAGTAAATTTGATATAAAATTAATTAATAATTTGATGTAAAGTATTATTATTACTAGAGAATAAAAAGAATTAAATTAATAATTGAACATAACCTATTTCTATATTTAAACCTACTTTTGCTTTAGAAATTTAAGAATTATTAAAATATATAGATGAAGAGAAAATCTCAAATACATTTTGTTAGGTGATTTAAACGAATTTTTTTTTTCTATATTAATAATGCAAACAAGTGGAATTTCAGTGAAATTTGGTCTCAATCTTGAAACTAAGATTACTACTTGACCAATGCAGAGTCCTATAAAAATATAATTTATGAAAATCATTGAGAAAAAATATAAGTAAATATTTGCAATGATTTAAACATATGTTTATACCCTGCAAAGAAAACTGTTTACAAACACTAAAATGTTGGATTTTAAAAATATTTAAATTGGCAATTCTGTAATCTGAATAGACCAGAGTATTATTTAAATTAAACAAATGGATGGAGGGAAAATTATTTAGCAGTTCTAAATTTGAAATAAGTTTTACATTTCATCTCATTAGCTTTTTCAATCAGTTATGTTTAGCGTATTTCTCGTAAATACAAAGACTACAGATATATCTCAAATATGTTTTTTAAAAATGCAAGTTAGTTGACAATTAATTTTCAATAAAGCTACAAGAATTTAGTGCATATGTTTTTTTAGAACTAAATTTTAAATTGCTTATCACAGCAAGTTTAAATCTACAGCTGGGTTTAAGCAAATACTTCACAATTTATAACAAGAAATAAAGTAAAACTAAGATTAGTCAGATACTTAAATGAAACTTACAGACCAGAAACTCAAATTTATGAAACAAAATTAATACAAAAGAGTTTGAGGATAATTTGATAAGCACATTATTTCGCCTTTCTTTTTTCTCAATTGCTTTCAAACTTTCTGGCTACCAATATCAGAGGAGAATGAATGTATGTGAAATGGCACTCTGCAGGATAGATCATTGAACCTGGAGTTACGATATCTGCCACAAGTATACTTTGGAGGGTCGGAATATAAAGCATAAAATTTTTTTAATTTTAAATAATTAAAAATTAAGTGAAATTTTAGTGTTCTGTTTGATAATAAGTAGAAAAATTGTAGGTCAAAACCAATTTTTACACCATCAGAAAATTGAAAAAGTATCCTTTCTAAGATACCAATTTAGTTGTTATACCATTCATTTTCTAATTTTCAATATATTTTGAAAACATTTTGTACAATACTTTTCAACATTGCAATAAACTCAAATAATTTTCATTATCAGCACAAATATTTCATCCCTGACTGTTTGACATTTCAAATATTCAAAATACAATTACTATTATTTTTTACATATTTAGTTTTTAAAGAATGGCTTAAATAAAATTTTTTGATTTTTTTAAGCTTTTGCGATGGTTACAGATAAAACTTAAATTCAAAAGTAAATAATGAGGATTAAAAAAAAAAAAATTAATACATTTCTAAGCACTGTTGCTCTTTTCTGTAATATGACTTAATGCATAAAACAAATCTATCATAATACTTTAAAGCTTGAAATTTTGATTATTGATGATTTGATTTGCACATTAATTTTTCATGGAATAAATAAACTTCTTTAATTACAAACATTATTAAATAATATGCAGTAATATGTAAAAAAAAAAAAATCAATTGCAAAATGATTTTATTAATTCCATATATTTTATGAGTATGTTTTGATTCTGCAAGCAATTTATTGAACCCACTACAGTTTAATCATTTTCTGTTCTAGTTTAAAGCTTAATTTAGGAGAAATGCTGTTCTATGCTGCATAGCACAATCAACAGCATATTTGAACAGACTTCTAATACAGCAAGGGTTATTTATATATATAAAAATTTAAAAACATTGTATTGGGAAACCACCAAGCATATTTTTGACAAGCAATAACCCCTCTGAAAAAGATAGCTATTAAATAAATATAATGAATTAATGATATAATCAGCAATATTTATCTTAGACTATGAAATCAACAGAATACACATTTCTAATGTAATATAAATAAATTCAATTTTTTCAAAGGAATTTTATATTTTAAAATTCAAATTTGCAGGAAAATTATGCTTAAAACTGAAAAGAGATACCAAAAGACTATTTTGTAAGAAAAATTATTTTATTTAAATTCAATTTGATGTTTGTTTAAAAAAATCACCTGTGATGCTACAAGCCATTAATAAAGTATAATGGTAAGATTTATGTCACAATGCTTGTGATGGATGGCATTTTATGATTGCTATCACAGCAAATTGAGCACCACGGAAATACATTTATACAGCAATTCAGTAAATCTACAGTAAAAATTATAAAAATGAAGATTAAAAATTACAGTGTTAACATAACAGATAAAAACACACACACATCTACATTTTGACTTTCTAAAAATAAATAAACACTTAAATTCATTCAATTATATAAAAACTGAATTAATTCAATTGCTCCAGTAACAGAAATATGGCTAAGGGGAAAAAAAAGTGCAATTAAAAAAAAACAAGTACACTTGACATGATTATTTAATGTTTTACATTCACAATCTGAGGCACAGGTATTTTGAGGATGCTCTGAAAATAAAATATACAAGTACACGATGCTGTATTACATATTGACTATGTTTTCTACTTACAATATAAAATGCATTTTTCACCAAATGTTATAAAAGCACTAAAATGCATTTACTTAAAAATTCAACTTTTATGAAATTCATTATGCTCATTTTTAAACTATTTCATGAACTCACAATTATAGATAATTTTTCGAAACAAATAATGTAAAATTAGGTGTATTTTTAATTCCTTTTTATGTTGGTAAAAATAATTAATGCACTGGCTGAACACATAACTGATTTAATAATGATTAATTTGCAGTGTTTGTAATAACTAAAGAAGCTTTATCACTGAAGAAGAAAATTTTAAAATGAAAGGCGATTATCAGTTTATAAGCAATTAATGGGTTTGAGAAACACTTCTCTTCAACAGAAAGATCATAAATAGAAAAATTTTGAGAAGCTCATATTTAAATGGGGGGGGGGGATTCTGGGCAATTCAAGATCAAGCAAATATTCAAAATTGCTAGGCATCCATTTCCAAGGAGAACAGAATTCTATTTACAACCAAAAATCTAAAAACTATTTTAGAATGGTTAAATTAACAATGCAATACAATGATAATAAACTTATTAATACCTTATTGATATTTTGAGAAGGACCAACGGCTTCATACAACTACAGATAGACACAGTATTAAACCAATACCAGTATGAAGTGTGTCTCCCAAATTTGTTTTTTAAACAACACATATACTAATTTGCTTCCAAAGCTCAACTCATTACACTGATTTTTCCTTTTCAGATAATAATTAGATATAATTTTAAATACCAATTTATAAGATTTAAGCAAATCTTCTATTTCAGAGACAAGATATAATCAACACTAAATTCACATTTAAAAAATGCAAATATGTAGAGAGGATGAAAGACAGGAAATAAATATTTAATTTTCTTTATATATGTATTAAAAAAAGATTGCATCCTTTTCCCTAAAATTTATTGATTCACACCCTAAAAAAAGGGGGGGTGGGGGTGGAATGAGTTATTTTTTATTTCTAATAAATGTCAAATAAAAAAGAGGATAATTTAAAATTCTACAGGAAGTAATTTTTACAATTAAAAAAAATGCAAACATGCCTGTAATTTTCTTATTTGCTTACGATGATAAAATTTAAATCACCATAAAAAAAAGTCTTAAAAACTCAGAAATATTGCTTAGAAGAAAAATAGTAAAAATAATTCATAAACAGAATCCATTCAGGACATTTTGCTTTCCCCTAAAAAACATAACTATTTAAATTTAGGAAACATAATAATACAACACACAAGTAGAAATTTAGAAAATGTTATTTCTTGCATTCTTTGTCCTTAAAAATACCAATTCCAATTTAAAAGAAATCACATCAACAACCCTCAATTTAGCATGTTCATGATCAGACAATATTTAATTTAAACTCAAAGTAGAGAAAAGAATGTTATATCACAATTTATTCTGTAAGTTATTATACTAATCTTAATGATTCATAGTATGCTTGACAGTGTAAATAGAAAAGTATTATTCTTAACCATAATGAGATCAAAAGTTTTAATTTAACATTACATGGAAGTCTTTTTACTTCCTTTTTCGGACAAAACATGAGCAAGCTTTGGAGAATTTGAAATTCAACTTATTCTAAGTCTACCTCACAACAGCCTTCATCTAACAAACATATATTTTCTTTCTTTCTTTTTAAATAAATGACAATCTTTAAAATTAAGTCAAATTTACATTTTAAAACTTTTTTCTTTCAAAAAGCTAATATTTCTTGGCATACATGTTGTCGACTAAAATGAATGAGTACATTAGTAGCAAGATAATCACAGCTTAGTAATATTTATAAATTATATTTATTATTGCTACTATAACAGCAGACTGCTGGAAACAAATACTTTTATTTACAAAATGTCTCATCTATGAATAAGAGGCATTTGTAATTCAGACCTCTAAAATCATACATAAAGCCACAATTAGGAGACAGATAATGAAACCTTTGCTAAAAGTTGTTTAACGAGTTTAGTTTCATTATTTAATCAACAATATTAATACACAAATATCTTGTGAATTAAATATATACAACATGAATGTACTCCCAAAATTTAAGTTTCCATACATACAGCTATAGGCAAGAATAGAAATGGCACTTTAAATATTTTATTGAAATACAGTATTTATCTGAAAAATGAAAGGCCACATCAGTATCACAAACATGTTTTATTGCTTCACAGTCTTCAAGTAGAGTCCAGTGATGGTAGTACTACACTCTGTTGAATTCTGTACACAACATTGAAAGAAGTTCACGGAAGGATTGGCCCAATTTGCCTTGCATAGTCTGTCTTTTTAAAATAAATGATTGAATAGCTAAAAGCTGTTCATGACAGTACCTACATTTTGTCACCCTAAAAAAAAATATTTTTTTTTAATCACATAAATTTATATATAACATGGAGAATTGTTTTTTACTAAAGTCAATAATGGTAAAATTATAATAGGATAAAAAGATAAATGATCACACATATATAAGCCAGATGCAGATTTTGGTCAATCAGAAGGACAAGAACAGCTGTAGAGTTTAAGAGAAGAGGGAAATCAAGCCCTACTGTTCACAGAAAAACATATATTGTTGTATTAATGGTTCCCATTGCTGTTTTTTTTTTTTTTAAATATGGATTTTCAATCTTTAATATTGCTGAAAGAATTTTAATTTATAATTAAGACAGTTTCATAGAAAAAGAAAAATATGAAAATAAATTTGAGAAACAGATGAGAAAATTAAATTAATTAAATTTTCAATTAAATACTACACCAATTATTAATTTAATTTATGATAAAAATAGGCGTGGGAAAACTGAAAAATTAGCTTACACAATAAATGCATTTTAATAAATTGGAAATTTTCATAACTAACCTTTCTTCTCCACAAAGATCAACTCCTATACGAGGTGGAGCATCTATGTTTGATTTTATAACACTGCCAAATTTTTGCAATATAAGTTTCACAGACGAACATCCAACAGTCATATATCTTTCAAAAGAGAAAAATCAGTTAAGGTAAACAATTCTATAAAAGACCAATAAATGTTGTAAAGAATATTGAAAATTGGCAATTAACTATGAATTTTTAAAAGTCAACTACATGAAATATTAAGCAATTAAAATAATTTACTACTAAAACTTACGTTTCATATTTGCTTTGTACAAGATCTTGAATAGAAGGTAGAAGAATTTGGCACAGATCTAACGTCCACAAATCTCTAAGGAGGGGAAAACAATTGTCAAGTTTCAAATAAATTTAATTTTATGGACATTTCATTTCTGGTTAATGCAAATGATAAATAAAATGGGAAATTCATCATGACTTTTAAACTTTAAAAAGAAAAAAATCTAACAAAAGTTAAAAAAAAAAAAAAAAAATCAACTATGTATTTCCACTTTTTCCTTTCATAAGCTGAAATTTATAAAATACATAATTACAAAAATTTATAAGAACAATTTAAGCAAAATTCTCATAATTATTTTTTAAATTAACTCCACTTTCCTTATTATCTTTGCTCATAAATGTTTAATCTAGATTAAATCATTGTGGAAGTTTTTATGATTTTAAATGGGCATTAGTTCCAAAATTTAAGAAGCTTGAATTTAAAAACATTCTCCAGAAAAAAAAATTTATTCCATAAAATTTCAGAAAATTCATTTTGCACTGGTTATCTTTTTAGGAATAACAAGTACAAAATTGATAATAAAGGTATAGTTTTTTTTTACAAGTTTTATTAGAAATTGAAAGCAAGATTGAAAACAAAACATTCACAAATTTTGTACAATAACTTACAGATATTTACTGTAACTTTTATTTGATAACTTTAAATTCAAGAAGCATTTTTCAGAAATTACTTTAACCCAACTAATTGTACTTAATACTATAAAAATTAAAAAATCAAAATTATTTTTCTAGAATACAACTATTAAAATAATTATTAGTAAACTTTCTGATACAGAAATGAAAAAAAATATATATATATATATATAATTGAATACATTTTCCAAATTAAAAGTATGGATGATGAAAATATCATGTAACTGATAATTTCATAAAAAGTATTATAAACAAAAATGAACGCTTACTGCCTTCTATTCAGAACCGATAAAAAGTCAACAAGCACAGCAGGATCATTCATACTAACAGCAGTCTCACTAGCAATCTACAAGGGGAAAAGATAATTAATTCAATACACAATAAGACTAATATTTTAAAAGAACAAATGAATACCTACAAGAAAACAAAGTCATAGCTTTATTAATACAACAAATAACCGTCTTTACTATCAATAAAGATGAATGTGTGGGGGAGGCACTATACCAGACAAATTGTTAGCCACAGAGCTTTCAAGTTAGCACATACATATTTTGGAAAGAGGAAACATGCACCTCAGAGTGATTGTTCAGCAAAAATTTTAATTGAAAATTAAGTGAAGTTTTGGTGTTTCTATGCAATAAATTTCGAAAATATTACAGCAAAACAAATGATTTTTACTTTTAATCTTTTTAATGTGAAAAGTTTTGTTGAATATTTGGTAATTTTTTTAAAAAAATATTCTTTTTCTGAATTTCCAACAGATTATATTGTTGTTTGGAAATTCAAACTTCCTTTGTTTCATCAAATATTGAATCATACGATTTTATTTCATTGTTGAGAGCTAAATAAAAAGGATTCTGTTAATTATCTATATAGTTTACAAGACAAATAAAAATGAAGTTACAATATTATGAAAGTTATATGATGCATGAAATGAACATTTATATTTTTAATACAACTTTAATGCCACAGGACTGGTCTCCAACATTAAGTTTCATGTACTCAATGAACAAAACAAATTTAGAACAAATAAATTTTAGAACAAATAAATTTTGTTAGTTTTAATGTCTAACAATTTAAAGGAATCATGGACCTAACAATTCAGTTAAAATTAAATATAGCCAATGTCTTTAAGTGAATGAATTGTGAATTTATTTTTGACATATTGGCATTGGCATATGAATTTATTTTTGAACTTCAAATTCTTGAATGTATATATAAACAATTATCCATTTTAAATTAATCAAATAACAGAAAAACAATTTAACAACAAAATGTCAAGCTATGTAAAGCATCTTTCAAATTTAAGGTAATAACACACACACACACACACACACACACACACACACACACACACACACACACACACACACACACACACACAAAAAAAAAAAAAAAAATGAAATTTAAACAGAAAAAAATGCAAAATTTCCATAAGAGAAAGTGTTTTCAAATTTAAAATGACAATAACAAAATAGAATTTCAACAGGATAAAATACAGAGTATAGTAGTACTCAGGAATTAATAATAATAATAATAAATTGTTTGGCTTAAAAATTTATTCAAGCAAAAAAATAAATCTTTTATATTATCACTTTTTACTCTGCAAAATATAGGCTTTAAAAAATTAAAGAATTAAAGCTAGAACTGTTATGGATTCCCCTTAATTATAATCCAAGAAAAAAAGATAGTGATTTTTTTTTTTTAAAGCTTTAAAGATATAAGATATTTTATTGTAAAAACACAAAAAGATTTCATGTACATTTAAGAATAAAGAACATAGATTATTAAAATCCTTTATTTATAATTAATTATGAGCATCTTATATTTAATTAGAAATTCATATTATAAATATTATGCAATTAGATATATATTAATATATCCTTGCCTTATGGCCTTTAGATTTCATCACTGCAAGAACAATTTGCAGTTTCTTGAGCCTGCTGTCAAAAACCATTAACAAAGGCTGATGCTCACGGCATATCACATTCATGGCTTCAGCTTCAGAAACTTCTGGTTGAACAGAATGACTGATTCCAAGACACTGTTGCATAGATTTCTATAATATAATAATTAGCAGGAAAAATATCAATAAAATTTTTAAAAAATAATAATTTTTTAATACTTTTAGAGTTATTTAGATATGAACCATATGAACAAATAATAATGATCAATCTTAACAAGTAGATAAAACAACATAATCACTCTAAAGTTTTATAAGAAAAATCAGAGGAAAAGGTCAGTGAATATAATTTAAAATATCTTCGATAAATATTTTAAACCATTTTAAACATAAAAATGAATGCAGTTTCTTAATTATATTTTATAAATTTTTTAATAGTGTTTTCCACTAAACAGGATAATTTTTCCTAGATATTCAGATGGAAGTACTAAAAAAAGTTATATTTGTCAAATTATATTCAGAAATATTTATTACATAATTTGAAAAGCTTGATATGTCAAAAACTTACAAGATTAAAATCTCAGATATTCATCATCATTCATTCATTGTAATTGATATATAAATCATAATTCATTGTAACAATAATAGTAATAAATCTAGAAAAGCATTTTAAAAGTAAAAAATAAGGAGAAATCGTGAGGTGGGGCGATATTATTTAAAATAGTCACATAATAATTTCATGATTTTTTTTTTATTATTATTTTTGAAGAAATAAATACAGTACTTACTGAAATTTACTTTACTATAAATGCAAACGATAATTCACATACATTCTTCAAAATTTTGAAATTAGTATTTTGTGTTTATTTTGAACTGAAATAGACAATTAAAATGAGCAAACAGAACTCCTAATACAATCAGAAACCTTAAATCCAAGATACGTCTTAAAATAAAAAATTGGAAAAAAGAAGGGGGGGGGGAGAGACATGTAATATTTTAAATCACAGATTGATAGGAATAGTGAATATGAACAAATTTGAACATAAGACAATACAATAATTGCAATATGAAACAAATTGAAGATATGCAAAGAAAGAAAAAAAAATGTCTATAAATCTCTAACATAAAATATATAAGCTCATCATAAATAAACAAATCAATAGTAAATATAAATATTTATGATAGTTAAACTTCATTTGAAACAAATCACTACTGATAGAAACTTACAGGTAAGAAATCATCCACATCTAAACCAACAGGTTTATCTCTCTGTTCAGGTACATAATCTGGAGCAACAGAAACTGATTTAGCTTTCATGGGATCAGTATATACATTAACTCTTTGCATGAAAGAATCTTTATCTGGTATGATAGTTGTTGGTCGAACTATGGACACAGCTTCTGGTGGGTAACCTGGCCATCTAATTGCAGTGGCTTTCTCACAAGGCTTTTTAACTGTATGAATGTTCTTATCATTAAGGAACACTGAATTGGAATTTATAGTCTCAGGAACATTACTATATGAAGAGGAGTAGGGTAGAGGACGTACACTAATTGAGGAAGAAACTGGTTGTGGAGGTGGTGGACAATAATTTTTTACCGGAGATCCAATTCTTATTGGCGATGAAGCAGGAGATCTTGATAACTTTTCTGGAATTTCAGTCACAGAGTAACTGGACTGTAGAGAAATTGACCTCGTTTCTCTCTTTGTAATGAAAAAATCCCCTTTCATGGGTTCTGATGCTGAAAAATAAAATCATCATAAGCCACACAAAAAAACTTAATAAAATTTCTCTTAGGGATTTAAATATCTCAAAAAAAAATTTTTCTTCATTATTTGAAAGATTTTTCTGATATATTAAAATAAGGTATATATATATATATATATATTCTACTTTCAAATGATTATTCATACTACCTCTACAGATATATATAAATATTTATGAAAAATGCTACAACATATTTTAGTGATAGAATAAATATGAATTATTAAATTCTTCTGCAATAACACAAGCATACATAAAGATAAGAAAATGATCATATGGCTTATGATTTTATGTATTGTGTTCAAAAAATTTTCACATTTATCAATACATCAGTCACTGCTTATTATGATCATATATTAACAATATATCATTTGTACAGATTAAAAGTAGCAAGGAAGAGATCTTTTGAATCAAAATATACAGAAAATCCATTCATTTTAGTTATTGTGCCATTTATTTAGTGTAATTCAATGCTATCTGTTTTAGTGCCTTGTAGTGATCAATTGAGATGATTGAGATGATTCAGCATAGAAATTTTACTAGGCACAATCAAGAAGATGACCCCAATTCATTGAAAGGTCAGAAGACCTTTCTGAAGATCATGAGATCTGGTAATTGTGAGGCAATTAAAAAAACTACAGAAGAAATAATCAGATATACATAAATGAATCAAAGTGACAAAAGCATACAAATGAGGGCAATGTTGATCAAGTGGTATCGGATGAGAAACCCTCACTAGCTCACGAAACTCTGCAAACTCTTTGACCTTTAAGAAAATCTTCTAATAGCATGACGATTCTTTCATTGAATATTATTCATTTATCCAACTCAATAGATTTGATAACTTTTTAGAAAATTATTTTAAAAAATGAATTCATATGAATATTTTCCACTATTGTACATATGCTGATTTTTCTGCTTAAAATTTAAACAAATGAAAAATACAAATGATGATATGTGGACCTTTTTAAAACTAGCCTTGTATGCTTTATAGAATTGTATTATTTTTGAAGCATTTTGGATGAACTAGTCATCCAAAATCCAAGCATGATGTACGCATTATTTAGGTTAGGACCTAAATTGGTCACTATTAACAGCATCCACTGTATTTATAACAAAGCAAATAATAAATCCAACTGAATAAAATAGTAGCACAAGTGAAGCAATTAAAATTTAGTTATCAAGCATCAAAAATTATGTATAGAAAAATTTATAACAATATATTTAAGCATGAAAAAGGAATAATTTTTAAACAGTGGTACAGAATTAATGATCTTTTAAAGTTATCAAAATTTATTATAATAAATCATAAAGTCAAATGTTTTTACATTAAAGAAACTTTTGAATTTTATATAAATAACAAGTAGAATAAATAGAAACACTCTAAAATTATGAAAATGAACAGTTCAAGTATGTAGCTTTTGCCTGTTTTCTTTAAAATATTAAAACACAAAAATGACTTTTTCAAGCATAATGCAAAACAAATATAAAAAATTTCATTCAGAGTTATATTATAAATATCATTAACACAATATGCTAAAGGATTAAATACATACAAAAATAAGAATATATTTCATAGAACATTTATTTTTTGGGGAATAGCAAAACATGTATATTGAAAAGATAGTATATATCACTATTAATATTGCCTAACATGAAATTCATATTTTAAATTCAAAATTTCACAAGCTTAATTAAGTAGTTTGACCTTTATACTTGTGAAAATATCTGACCGAAATTCTTCAATCATTTAATTTCATTTTGGGGAGAGAAAAAAATCAAAAATTTGCATGACAAATTTTATAGCAAGAAATTCATCAGAAAAATTAATGAAAAATTAGTCAGTATTCTAATTCAGCATAATTCATTATTAAAAAAAAAAAGTTTAAGATAAGAGAGTACATTTTAGCATAAAGCAAATATCTATGTAAATGCAATCTCAAAATAAAATTTTCACCAGTGCACCTTCAGAGCATAGATTACAGAGAGAGAGATTAATACAGAGAATAGATTTATCTAATTAAAAAACAAACACTTATAAGAATTATAAAAATAATTATCTAACAAGAAAAATGTAATCTTAGTGATTAAAGACTATTTATCTATAATAAAAACTAAATCTAAACCTATAACATGAATTCTAAAAGAATTTTGAAGGAGAAAAAACATACCATCCAAAGGTATAGGAAAAGGGTCACTTTTAGGTGGGGTACGACACACTAATAAAATAGAGAAGAAAAAATTAGAAAAATCTTCAAAAGTGCTCAGAAAAGCAAAAGTAAAGCTAGCAAAAAATCATTAAACAATATTTTATATATATATATATAAACTGCAGCCAGTAATTTTAAATGAAATTTACAAAGACAGAACGACCAACATATAGAAAGAAAAGCAATTATATCCAAAACTCAGGCAGAGAAAGCAACCAATGCACCACAGAGAAAGTATATATTTAAGAGCTAAAGTACATGAATAATAATTTAGAAATATATACAGAAATGTTAACAAATATTAAGTAAATTCAGAATGTAGATTAAATGTAATATATTAATAATTATAGTAGGTGCTAGTATTTAGGGGGAAAAAATAGATATTGTATTAGAAAATTTTAAAAGAAATTTAGCACATTTACAAGTATTACATCAAAGATAAATTTTTCAACTAATTTATGTTCATTACATGATATAATTTTCAAGCAATTTTATGAAACTGCAGTTATATATAAGATTGTAAAATCAGGGAAAAAAGAAACTAAATTGTCTAAAATAATTATGCCCAATTTTTTTAATAAATTCAAAGTAACTACTTGAAGTATTTGAATCTACTTATCACTATTTTTGGATCTTTGATTTAAAATATTAGTTGTAGGCAGATTCTTATGGTGTTGTCAATTGGTAATAGTAGGTATAAAGTTTTGCTAAATCTAAAGAACAATGAGCAGTTTTGATTTTGGATTTTAAAAATAATAAAAATGTATTGAATATATTTAACTCAAATTTGAATTAAATTACTTATATTTTATATTTGGTAGCCAGGATTTACTTTCAAAGAAAGACCCAGACTCAATTTACCAAGTTGATATGTGTGTGAGCTTTTATCTGATATATTTTTCTCTTGTATTTCTACAATTCTTATTTAACTTATTTCTTATTTACTATTTTTTGGAATGTTTCAAATGAAGTATTTAACAAAAAAGAAAATGGGAAAATTAATAACTGATCTAACATTGAAGATTTTTAAATAATAATTGGGTGGCTAGTGAGAATATGAATAAAATTCTAGATAAGTTGGAAGACAATCTAAATGCACCAAATGCTCCTACAGCTACAAAACTAATTAAAATATAACTTCTTTTCAGAATAAAGATGTAAATAATGGCAATCATCTATTCCAACATAAGGTTAAAAGATTTCAAAGAAATTTAAAGTGGTTGCAAAAAATTGCAAATGGTATCTATGAATCTCAACAAGAGTTTTGAATACTGTTAATCATAGCATAATTTCTTAATAACGATTCCAATCAAAAATTGTAAGATCATTATGCAAGATAGGGAGCAAATATACTATTACACATGGAAGATCCTCATCAACACCAGGCTTAGATTTTGAAAAAAATTTTAGAAAGCAACACACAAAATAATTTTTGCTAGGGAAAGGAATTTATGTATCATAATAATGTGTTTAACAGTACAGCGATTTTAAGTAAAACTTTCAAATTAAAATTAAGTTCTTTAACATATTAATTTCTATACAACCTTTCTGTTCATCAATGAACAAAAACATCTCACTCCACTTGCTATATCTTTTCTTTCATCTTTTAAAAACATTTATTAGTATAAATGAAAGGAAATTTTTAAAACATGCAAAATAATATTTGCACAACATATACACAAATGCAATCACCATGTAAAGCAGAATACAAACAGAAAAATTAAGATATTAACTTTAAAAAGAAAAAAAAGAAAGAAGAATTCCTTTCACCAAACTAAAAAGATATAAAGATTAATTTCTTAATGAAAAAATAACTTCCTTGCCATTAAATAACAAGCATATGATTGCAAAAAATAAAGTCTAAATTGTCATTACATAGATAGTTTGGTTTAGTTATATTAATGTTCCATTTTTTTAAAAGCAATACTAGGGCTATTTTGTCATTCCATAGGTAAGAAACTCCCATCACAAATTGTATCTAAAAATTTTTTTTAAAAAACTGAATATTTTACAACAATATTTCTCTTACTTCCCCTCAATGTTTCAAATTTGTTTTATATCTTTAGAGAAAGATATAAAAGTTATATAATAAACTCTTTTATATACCAGGGGTGTTTGTGGGACCCCAAAAAATCCCCTGAACCTTTTACGGACTTACTACCGACATTTTGGAGTTTCAAGAAGGGGGGGGGGGGAGAAATGAAAAATTACGATTATGAAGTATTGAATGACCTAATTATAAAAGTTCAGTGAATTACTTTTTTTGCAAAATTAATAACCATTAATTTTGCAAAATTAAGACCTTTGAACCCAGGTCACGTGATCGCACACCTGGTCGAACGAAGTCTCTCCCTTTTTTTTTCTGCCGCGCCTACTTGCCGAAAAGAATCCAGAAGAGAATGTCCGAGAACCGGGGGAATGAGTCAGAACTCGCAATAAGGAAAGAACAAAAAAGAAGTTTTTTCCCCCTTTTCACGCATTATCACAGCCTTTGGAGAAAGAAAGGAAAAGTTTTCACCACACACACTGACCTTGCGTTTTCTGCTTTCAAAGCAAACAAAATTACCCAGATCAAAATAAATAATTCAATATTATTCGTACTTCCTTTTGAATGACGACCCCCGGAATTTCCGGGTATCGAAGTTCAAAATCCCCGGAATTCCGGGGTTTCCCCGGAGCACAAACACCCCTGATATACTCAACTGACAATTTTTAATTTCAAAAATTGGAACGGGTTTAAGAGTAAATTTAATTTTTTTAAAGTGTTTATATTTTAAGAGATGTTGAGAAAGAAACTTAAAATATCAAATAATAATTTCTCTAATTGATTTCATATAAAGTCCTGTTTCTTTTTTAGACAAATTTCTGTTTATTCAATCAACTTTTACTGAATTGTTAAAAAAACTCACATTCACTTTTGGGAATGAATGCTTTATCACTTTCAATTTCTTCCTCAAAACTTAAGTTATCATTTTCCAAGTCAAAATCTTGGTTGGCACTTTCTACAACCTTCATGTCCAAAGAGCTGCAATATTAAAAATAAAAAAAAATATATTTTTAATATTTAGTCATATATTATGTTAGAGATCAATCAAACTATCAATTAATGTGAAATTTCAAAGAGCATTAAAAAAATGACATCTGATTTTTATTTCATCAAGGCAATTAAAACACTATTAAACTTTTCTTATTAAATATAAACATTTAAAATGAAAGTTCTCTGTAATCTTTTCCTTTAAAAGCATAGTAAAGTATGATTTAACGTAGTAATAAAGATAAATCATAGAGAAATAAATAACATACTTATTTCGTAAACATATTATGTGTTATACAATGCACATAGATGTACTTACATTTTTGACAAATTAAAAAAAAATTATATATAAAATCAATTCATTGACATTAAACAGCGTGATTTATTAAAATTATCCTCATGACTTAAAGCTTTCTCTCAGCAGATAAAATAGTTTGGTTCCTAATCTGCCCACAAACAATATTGTACTCAAAGGGGTTGGGATATTATGAATGTCATGGTTTTTTGTTTTTTTTTAATTTACATAAAAATGAAATTACTGAGATTATCAGATTAAACACCAATTACGCAGATTTTACATACTGCCGAATCTCTTCCATTATCAATGCTAGTGCATATATAGATTGAAATGGAGCATTGTTTTAAATGAGTTTCGTGTTATGAAAGGTTCAATATTAGCATTTATTGATAGATTGTACAAGATAAATTATGCAACTCCTTGAGGCCAAACAAATTATTCGTATCTGCTTACTCTGATCTTTTTTTACAGTTGAGCTTAATATGAAGAATCTGAAACTAATTTATCTTTATTTGATTAAAAAAACAAATCTATAAATAAAATAGTTTTGATTTTCAAAACTGCACTTTTCTGCACCGCTTAGTTGATTTTATATTTAATTCTAAAATTTATCATTGACTTTTAAGACAATTTGTATTTTTATGCCTGAAAATATTCTACTTAACGCCATTTCTTACACAAAAAAATTTATAAAATGCTTAATTCCCTTTCACTAATTTAAGAACTAGTAATAAAAATGTCAGATCATGCATGTAATTTTGAACGTAGAGGCTTATTGCCTTTTTTTTTAATCCTTTTAAATATATATATACTAAATTAATTTAGTATTTTTAACTTAAATTACTTTATTTCAAAAGTTTCTCCTATTTCCTGATCCTAATCATACTTTTTCATTTAATTATTTCTAACACATGCACTAAAAAAAAAAAAAAAAAAAAAAAAAGATGACTAGTGCACTTATGATGCTCTGAGCAAATGGATTAAAAATCCCTAACACTCATGCATTCTTTACAAAGATTCAGATTATTCCTTTTTCTAAATCAAAACATGTCAAAGGAAACCCTATCATAATCTCGAAGAAAAAGCCCTAAGAGAAAAATTTCAAACACTTTGCTCTTGTGTTCTCTTTTCAGTCTATATGTACAAACCATGCTTCTCATCAAAAAATAAACTGAAGTTAAAATTCAAATTTGTCTTCTTTTCAGTTATGAATCTGCAAAATTTTGTTACATATTTGAACTGTAAAATAACTGCTCCTATTTGAGTATTGTAATAAATCTTTCTAGAGCAGTTTGATTTATGAAGATTGTAGTTAAATCTTAGCACTTTTATAAAATATATATACACAGATTATATATAAGTTTCACTTTAAAAATATGAACATTAAAGTTATTTTTATTCTTAAAGTTGCAGGAAAGTTTCTTTTAAAAATGATTTTTTAAAGGTATCAGATAATAAAATAGATAAACATTCTTACTTAAGTTTTTGATTTGGAGATTCTTTTTCAAAATTCTTTCGCAAATGTGCTCTACAAATGCAGAAAATATATAACAGTTATTATTTATGTTCCCATTAAAATAAAAGTTATTAAAACTGAACAATATAAAAGATATAAAATCACTTAAAAAAACAGAAATATTTAGAGTAAATAATATACAGTGATATTTAGCAAATAAAATTGCTTTGATTTTTATAAGTGCTTAAATGCATAATGTAAATAACTGTACTCTTACAATCATACACATCTTTAAAAAAAATGTAATAAGTACACAAACAAGTTCCAAACTCTTACTTCAATAAAAAGAAAGTTATCACAAAAAGAAAATCTTAAACATCTACATGTATTAATTTACAGTTAAAAAAAATCAGTAATTCTACCTTAATATATAATAATAAATAAAAGTTACATATCTATACTTCTCCATCCCTCCCCCCTTTTTATCATTTTTATGATAAGGCACTGTAACAACACAGCAAATAAGGTTAAAAATACTCACCCAGGCACTGAATTTATGCACTGATTTGGAATATATGACACATTATTACTACTATCAATCTTGGAGAGTGGTTTCAAAGAATCTAACTGAACAACATGTACAGACACACTGTTCATGGAAAAACTGCCAGCAATCTGCAATTGAAAGAAAAAGCAAATTATATACAGATCCTAATAAAATCATTAAAAGAAATTTTTAAAAAATTGCTAAATAAATACAAAAAGATTGAAAAGAGAGTATAGTTTCTGAAATTCCATCTATATAATTCTAGGAGCTTTTTTACTCCATCAAAATTTATCTTAAATTTTATGCGCTTCTGAATATCAGAGAATTTTTAAAAATTTTTCTTGTTGTGGTTACCAAATAACACAACTACAATATATTACAGTTGACAGAGTCATACTACAATAATTTTAAATATTAATTTCCTTATTTAAATAAAAGCTCCTCAATTATGTAACCTTCATTTTAAGTCCAAACAAAGACTCAAGGCTGAGAAACTAATTAATCTGATTTTAAATTGCATTTTAAGAATGGTCTAAGTAGTAGCTAACGATGAATTCAACTGAGTTGAAATCAAAAGTCTTTTGCTTTGATCACCCCATTTTATAATAAAACAAACTATTTTGTGATGGACATGATAATTTTGAACAAAAGATCAAATATCTAGAACAAAACCTGATCCCCCTGTATGGAGATGCACACAACTGAGATTCTGATCATGACGCCATAGCAACTTAAAGGCTTATTTTCATTTTAGCATCTGGATTTTGATGGCAATGAATATATCTTAACTGTTTGATTCAATTTTTTTGGTGATATTTTTAATTGAAGAATTCTAAAAATCAGTTTTAAATTATCTCATTTCACCAGGAAAACTATCAAAAAATTTAAAGTGGAAATTATGTTTATACCAATCAGCCCTCCAAAAGTTCTTAATTTATAAAACATAATGGCATAAAAAAAATTCTACAATTGAGATTGTGCATGGGGAAGGGGAGTGATTTACACAACTCACTAAACTCATAGCTTTGCCTGACCTATTTGCTCTATACAGGTATAAGAAAAAGCAAAGCGGATACTCTTTTAAGTCACACATATTGAATCCATAAAAAGTTTTAACCATAACACTAATTAATACTCTAAAGTAGTTATATAAAAAAAAAATTTTAAAGTGAGAGAAAAACATGTTTACTGTTAGCATCTGATGTATAAAGATCTCTACTTTAAATTTCTAAAGAAAAAGAAAGAAGTGGGAACTATCTAATATAAAAAGTTCCTACTATATAATTTGGCTATGTATAATATACCATAAGAGAATTATGCCCCCAGAAATTCATAGTTTTTTTTATTATTATTTTAATTTAAAGGATAAGCAATATCAAGTGACATCTTAAATTTTCTTTAAACTCACATATTTTTTTTTTTTTTTTTTGAAATGTCATAATTGTTGTGATTTTTAGCAAAAAAAATTCTCTAATGCGAGAAATAACAGTTGATATCAAAAAATTCAATGATAGATGAAGTATTTGCAAATGCACTTACTAAAAACAATTACTTGGTGCATGATCTGATGATAGTATTTTTAAAAAAAATTAAATGAATAGTAGAAACTTACAAGTTGAGTTGGTGTCATAGTCATGTCACAAACTTTTCCCCAGCCAGTAACAAGTGAGTCATATGTACAACCAGGCTCCCAGCCATAAACTCTTAAAACATCCTGAGATCCACTGAACATACACAAACCACTTGAATGAAAATACACACACCTACAAAAAGGAACAGAGAAAAACACAAAAATTAATAATATAAATAATCAAAGAAATGAACAAACTTACTAGAATTCAAAGAAAATACAATGCAGCATGAATGATACAATGAAATCAAATATTTCTATTGTTACATTATTTTTGATATATCAACCATTAAAGAATCATGATTACTCTAATTATCACAAAAAATTAATTTAATAATCAATATAAAAGAATTGCCATTAAAGTATTCATACATATACACATTTCCCCCCCCCAAATTTTTACAATTATACAGTGATTCCTTAATATATATAAATATAAGAATTACCTTACAGGAGGTCCATCTCCACCAGCAGTAGACACTAACTGAAAGGATTCTAAATCCCAAAATTTTACTGTTCTGAAATGACAAGAAGATAGTTATAAAAATTGCCAAGGTAACTTTTGTGTGTGTGTGTGAAGTAATGGTCAAAAATAAAGAATGAAATAATTAGTTTCAGAAACATTAGTGTAGCTAAATGGTATGTTTAAATGAAAACTGAGGTATTATATGTTGATTTAAAGATTTGTTTTTCAAATTAACATCCTAATCTACATAAACATTATAATGGGAGAAACCAAAAAAAGTCATAACGGTAAGTAGTCAACCGACATAGACAAACTGAAAAATTCATCATCAATTTCCAATATAAAAATAATGCAATTCGTTTAAATCTATATTAGATTTATTATTTACTTACCTATCTGCACTACCACTAGCTAAAAGGAACTCATTTGGATGAAATTCAACCCGTGATACTGGTGCTGAATGACCATGAAATTCTGTTAAAAGTTTACCAGCACTAAGATCCCACAACTGAAAAAAAAAAAAAAAATCCACAAACGAAATTATTTATAACAGATTCTTATTTATATATTTCCTACTCAAAACAATGCTTCATTCACAAAAATTATAATTTTTTATATTCTAATTTATTTTATTAAAGTGTGTTTAAAGAGTATTTTATTAAAAGAATTATGTGTATTCTAAATATATTAGAATGTTATATTCTTATTCAAACAATTTCAGAAAACTCAAATTTATGATGCAACAAATTATTTTAACAGATAAATACTTATAAAATTACGTCAAATCAAATGCAAGAATTTTTTTTATTTCAAATTTTCAAATAAAAAATAAATTTAATAAAGAAAGTTTTAATGACCACTTACTTTCACTGAGCCATCTTCTGCACCAGATGCTACCCATTTGCCATCAGGACTAAATTTTAAAGTATTGACTGCTTTACTATGACCCTAAATTTCAAAAAGCATTATAAATAAGAATTTGTGATCTCTATAAAAATAAATAAATAAATAAAACAGTTGCCAGCATAAAGCAAACAATTCTAGTTATTCAACTTAGACTGTACTCAATAAAGTAAGTTTAAATGAATTCAAGAGACCATGACATTTTATATAAGTATCTATTTTTATTACATTAAAAATGCAGTAGTTAAAAAGGTTGTGGTAAATAGCATATAAGCCAGTTAACAACTCTTCTACCCAAACGATCGTTTTGGTAAAAGGGTTTAGTTACTGGACTGCTAACCAAAAGGTCCCAGGTTCTATCCTAGCACATCACATACTGCTTCAAGGTTATCAAAAAGGAAGGCATAACTTCAGATTAGTTGCAAAAATTAAAAAACAAATAAAAATTGCATATCATTCTAATTGTTCTTGTGAATTCTCCAATTTATAATACAGACTTTATTTGTTAGTTTTTAAATAACAATATTCTTTAGTATTTTTATAACAATAATAATAAAACAAACTTTTTTTAAGAAACACTAATATGTAAAAGAAAAGGGGAAAAAAAAAAACTGAAAGCAACCAATTTTAAATTGAGTTTAAGTTTTAATTAACCAAAACAGATCTATATAAAAAATGCAAAATTTGTAATCAAACATATAGCAGTGTTTTTTTTTTCTTCACCATTTTAAAATAATCACAGACAGCATACAAAATTTGAGGAAAGGATTTTTTTAAAAGACTACAAAATTCATTAACGAGAAAAAATAGCAACTAAAAAAATTCATTTACTGAGTTTGTGATAAGATTGAAAATTCTGACAGAATATCGAAACAAAACAGAAAAATGACACAACCAGAATTTAGTTGTGATGATTCCATAATTATGGCATTCAAAATTATTAATTAAATGTTTATTTTCAGCCTGCAGATAAATTTGTAATTCATCACAATTCACAAAATCACAAATTATTTTTTAAAAAAATTCCCTACATATATTGACTTTGAATAAAAATAATCGTTATAAATAATAAAAATAATCATTATGTACACTGTATATAACATGATTGTAAATTAAATCCAATACAAAAATATAATTTGATTTTGAAATCATTACTTACTTTATATGTATAGATACATCCCTTTTTTCTGGCATCCCATAACTGGAAACGTTAAGAAAAATATTTTTAAAAAAAGGTTTATGGATCAATTCAATGATTGAAATGAATGGCTAAACTAAACATTAGTAACTTAAATATAACACACCTTTATATTTGTATCAAGGGACCCAGATACAATATAATCTCCATATGGGTGGAAATCTAAACACCTAATTCCTGCTTTATGGCCAGTAAGTGTTCTAATAACTTAAAAATAAAAAAATATGAAATAAACTTATCAAAACTATTAAAATTCACAAATCTATCAATTCTTAGATAATACATAAGAACCAATGCTTTTGATATTAGACAGACAAGAAAAGAAAAGAAAAGAAAAAAAAAAAAAAACTGCAAATCACTAAAATATTTATCAAAACTATGATATATATATATATATGTTGAAAGTTCTTCAAACAAGGCACTATTTAATTGAGTACAAATACATATCTACTGTGAAATAAATTTTAATATAAAATCAATCTATTAGAATGAATCTGTCTACAATAAATTCTATAAATCTCTAATAAATACAGAACTTAAGTATCTATAAAAAAGCCTAAAAAATGATAAGCTCATATGCAAAAATCTTTCATTGATCTATCTGATAGAATTAATTTAATATTGTTTTGCTCAACTACAAGTAAAGTTTTAATTTTCAAAAGTCATTCATGTCAATGTTATGAAGACAATTTAATTATAAGCGTATATCACTATCCACAGTGTATCTTTTAGCCATGTTTATTTTTCTATGCATCCAATAAAAATATATTTTTCAACTGAATTTTTATTCTTTACTTGAAGGAAAGAAGAGTTTTTATACAATTATACAGGTACTTGTCATGATGTCATTCAAATATGCTGATTTCAAATTTGAATATCGTATTCTTTACAAACTGTACACGTTTTTATATAAAGTATCATTTTACTTGGCTTGGTCTTTTTCTGAATTCAAAAGTTATAAACAATATACATTCTTGAAACATGCAAAAATTTATTGAAGAATAATTGTCACTGTGCCAGCAAGACTTTGCACATGTAGATTTTATCATGCTGTCCCGTTTCATATGCCAGGGGCTTCGGTAACATTCTTCCATCATCTTGAAACATTGATTAAAGTGCACTTTCTCTGTTTATTAATTACAGCTTCATAACTCATGGTAAATTAAAAATGATTAAAAAGAAAACTGATATTTATATCCACACTACTATCAGCTTACAAAATGCTAAACGCATTTTTGCAATTAAACTTTAATAGTTATTTGTCTTTTTGTAAACAAAAAAATTCTGCAGAACTGCTTAAAAGAATATTTCTATACAGGATTTAAATAAATTCTTTTGGTGAAAACTTGAAATTAATACCAGAAAACTTAATTCTTTTTACAGAAAAAGAAATTTTTATCTAAGATTCAAATAAATTCGTTTCATGGAACCTATAAGTTAATACTTCAAATGTCTTTTAAGAAAGAACCAATTTTATTTTCAATTCTGTCATTGAATTATGTGTCAAATACTCTTCTCAAAATCAAGTATAAAGTCTTGAAATATTAATTTGCTTCTTAATTCTTTTTTTTTTTTTTTTTTTTTGGACACTGAATAACATAAATATCATGCTTTCCTGATCTAACTTAGTATCTTCATCCATTAAAATAAATAAAAAATTTAAAAAAAAAAAGGGTATATACCACTTTTGAGAATGAAATTTGAGCTTTGAGTTTTTGAAATATGGTAAATATTTGAGTTTATGATATTGATAAAATATAAGAATATTAGCGTAAGTGAACCTGTAATTCAAAATATGGTATTGGTCAAATATCTGATGGAATATCAGGATAGGAAACATTTCAATTTTCCTAGAAGTCTTTTGTGGCATAACTAGCACATCCAGGCAAAAATAATGGTTAATTATATAATTTATGGATTCTCAGAGAACATATTTTTATAATAAGAATAATCAGTACTTTACAATATTTTGTGATAATATAAATCTTAAAAAGATTAAAATGTTGTCAAATCTATAATAACAATTTCAAAAACCTAAGTTTAAAAATTAGTGGAAAAATAAGGATTAAAAACCAGTCTACATCCATTTTTCATTTAAAAATTTTATGAATAATTTAAAGAAAATTTTGTAACCATAATAAATTTATGAATCATGGCTAATGAAAAACTAAAAAAGATATATTCTAACATGAGTTTTAAAATACATTTTGATATGTTATTTGTTTTAAAGAGCTTACTTTTTGAAGCTTCCAAATCGAAGACTTTTAGAGCACCAGATAAAGAGCCAGCACACACCATAATTTCTCTTGGATCAAAGCAAACACATTCTATAGATGTTGTGTGCCCTGCTATACTCTGAAAATAAGAGAGAATATATATGTAATCAAAACAATATATGAAGCAAGAGAATTACAAAATTAGTAAAGGAAGAATTAAAGTTTTCTAAAATAATATTGTCCTTTTGCTTATGATTCAAGAAATAATGTAACAGATAGTAAAAAATTAATCATAAACATTTAACAGCATTTCAAAAATACAATCACCATGAGAATTTATAGCAACAATTTTCCATTAGAGAAAGGGCGAACTGGAATTAATTTCTGTAAAGATAAGAATAGAAATCTAAGTATATTACCGAACAGTTTTCAGCAAATGTGAAAGTAAATTTTTTAAATACTATATTACGATTATTTCTATATGGTTTCCATGAAAGTAGCAAATAAATGATAAAAAATGATTTTGAAATAATAAATAATTTTATTTAATGAATAAAACGTAAATTGCAGAAATTATCAAAAGTGATGAACAAATAATAATAATAATGCTAGAGAGAGAAAAAATAGATAATAAAATTTTTGTAATAATCTTTGAAAAAAATAATGCATAAAAGGTAGTGAAATTTTTCCTTTCTATTTAAAATCTGCACCTTCTCTATATTACTAGTAATTATGGAAATCTACCAAAACTTTTCTGAATACAGTTCTTACAGTATTATAATTGGCGTACTAAAATTAATCGACTCCAAAAATAAAGATGAGGGGAAGCAACAGAAAGCGTAAAACTCCATTAACATCCAACATTTTTGTAGAACAGTAATCACATTTATGTAGATTTAAAAAAATAACATATAATATATATCCATTAATGTATTAATTAATATTAATACATTAATTAATGGTAAAAATACAAAATGATAAATTTTCTGATAAAATCATTAACAATGGCCAGTTTAAATAGATCGATAACAATTTTTTTAATAAATCATACCATAATAATAAACTATAACATTTATAGTTTAATAATATTTTAATAAACTATACTACATTTTGTTGTACTACTTATGTATTTGAGATTCTGTGAAAATTTTAACTGTATAGAATTCATATATATTCATCATTATAGGATATATATTAAAAAATAAATTTAAAATTCACATATGAACTGTTTAATTCATAAAAAAAATTATATCCTTTAATGCATTTGAATAAAATTCTACAGTAATATTAATTTTTAAAATAAATATATAAAATGATCGCGTAGAGATATAAAGAAAATATCCCCCCCCCCTCCCAATCACCACAAGTTTAAAAAAAATTAAAAACGCAAAACTCAAATCTCATATTATGTAGAACTATGAATATTGCTATATCTTTTTTTCTTACAGAAAATTAATTTAAAATTTCACATATGAATCAATACTTCCTCTTTATGCAAAAAAATTCTAAATTTCTTTTCGGCACTTTTCGAATGTCCTCATTGGAGAGTAAACAGAAAAGTGTCCATTCGTTGTCTACATAAAGGGGTTAAAGAACGGAGTGACCTTGAAGTAATGAGATTCTAACACACGATGTGGAACGGCAACATCACGAATACAATTTGATTGCCTGGTGAGAATCAAAATAACCGTGACACAAAACGAAACAATAAAAATAACACCGCGTTTAAAAACTGCTGGTTGGATAGTAAAAGGATGCTCAGGAAGCTATACTAATTATTTTTTTCATGGTCAATGTGCCAAATATGAAAAAATCACAGAAAGTAGTCCCAATTTTTTTTTTTTTTTTTTTTTTTATACGTGAGGACTGTTGGGGAGAAAAAAGGTGTCAAGGTACCCGCCCTCCACCAATAACCTGAATAGACTCGATTGGGACTGAATATTAACAGCCACAGGCAAGAGCGAAAAGCCACTTAATAAACTACTATCTCCTTGAAACTCGTACTCTCTCTCCACATTTCATCTGCTTCTTGGAACCATAAAAGGAGGCTTTTATTTACTTTTAAAATACTGCCACTTTCTTTTCACGCTGAGTATTCTCAGTAAGATAAAATACCAAAAACTTTAGATTTTTCCTTTTCACTCCATTCCTCCTTAAAGTTGATTATTCATTTTTTTTTTTTTTTTTTTTTTTTTTTTTTACTTTGGAATAAATATCAAACATGAAGTCAAAATATAAAATAATTATATCAGAATAAAATAAAATTTTCATTATGCATCTGAATTCGATAGAAAATATCTTTCGAAGCAATGGACCCTTCTTAAATTCACATAATTTTTATCAAAAAAAAAAAAAAAAAAAATTAAACACAAGAAAAAAATTAATTTATTTATACAATTTTATCATTATCAATAAATCATTAGACAAAACAAAAATTATTTTAATTCAAGATATTAATATTAAAATGCGCCAAAATATATATTTATAATCTTAGTTTGTTCTTACTTTACTTAATCTTTATTTTACTAAACTGTTTAATCTACAGCTATCACATTTGATACAGATATACTTTGACAGATGGGAGTGTGCAACTTGGTGAGATTTTTTTTCTGAATTTTTAATTAGAATTTTAATTTAAGCAAGACTTGGTGTTTTCCCAAAAAATATTGTACAAAAATTAATTTTAAATTATTTCAAACTTTAAAAAAATTGTCTTTTTAATGATACTAATATAACAGTCATGCAAATTTATCATGCATTCAGGCTATATATAGTTTTCTTCCATTGTTGAAACCAGAGATAGAAGAATTCTGTTTAATATCTTTGTAGAATATACAGTAATGCAAAAATTAGAAGATAGATGAACCAGACAGTAATGTTTGGAATAGCACTATGATGTTACTTTAGTCTGTTAGAATAGGTCATGTACACAATAAACAGAGAAGGTACGAGACTACCAAAAAAACATAATTTAAATGTCAAAGATAATTTGTTGCTTAAAAAAAACCTTGCTGACGGAATCGTGAACAGGAATTTATATATAACAGATATACTTAAAAGCAAACACGATCAATATTCCCGGCGAACCAGCAAATCTCTAAATTCGGCTACTTATCAATAAAAGCAATGTATATTTCAAACTGATTACAATTTAAAATTCAGATCATTGATTCCTCATTAAACGAAAGAACATTCTTCCCAAGACAAAAATACAATCAAATTTAAAATAGTTATAAAATGGAATTAATTTATACCGATCTCTAAATTATGCAAGCATACGATAATAATGATATAAACATAATATTATGTCATTAAATATTTTACACATATTTAAAAAAAGGAGAAGTTTGATAATTGTAGCGGTTCCACATTTTTCAAGTTCAGATCGAATACCGCGATTATATATTCGTACAAAAAAATTCTAGAAAATTGGATATTTAGATACCTTAGCTGCCTACGGCGAATGTATAGAATGAATAAAATTATACACATAAAAATTTTGCAATCATTTAACATAAATTTGACTTCTAAAATAAATATTAAAACGATATGAAACATCATTAAAATCATTTGCAATAAAAAAAAATCCTACTCTACGGGCATTTAATTTTTTCAACAAGCATAAAATATTTAAAACTTTAATTGATTTTTTTAATTCATTCATTTGAAGGATTTTCGTTTGAAATGAAAATCAGAAACAATAAAATCATTGAATGAATATTATTCCAAACGAAAAATTCTCAAAATCATGCATCACGATTATTTAAGTTATTGTTACACCAATAAAAGCTCCATATAATAATTTTTAAAAAAATCCTAATTTCTATATTTCTAACTCAATTCAAGAAAATTATTAAATTTCATTAAAAAAAATTATTTTTTATCAAAAAAAGAAAAAAAAATTAAATTACAAAAGAATTATTTTCAACCTCTTTTATTCAAAAAAAGCACTAATTCATTTATTTATTTTTGGTCAGAAATATGAAAACCCACAAACAAATTTGGAGACAATGTAAAAACTGCACTGGAAAAAAAAGAGAAACCATTTATAACCTTGAAATCATCTGCGACATCGCAGGTTTTTTTGCGTAAGAACTTAATACAAATCATTAATCGTGGTCATTGATTTGTCATATATTTCAAATCCATTTGGAAGAAGATTAAAACTCGTAAGGTTTCAGCTCGAAAATAAACCAAAACTTAAACCTCAAAAGCTTTTCTGTCCTTGCTTTACCTAATTATACAGGTTTTACTAGTATTAATACTTTGATTTTATCTGGCTCTTGCCTTCTTAAGGGCAATCTCCTTTACCAACTTTTTAAACTTTTTTTTATATTCAAGATTTTTTGTTGTTGTTATTTTGTTTTGTTTTGTATTGTATTGGAAGACAGACCACATTTTAGTGCCGGAAGCTCTTCCGCTAATAAAAAGAGAGAGAGAGGATTTTGTATCTTGAAATAAGAATAACGACAAGGAATAGATTATATATTTTTTATTATTTATATGTTTATCTAGGAATAACTCCTTAATAACTGAATAACACCTCCGTGTCCGTGTGTCATGAGGATATCAAATTACCGCATTTTAAATTTGCTAGTTAAATTATTAAAAAACGCTACAATTTAATACAAAAATTACAAACTTTTCAATAATTTGCGGATACGTAATTGAATCAGTAGAATAGGAGATTCTAAAAACAGAAGGTTTTATCTAATTAGACAGAAGAGAAAATAAAATGGTTAAGGGGTTAAATTACAATTTTTATGTTTTCCTATACGTAGTAGAGAGAAAGTATAGTAATTGTTAAAAAATGACGAATCTCTATGTTTTAGATCTCCCTGAGTTCGAAAAACACGTTTTTGGAAATGTCCATCTATCTGTCTGTCTATGACAAAGGTAATTCAAAACGAATGAGCTAGACGGATGAAATTTGGTATAAGATCTTTATGCCAAATTTGTAGATTTCTGTCAAATTTTAAAGCAAAATCCGTTCGAAGGAAGTCTGTTTGTCCGGCCACTATGGTTAAGTTATCATGGTATTTACAAAGCGAAGAAAGTTAGATGGATCAAATTTGGTACGCAGATATAACATTTAAAATGTATATACCAATTCAATACGGAATTAAATCCATTTGGGGTTGAATTTTTGTACCCGGATAAGTTTTGGGATGGATACACATGTGAGAAATTCAGGATTCACTTTTAGGATTTATGTAGTTAAAAAATATGGTAATTAATTTTTATTAACTCCTAAAAATTTATTTGAGATTTTTTTTTCTATTATATGATTTTTATTATAAGCATAATCTAACAAAAATATAAGCAAGTAATACATAATCATTCAGAATGGTGAGTCAGATTCGACATATACGTGCGCATTGGATTAAAAATTAGTGATGTGATTGAATTACTGACAGATAATCTTCATTTTCTAAGTAGTTATTTCAGATCGTATTTTCAATAATAAAGCATTCAGCTAATACTAAATGAACTGAGTAACAAAAACAATGCGACTTCCTAGCGTCTTTATTATAACTTTTAAATTAAAGTCAGAATAATCAAATAAAAGAACCTTTAACAGTTAAATATTAAATGTACACTGAACTCTGGACAGATTTGAAATATTATTCTTAGGCTTACAAGTATGTGAAGTTTTCTTTAAAATTTCGCCATCCCTTTTTGATTAAAAATATTTCGTTTCTGGCTTGAAACAGGTACTGATCTAAATTAAAACATTCTTTCGAACATGTCATATTTATGTAAATCTTGGAAACGCTTTAATACTAAACATATTCCGGTTGCACTTTCTATCATGAACATGACAAGAAAGCATACTCTGTTGATAAGATAAAATGTCAACGCACAATTTTGACAGCTTTCTTTTGCACGTGCTGGATTATTTATCAGTTATTAACTTGCATTAACAGAAAAAGACTGTAACGATAAAATAAATAATAACTGCAGCTTTAAATGTCCTTCTCCTGATAAATTTTTCTCACGGAAAAAGAGTTATTGGTCTTTCTTTATCACAACATATACCTTATCTGTAATACTTTTCCCAAAACTTATTCTAAAAACACAGGAGAGAAAATACAATTAAAATATTTTAAAACATATTAAACAAAAATAATTCTTAAAAATCATAATAAAAGCATGCTACAAAATTGATTAAACTCATTAAAAATATGAAGTAATTCAGTTTTCCTATTTATAATTTCAGTTCATCAGCAAAAATAATTTGCAGCTATATCACTCCTATTTTTTTTCCTATGAAATCAGTATTAAAAATTTATTAATAGATTTATTTATAGCTAAATTTTTATATAAATAACTTTAGCTGTCAAACTATCATAAGTATGACAATAGTGATAAATAATGAGATACGAAATTGCACACATGAATACCCTTTAAAAGCAACATATTCTCTAAGCTGTGAAGATTATTAAACACGGAAGGGGAGGGGGAGAGAGCAAGACGTATCGGATTGAAGGTTGTTGAAGCACAAAGAATCATAGGGGCTAGAGCAACAGCCGTGATTCCTTATTTTTTGCTTCAAAGGACGGAAAGCCCTAGAAATGGTGGGAAAAGATGAAGAAACGACCTTCGCCCACGCCTGACTTGGGTTTCCTTTATAAGGTGGCAAGTCTTTTCGCTGCAATCTAAAATCCATTGGTCACGCGCGAAAAGAAGTTAAACCCAGCCAAATTGATGGCAAACTCTCACACCCGGAATATCTGCAGCAAGTTAGCACAATACAGGAAATTCAAGTGTGAAGAACTGAAAGAAGGAAAATGAAGAGCAAAAAAATGATTTTCAATTACTAAGGCTTAATATAGAAGGTCCTTAATATTTAAAGGAATATGTACATTTGAGCTTAGAACTTAATGATCACGGACAAGTTGATTAGTTTTTTTTTTAAATTATTTATTTCTAAACTATTTCCAAGTGATTTAATGCCTTCTGTTTGAAACATAAAAATGTAGGTTATTAATCAACTTCTGTGACAACAATAAAGCGAACTAAATTAAAAGCGAAAAAATCCCATTTTGAAAAGAAATGGTTATAAATTTTGAAATATCCCATATAAAAATGCACACGCACTGAACATTATGCTATTAGTTTGTTTTTGTTATTACAGAGGGCTCCGGTTCTATTCCCTGTTAAAATTAGGATGTTTGTGTGAGTCAAATATTAGCTACCTGATTCATAAAGAGAATACTTTGAATTTTATTACTCCACGTAATAAAAATTCCTTTTTATTGTGCTTGTCTTTCTCCATTTGCTGTTAGAGTCCAAGACCCAACCAAATGTTCCATGTTTTTAAATCTATTCCCAAAATGTTGATCAGAATTTTTTTTTTTATAGAAGTAGATTACTGAAAGGAAAATATTACTTTCCATTGGCTACTCAATCTTTGTATCTTTGCGCATGGTGTAAAAGTTACATCATATCACACACAAAAAATAAATAAAACAAAAAAAAAATCGATGAAAAACAACAGTTTAATGAAGTTCATATTATTAAGAATTTGTAGAATATTGATAGCCATTTAAAACAAAAATACAAATTTAAAAAAAAATTGAAAATTGCTATCGCAAATTTCATCAAAGGTGAACATTATTTTGTTAAGTCACGTAGTATCAGTCCGACAGAAAAACCTCATTGCTCTCACATGACTCATACTTCGCAATCACCAACATTTAGAAAAGCGACGGTTTTTGATCATCTCAAAATCAATCGAACTCCAAAAGGTTTTCGCCAGCAAGGAAAATTGAAAATTATATATAACTTTCGATACTTTTCCTCGCTGTTTCGAGTTCATTCATATTTTCTTCTCTGTACTTCGGGCGATAACTTCTTATGACCCTTCCCTTATTGGCCAAACAGGAGAATTGGGAACACGCTGGACATTCGAGCCAAGTTGTAACTCTTTGTTGGCGATGAGTCGCCAAATGTGAAACCCTTCTTTATTATTTTTTAATAATCCTAAAAGCAAAAAATTTATGCCTCAAAAGCGATAAATCGCCAATTTACTGCCCATGCATTTTATGGTTTCAAAAACTAAAAATCAAAACAACATCATGTTCTTACACGATAAAAATCTGCAAAAGGGATGGATAGTGAGTGGCAACCGCAACCAGAATAACATCTCATTATTTCATACACACGTAGAAATGAGACAACTTTGCAGTATAACTCAAGTAAGTTCGAAAATCTTAAATAAAATTATATAAAATGAAAAATATGTGTAAATATCTTAAATCATCACATAGAGGAATGCGAATAGTACTCTAAATCTACATCACGATTTGAAAAAAAAAAAAAAAAAATAATAATAATACTTCTGAAAATGACATAAAACAGAAATAAAAATTTTAAAAAAAAAAAAAGCATTTACAAAGCAATGGGTATGTTAAAATTAATTACTTTGGTCTGTGAAAGTGTGAGTGGTTACTGATTCGTCAACTGAGTAATTCCAACCACAAAAGTTAAAAAACACATGTGAAATTAGGATTATGTAGTTTTTGTGTCTCAACATTTAGAAAGGAAATGTATAATGTTAAATCATTTGTTTCAGCTTAATAGAAGCTACAAAATGGCCTATTAAAAGTAAAATAGTATACATAATTTACTTTTATCAAGGCACAATCACGTTGGGTGAATTGACCGCAGTCATAATCCAAACATGCGCAGTTATTGCAAATTGTACATGGAAACGAAATAACTGTAACAGACTTGAAAAATTACAGAAAAATAGAATCGATAATATTTCGATGCTTTTTTAAAAAAAAAATGTATCATAAAATAAGTTGTTCAAAATATATTTGCGTTAGTATATAAAGATTGATAAGTTTGATAGATATCTAAAAAAATTCAAAGGAAAAAGATAACCCTTTTTCGCAATTAAATACTATGTGACATATCGTTTCATTACAAAATTATATTGAATTATAAAATTGCAAACAAACATAAAGAGAAAATAAAAAAATATTACTTCATGTTATTTCAACATTTACTTTAATAACCGAAAGTGTCTCATTAAACAAATTGCCGCATTGTTTCTACTGTGTACAACAGCTACTGTTTCTACAGTAAAATGAAAAACTCAATTAAAGCCCTTTTTCTCCTCCGCACTGTTTCAGTAACAATAATTATACCACAGCTTTTGCAATTCTATTATTACATTCGTATTTTCTGCCAGCTGGTCAACTATGAATCATTGGTAAATTAAAATAATCTATTCTTTGATACATTTATCAAGTAATAACTTGATTAAAAAGAAATTAATATAAAAAAATAAACAAGAAGAAATAGATAATAAATAAAACTTGAACGTTATTATGTCGTATTATATTAATCTATATAAATGTTTCCAATTAATATATTAAATGGCTGAACTTTTTTAAAAACTTATTATTTCACATATTTACTGTTAACTAATAAATTCATAATCATCACTTATAATTAAAGACAAGGTATGTCAAACTTATAGAACTCATTAGGAAAAGATATTTTTGCTATTTAAAAGAATAAATAAAATCATATCTCAGATATCAGATTTATTATCTCTTTGAGAAATTACGAAAAATTTCTCAACATCTTCAAAAACTCTTTCACCCGATTTTTCTTTTATACTTCAATTAAGAGGTTGTATGCCTTTACTACAAAGAAATGCCGAAAAAGTTAACTGTTTTCATAGTTACTCTGATGTGTTTTTCATTTACTAAATCGGACTTAGCGAAACATCCTGCTTCAAAACAATACAATATAGGCCTTAATTTTAAGTCATTGTCTGATGACCAAGGTTAAATGATAATAATCGCTTAACAAATTTGGGAACCACAGCAACTTCAAAAGGGTCGAACAAGTCAGATTTAAAGGACATAAAGTGTAACTCTAAAAAGTGGGCGGCCTACCATCAACCTCTCGACAGACGACTGCATTTACTTGGGGGAAGAAAACGGAAAAAGAATCGCGGTGGAGTAGTAGGGTTGCAATACATATGATTGAGCTGAATTCGGCGCAAATTGCCCTATTCATTTTCATCGTTGATATATCTTCAATTCCATTCCATTCAGGAAAGAAGCGCAATCAGGTCTAGCAAACTACGATTCAAGTTTGTTTCGTAACTTATCAAAAGAGACCAAGCGAATATTGGTTAGAGCTAGGCTGTAGCAGACCTGCAAACAAAGTAGATATTCAGCATAATTCGCATTCAAATATCATTTGTCCGACTAATAGCTAAAATTCAGTCACAAACTAATATGACTATGCATAAATAATAATAATAAAAAAACATATAACTGAATGCCCCCTCTCTTTACGATTACGGCCTGGAATCTTTATTTGTTTTTATTGTATACATTCAAAAACCTTCCACACACTTTTTTATTCTTATACTGCTGCACATTTATCTTTCCTTGTGTCTCACGAGAGGCACCTCGTAACTGAGGATGAGAAGTTTTCGTACTTCCCAAGGAAAGGGTTGTACCGTAGCCGGTGATGGCCGTTGGGACTCAACCACAGTACCTGCCAGTGCTGCTGTCGTGACGGTCCGATCATTCCAGTTTTTCCGTGTGCCTTCCGGCGGGTCGGAGTAGTCAGTGCTTGTGATTACCTTCCCTTGGCTCATCAAAATTGTCACATTATATACCATACCTGAATTTTTTTTCAATACAAAATTTACTCTAACAATATGTATGAAAATAAATTGAGTATGCTATGTGAGCACAGAGCAAAAAAACTATATCTATTGATATCTTATTCCTGCAATAAGCTTTGCGCAGTAATTTTTGTATTTTGTACCCAAAAAATAATAATAATAAATAAATAAAAAAGGACGTGGACAACAGAATTAATTTTATTAGCTTGTATGAAATTATCTGGCTACCAATTATCAATATAGTTTTTCTTTTAACTTAAATTTTAAATAGTGTTTTGACGTAAATTAAGGCTATATCAAGAGTCAGTTTTTTTTAAAAAAATCGTATCTATTGATATCTTATTCATCACTGTAGACATATTTAGTTTTAAAAATGGGGGTAGAAACATAACCAAAACATAGGATGAAACCGTAAATGAGACATAATAATGTCTTGACACTTTCAAATTGCAGTCAGAAAGAAATGATGGAAGACCAGTATGAATAGGCTTTCTTAAAAGAAACTACATTAACGTTTCTATTTATTAGCTGCAGCCAATGAATATTCAATGGTATATTAAACTGAACAAAATTTCAGGGATATTAACTTTTGAAAATTTTCAGCAGATCTTAAACAATTATACATATTTTTCAAAAATGAAAATACTAAGATAAAATATTATCTTAAATTTTAGCTAACACGTGCATCGTGTATGGAAGTTACAAACAATACTAAACTAAATGGCCGCCTTCCGAAAATTAAAAATTTTCACAGTATTTTCATGGTTTATCAGAATTTAGAGGTAAATTAAGAAATAAATTTAAAATAACATTGTAATAAAATTGGTGCCCTTCCCCAATTATGTTTTATATTTTTAACATTACACTGCCAGTAATTTTTTTTTTTTTTTTTTTTTTTTGGAGAAAAAATTTAAAAACAACGTTAAAATATTCCACCCTAAGTAAAGGAACAAAGCAAAAGTTGTGAAAGCTGGCATGAAAATTGCTGTCTCATTATAAAACATTAACCTTCCGAAGCGGATGTGAGAAAGACCAAAATCTCCAAGACAATCTCTACGATCAATTAACTTAGTTGCGTTGGCAAGGTTCAGGGGAATACGCTCAGAATTAATTCCATTTTAACAGTCAACTCTCATTTAAAGGACATTCTACTTTCTCTCGAGGAATTCAGGGAAACAAATGAATGCGTCGCATGTCTTCGGTCATTGCGTGGAGGCGAGGTTCTTTTGTTTCTATATTTTATTTTCAATACGTGAGCAATTGCATCTTTTGTTTCACTTCCTCACTTTGACATAATACTGCTTTGGTCTCTTCATTAAGTTCATTCAGTTTTGTATCCCGCTCCCAATGCATGACCTTTCAGAAAAGCACATAATAATAAAATAAAAACTATTACATTAAGAAAATTTTATATTAAGGACACAAAATTTATATGTAATGATAAATGTACAATTTAAAAAAAGCGTGCGAGAAAATGATATTTACATAATTTAATTGAATAACACTTGCAAGGGCTAATTTCTCAAATTTTTTAATACATTAAAGAAAATTTAGATCTAGTCCGAAACTTCGTAGCATGATGATGTTTTAAGTTTGTTTTGTTTATATTAAGTTTTTAAAAATTTAAACAGTGTAGCAACAATAACGCGTACACAAAGAATGCATTTAAGCCTTAAAAGTCGCAAGTCATCTCTTAGGTGACACAAATCTTTTCCAGCTGTGTTATGTATAAAAAATCTAGCGTCCGATAAGGGTTAATATAGTTGCAACGTGCATATACATAATAAACTAATTACTAAAATGATATATATACATAACACAATTAGTAAAATGTAAACTATTGAAAAAAATTCAAAATTAATTAGATGTAAATAAAATTGGTGTAAAAAGGGTTTTTAAACAATAACAAGCTTTGAAGTTATTAAGGAAAAGCATTAAAATTATCTTTTAATTTAAAAAATCTAAATTAAAATTTCAGAAAACTCCTTTTTACCTATCTTTTTCCTATAAACCAGAAGCAATTACTGCCGAATTCGGAGTTCAAGATCAATCATCTGATTACAATGTTTTGTATGACTCTTAATCAGCCATGTTAAGACTCTAAATCACCTATGTTAAAATTAGCAGATAGTGTATCAACGTATAGTCCTCTTGTCAAAAGAAAAAAAAATTGGTCTGACAATCGCGTTTTAAGTCATATATTTATTTATACAATCACACAGTCAGGTAAATGACATCTAATTGCTGTATAATTAACATTGACGTACTTGTTCGTCAATGAAACTGAATTTTTTCTCGGGAATATTTACAAAAGTTAACAATTAAGAGTATTATAGGGAGGAGGTTATTTATCATTTTGAAAACAATATTCCTCAAGGACCAACTTCAAAATTTCCATTCCCCCGATGCCAGCTAGTAGAAGGAAAGGATGTAGAGTTTGGCACACTCTGAAAGTATTTAACCATTTCTCAAACCTCAAATCTTGCTGGCTTATTCTTAGACTTTGTAACAAACTGATATCATAAACGATGTATTCCTTAACCCTTATCGTGGCAAGATTGCTTTTTTGAAGGAAAGCAAAAAAAAAAAAAAAAAAAAAAGTATATAGGTAGCTATACATTTTGTATAGTATACCTCATTTTGTATAGTACTCATACATACAACTTTATAAAAATTATTTTATAGTGGTAGTATATTTTTATAAAGTTGTATGTATGGTATACTATACAAAATGAACATAAGGGTTAAAAATGTAGGCGGGCAATTATTTAGAAGTACAGCAGAAACTGATCTTGCATTCTATTTTGGTCAAAGTCCTCTTACTGACATATTCTTAGGATCATTTCTCAAATTATTGTTTGAAATTTTTTTCTTCAAGGTCAGATATGAGGTCAAGAATGGGAAGGACTATTCAAATGCTATCAAAATTAGTTATAATGCAATCAAAGCAACAACCGAAGCTATATAAAAAATTGTAATACGCGTGCACACAATTCTAAAATTTTAAAAAAGGGTTCGTTTTTTTTTTTTTTTAAGAAAAAGCTCTTACAAATGCGATATTGCAATTTTATTAAATTTATATCGCAATTTATTATGCTTATCTAGTATACTACGATTTTATTAATTCAAAGTGTCTCCGAGGATATTTTCATTATTTCTAAAGAAGAATGGCAAATAATTCGAGTATTTCATTGAACTTTTCTATATTTTAATCGATAAATAAATTCATTATAATGACTAAACAATAATACTTTCGGGTAGATTAAAACTCTAGATAATATGGATTGAAATATCTGCGGTAGCTTTCGAATGTAATTAACTTTTCAAACTCTTATTTACTTTAAACTGAAATTTTTTTAAGAAAAATTTTGACACTTCTTCTATTAAACAATTCAGAAATGATGGAAGAGAGGGAACTACAATAAAATAAAACAAAATAAAAAAGAATCATGTAAATAGGTTACCAATCAAAATTTACTTAAAAAGACTTTAATAACAGATATAGCAACGGACTCATCCCGATTTGCGGAAATTTAGCAACACTAATAAAGACAGAAACTGTCATTGATCGATTTTTCAAAAACATAAGGAAATGAGTGCATTAGTACAAATATATGTACCCTTATTTCAGAGTCAGATGGGAAACATTTCCTTTATAAAAACTGTGCCAAACCCGAACACTAGGTTATAGATGACCATTGTTAGAAGTACACGGGTACCAACAATGGCTGCTATGAAAACTTATTTCTGGATCACTGATCATGTTTCCCAACCGTTGAGCATCGTCTGAAACATATAAAAGAATAAAGGTAATACGAGATTGCCCTATAAGTGATTATAATAGTTGGGCCGACCAAAAATCCATGCACTTACAAATCTGCTCGCGTAATTCTTCCGCTAGTACAAATAAATATTCAGAGATAAATTAGAAATAAAGTCAGATTCCAAACAAAAAATTATTTTGTGTTAAGATAATGCAAATCAGGATGCAATCGACAAATTTTAAATGAATATTTATGGTAATTTCAACTAATAAATGATGTTTACGTTTCAGTTATCGTATGTTTTGAAGCGAATAGATATGTCAGTACTAGAACATTTAATTGCCGTGCCCATATTTTTTAATCAAATACCTTCATCTCTAGCTTGCTTACGCAGTAAGACAAAATTAAATACAAATTTTAATTCATACCCATTTAAAAGAAAAATTGATAAAAGTAAAACAAAAAATTTAATCACACGTTCCAATAAAACGAAAATTGGAAGATTGTAATCTCTCTCTATGAAAATCAACGTTATTGCAATTTTTGTAGTACATTAGCAAGGACAAAAAAATAAAATAAATATTAAATTTGTTCGTTTCAGGAAAAGATCAAGATCCTATTAACATGATCGGTATCACAGCGGAAATTCAATTTCACCTTTAAAGAAGGAGAAAATTATCACATTTTACAAATGATGAAAGAGATTATGATTTTACGCATATTATTTGCATCGCGTGCGTTAAAGCTGATGATATACAAGTAATGTTACAATGACACACTGTACAAAAAAAAAGAAGAAGAAGAGGAAGGAAAAAAAAAAAAAAAAAAAAGAGTACTTAAGATTTAAGTAAAATATTTTCAGATTTATACTTTGCATTTTTGCATCAAACTCTAAGGGAACAGGTGGCATTTTTCGAAAAGAAAACGTGATATTAAACATTATATTAACATAATATAACGAGAATGATATTTTATTTTTAAAGAATATAAGAAATCGGATGAATACATTTTTAATTCATAAAATAAGTATTTACAAAAACGCCCAGGAAAAATCATAAAAAGATATGACAATTTTAATATAGTAAAACTGGAAGTTGAATTTTTACATATATTAACTGCATACAGCAAACAATATGAATTAAACTCCTCAGGGGGAAAAAAAAGATTTACGAACTCCAAAATACTTTTACCTCGACTTCTTGGTATATTCTTAAGATACAACTATTAGCTATAAAATTTAGTTTTAAAATGTAGCGTACAAATGAATTAAATGAATAATTAAAATTACTTTAGGAAAGTATTCTAATTATTAGTTTTGTCAAATTACATTAGGGAAAACTACCAACATGTCAGAGGCAAATATAAGGGAGAATGTTATACCTTTGACTACTAATGCCCATAATGATAATAGGCAATAAAATTAGGTTTTTGTGTTTAGTACAAACATTAATTACTAATTTTGCTAATTTAAAGAAATGCATACTTTGATGGAAAAAATATTTACCAGATTTCATTACCATGAAAGTATTTATTATAAACATAGCCTTTTGTCTCATAGCACTATAGACAGATTAATACTCTTATTTTGCGCAAATTCTGAATTTTCAAACCAAAACTAGTTATTGAGGTTTAAATATAAAAGTAAGGCATGTTAACCTTTGATCATCATAAAGTCTTGTTCTTTTGACCACGTCAGAGATACAAAACTTTAGAGGAAACTAGAAATCATTTTCATTCATTTCCTCAATCTGTGAAGATGGTAATTTGTGTACGGAATTCTATATTTGATCCCTGATCCTGTGGTTTGTTGTCTTGGTATATTGTCTATTTTTATTCCAACCTTGAAACACCATTTTAATGCTAGATAGGTAAATATGTTTTAGGAGCCCAATATAAACTTTCTCTATTCACTCCTTTGTTGATTGGAAATTTTACCCTTGAACGGAGATTAATTAAAATATTTCTGAGCATTAAACATAATTTAATCTAAAATTTGATATAGGATGCTGAACAATCTCGTAATCCTAAGTAGTATTTTAATCTGAATATTTGAACAATCTTTTTAATCTTTAGATTATTTTTCGGCTATGATTCTTTTCTTATGGCATTATTTTTCTAATTTTAGATTACTTTTCGATCTTTAATTTATTTCACATTCCAGTTATTTAAGTATTTTATCGATCATAACTGATCAAAACCTGAAAATCTGCTATGTTACTCCTCACAACTAAAAAACTCATGTAATTATTCTTGTTATTGAGATAACAAAAAACAAATGTCATGAATATCATATTTTATCTTAACAATCATTGAATGCATTCAATAGACAGGAATGTTCAAAAGGTCTATTCAAAATTTATTACAAACAGGCAATGATAAAAGCCATACTATATATGATATGGCTAAATTGCATTACTAAATCTGACTCCAAATAATATCATGGATGAATTCAATGTAATTGGCTTTGTTCTCTTTAAAAGAATATTTATACTAATGACGAGTTTCTACCTTCACCTGTAACTAACATGCCCATATTCTATGCATGTGTTCAACCACTGCAGGTTCATCAATACAAATTCTAAATATCAATCTAAATATAACACTGACCTCTTCAGGATATCCCCTGAAAAAGTGAAACCGTTCACTGAGACTCAAGAAAGAAAAGAAAAAAGTAAAGAAAAACAAAAATTAAAGATTATCACTGATAATACTAAAAACTAGCCTTACAGGCACTAAAAAATAAAATAATGGTCCCAAAATTGAAAAAAACAGAATCGTGAACTTATATATGAAGCCAATAAAAAATTAATATTGAAAATCGGCCAAACGCAGTACTCTCTCCTACATTTGTTCAATTCCTTTTCACTTATTCAGCCTCTTTAAAATATAAAATAAGGTTAGAAACATTTTGAAGACTGCAAACAATGAATGAAAAACATTTTCAATGAGTCTGTGAAACGCATAGCACATAGCATTTATATTAAAATGCTTCAACAAAATAAAAATTTTAAAAAAAGGGAGGAAAAGATAGCTCTTAATTATACGCCAAAATTTTTCATCACTAATATTTGCACCCCATTATCCAAGCCTTTTCCAAATCAAATTTAAGCAATTAATAAGTAAAAGTTAAAATATTTTAGTATGCTTTACTTTGAATTTATAGTTAACAAATTCTTTATCAATTTTCCAGGGGAAAATAAATGAATTTGTATAAAAAGTTGAACAAAAAGTTCCGTTGGGAAAAGCACAATAAAAAAAATCAATTGTTGAAAAACATCAGCGTATATAATATTGATACTTGGAAATAAAATGAGAAAGGAGAGTCAATAATGCTACATCGCTCATATCTGTTCCATATTTTCAATTCTACGTCAATTTTTAGCAGCTGAGTAAAACTTCCTTTATTGTGAGATTTTAAAATTTATTCTACTAGACTATTACTTTCATCTTATTCATCTATTTGACCTTAACTTTTATCTATTTTAAAAGAAAGCTTTTGACACTGATTAGATTTCATAGAAATAGATATGACTAAAATACAATTGTAAAAAAATATATAACAATAACCGATGTTTATCTTATGGTCTGTATATATATAAAAAAAGGGAGCAAAAATTGAGCATTCGATACCTTAAAGGAAATAATGTTATTCAAATGTATATTTTCTTAGAAATAAACTGTACGGATACGATGATGCGATGCACATCACATCAATTTAATACTGAAAGAGAAAAAAGAATGAGAAACAGGGAAGAAAATGCACGAAAATAGGGAAGTACTTTATACGCAACATATTAAATTCAGGAATAAGTTTGCAGTAATGTTATTTTCTCTTTCTCTGACAGCATGCTGACCTGAGGAAACAAAAGGGCAACATATTATCGAAGCTAGTACACACACAATGTGACCTAAATTGTTAAAGGTAACGGCCGGTGAAAGAGATTTTCGTACCGAATAAGTTTTGTTTGATCTATTTGAAAATGTTAATTACTGGTTGCAGATGGTTAAAGATGCAAATGATGTATCATATCATTAGCAGAATAATCAATAACACAACTTTTCCTCTGTTTAACTACGCATAAAATTAAATGATTTTCATTTTCCTTTTAAAGTTCCAAATGAAAATACTACTTCTAAAGAAAAAAAAATTTAAACAAGAAACTGGTAGCAAAAGGCAAAACAAGACTTTTCATTATTTGATTACGTATTCGGAATTAAGACTACAATATTTTTAACTGGGAGTTTTTTTCTAGCACATTTGCACAAAATGGCGTGTTTTGTGATTAGTTTCGCATTGTATAATGAACAGAACCGAATATGAATTTTGGACCTCTTCTCTTTACTTGACTGGATCCAAAATTTGACATAGATTTATATTATGGAGTAAAGATCCCATACTAGATTTCATTCGCCATATTGATATTGATTGGAATTATTAAACAGACAAACAGATAAGTCCATTCTTTGACAGATTTTGTCCAAAATTTAATACACACCCAGACCTTTGTAGAAAAAATTTCTAACTAAAATTCAACGATATGGCATTTTGTATTGTTGAGTTATCGTGTTTGCATGCACTCGAATAAGCAGGCCGACAACTAATAAACAAATAGACAGCTCTGATCCAAAGAGAAAGAGAGGTGAAAATTGCCGTTCATATATCTAACCTTACCATATCCCCAAATATTTTAAAACACAAAAAAATTACTTTTTTAATGATATTAATTCTAACACCGTATAATTTCCCCCCTTTATTTTGATAATATTTTCAATTTGTTACTCAAACTAAACAATGAATTTAAATGATGGAATTCACATTCATTCATCAAAACATTCAGCCGCATTGTTTACTTCATAGTAAGGTTTTCATTGCGCGTTTATTTCATAATATATGCATTTTTTAATTTACAATAAAATGACTTAATTGAATTCAAGTTTTTCAGTCGTATCATCACATCATGCGATGAAGTTTTAAAATATACATTCCATATTAAAAACAAAAAAAAATTTCAACAGCTTAAAACGTCAATAATTTGGACGAATACGTTGGTCATCAAAAGCGATTAGTTTATACAAAATATTTAATTAAATTATTGTTAATCATTAATAACGGTGTACCAACTGGTCATCAAAGGCGGATAGCAATTTTATCTACCCGATTTTTTTAACAGATAGGAGCAACAGTGTTTAAAAAGGTAAGCATTTTTAAAAAAATTATCATTGCTTACTTATGTCAAAAATTTACTTAAAACATATTTTAGATAGAAACCTACTAAACAACAAAAATAAAACGAATGTCCATATCTTGAACATCAATAATGAAAGAAAAATCAGGAAAAACAAGGAAAACGATTTGAATTTCATTATAACAAAAGGAATACATTGTTGCAAAATTAAACTAAAAGAGCATTTTTAAATTGAATTCAAAATAGGGTGGTTTGGAGGTTGCCTCTTATTCGCTAGTACTCGTCAATCCTCAGTAGGATTAATTGGCAATCCTCTCAGGTTTGATGCTCAAATCAAGCACGCTTCACTCGCTACAATGCACTTTAGCACAAACAATCGTGGTTGAGCTTAACAGATTTGCTTCTGATGCTTTAACTTAAATTAGCACAAAATAAAATTCAATCGCCTTGAAAACGATCTTTTAATTGATTTTACAAGCAATTAGAAAATAAAGATTAGAAATCAAATGAAGCTAACAAAGAAAATAAGCGTTTACAAACTCTCATGATAAGATAATAAAAACAAATTCAGATTTTATAAAAGTACTTGCAGCGTGACTTTTATCACAATTATCATAAAAGAGAATTTTATGGATTAACAAAAATCCTAAATCCTTTCCTTTTGATGTCTGCTTCTTGATTAAGACAGAATTTAATTTTAATTAATGTAGGCTTTAAAAGTGTTTTTTTTAATGTAATGAGGACATAATGAAAACAAATTCAACAGTTAATGAAAATGCTAGAAATACAAAAGTATAAGAAGTGAAATAATATAGAAATGTAAAATGAATAGTATGCTTTCAGTAACTGAAATATATTGAATTATATTTGAGAATCCTCTAAAACATTCGAAAGTGGCCTCTCTGAAATGATTTCGCATATTCTCTAATAAAACGTTTACCCTCCCCACCCGCCCTCCCTTCCATCCTGCATAAAATTGTGGACTTTCGACTGTGAACGCTACGAGCGCTCAGACTTTTATTTTCATACATGAAAATTGTGTGTTTTGTTGTATAGTAAATAACACTGGTACTAACATATTAAAGTGACATTGGTGATTGAAAATTACAAAAGATATATCTTTGGCTTGTTCTATCGTCACATGTGCCAAGTTAGGTAGTTCTAAATTAAATAGCCTGGCCTGCAGAGAGAGCATCAATACACGCATTTATCTATATTATTAGTACATATATAACCTGTGTAAAGGTTTTGATTGCCTAAATTCTTCTCATAAGTAAAAAGACATAAAATTCATTACCTCGTATTACAATTTACAACAATGTTTTATAAATATTTGATCATGAAAAGAAAATAATATAATGAAATCAAATGTTTTTAAAAAATGGTTTTAGGTATAAAATGATTTAAGTTAATGTTCACTAGGAATCTAAGAAATGAATTTTAAAAAAAAACTATACATCAAGAAAGAATAATTTTAAAATTTAACAAAAACCAGAAGAAAATTCATTGCAAAGCGAAATTAGCTAATTTTTATTAATTTTATTAAAAGTTTATCAAAGTTGTATTAGCTTATGATTAGAATAAACAAAAAAATTTCCGAAACATTTCATGAAAAAATCAATATTTTAGTTATTTTTTAAAATCAGAAATGGGGAAAAAAACTTTTATTACTTATTTTATATTTTTAATTTTAAAAAGTTTCCTTTTCAAATCGTCCAATACTGAATTCTTTCGTCAGAGAAAAAAAAATATATATATGACTTTAATACTTTATTTAATCCTATTTTATCACCGCTTATCTGTAGTTCACTTTCAGGGAAACAATTTACTTTTACGTTCTATTTTAAATTTTGACTTTTTAAAAAATCTTGGAATGCGACATAAAATATTTATTAAAAAAATCTTGATTAATATCTGAAATGCCACACGATCATATAAATCCCTCAAAAACACATTGCGAAAACAAAACACTTTAAATATTCAATTATAATTTGTATTTCCTTTCATATTTCAGAAATATTTTTAAGTGTAACGAAAGTATAATTCCGGAATTGAGATTAGACCCCTTTAATTACGGGCAATGACACTGAAAAAATCGAACAGCACCTAATGGAAGAAAAAATTTTGAGTAATTCACCGCTTCCTCCTTCTGGTTCTTTAAAATATAAAAGAAAAGAAAAGTTGTGAAAATTATGTCGATTCAAAAGAATCAAAATATTCAATATCTTTAGTTAGATGCTTTTCTTAAATCCATCATTAATTAATGATATGTTGAATTTATTTTTTGTTAAATTTGTTTTCCAGTAAAAATGGGATCGTCAAAGGGAAAAAAAAATATTTTGATCTAACTAAAAAATTATCCTTTTATACGACCACAGATTAAGAAAACTTCAATGCATTGTTATTTTTTCTCCCCATTAGTCACACACGCAGAAGAACCGCAAAAAAGCGATGTATTAAAAAGCATCGATTTCATGACTAATGGTTAAAACATTACTCAGGTTAATGAAAAGTGAATAAACAGACCAACTGTGCGTAATTCACACTGAAAGACTTTAAGGTATCCGAATAGGTTAAAGACTTGAATTTGGATAAAAATTCGTATTTGGTTCTTTTTTTTTTTTTTCCCTCCCAGTTTTAAAAAATAGGTACGTTTTTGTTTCCAATGATATCTTTATTTGTATCTATGTCAATTAGAAAACAAGTTATTGCAAACTATTGACATGTAAGTGATGCTTATTGATAAGCATTTAAAAACTTTAAATGTATTTTCTGAAAAACGAGTTTTTTCAAATTCTACTGTACGAATACGGTCATATCTCAAAAAAAGAAAAAAAAATCAATATATCTTCATAAAGTTTATAATTAGTGTTCGTTACATTATGCAGAATATAATGAACTATAGATTTGATGCTTAATGCTTCAGAAATGGATTTATTATTGTTTAAACTATATATAGTTGAAAAAATTTCATAGATAATAGTTAGTTACAATCTAAGATATGTTAGAAAGAAAAATGAAGGTATAACAAGATTTTTTTTCTCTACAACAACTCTAGTTTTTGTAAATAAATGCTAAAATTTACATCAAAATATGCTTTTTCTTCAAAAGTTATATACATGTTTAAATTATTTCACTTTTATGCATCACTTTATCCTTATATTAATAAAAAACGTCGTATAAACATTAAAATATATTTGCTTGTTTTTTTGTCTTTTTAAACTCTCTTCCGAACCCAGGCAGATACCTTAAGCGAATTCTTGGATGAGGACTACTATAAGATTATGAAATCAGTCAGAGAATACAGAAACTTTCTTCTAATCAAAGGGCCTTTTGATTTGCGAAAACAACGGGTCCAAAAGTGAAAATGTCACGGAAGGATTTCCGAACCAATATCAGCGGCAATGAGGAAAATACGAGCTATATAAATCGCGCTCTGCTACCACTCCACGGAAGAGATAAGTTTTTGTATATTATTTTTTTTAAACAATGCAAGACAAGAATAAGCTACGAAACGGAAGCAGATGTCATGCACGAACGCGGAAATGTATGTATCGTCAAGATCTCGTTTCAGAGTATAGTTGCGTAGCTTCGATTGACAGCAAAAGTGAGGCTTCACAAAGAACTGAAGAATTCTGAAAACAACTCGGGAATAAGATAGATTGAAATTCCTCCTTCAAAGTAAAATTGAATTTAAAACAAAATTAATGCCACTAACAATGGCATGCTGTGCCATGTCCACGCTGCAAGATTTTCAACAGTTTCTAAAAGCACTAATAGTTTGAAGCTTTTATTTCTGTTGAGTCGTTAATCTGCATCCAATATTACATAATTCATCTGGAAATGTCATTATCAATGACAATAAATGAATTTTTGCATATTTGAATATATGTACAATCAAATTTATAACATACCTTTCACATTTAATAACGCAAAGTAGATGTAAATATAAATGATTTTGATATTAAATTTCCATGGTTTTGCAAACATCGACATTTTGTAATCAATCGTGTAATAATGTTGCAAAATGACAGCGTTCTTCGCATTAAACCGAGTTTTCTATATGCCAACGGTTTATTATATTTATGGCACTCTAGTTATTGCATGAGATTTTTCTTTTTGTAACGGCTGATGTTATGGTCAAATATCACACAATGTTTTAAGAACCTTTGTTAGTTGGGTCCTCTATCTGTATCTCACAATATAATCTAAGAATTAATACTTATTTTGGAATAAAAATGAAAACCATATCAATTAAAATTGTCAAATTAATCTGAAATAATTAAAAAGAAGAAAAAAATAATATTAACCCAGGACAGAACTTGGGTCTCGTTTTTGCTATCTTCACTCGCTTTATCCACTATAATATTCGGGTCTCGGCAACGGTGACACTTTATTAGTATATACGTTATGACAAAAATTTGAGGACCATTTTCTCAAAATTGGCTGGCTATTGCGCTTTAATATTTACACGAATGAACACTATAAGTGTATACTACCATTATACTAAATCTCATCCCAAACTCAATTTCCCACTTCCCCTTGTCAGTATCATAATTTCATATTCTCAAAATAAAGCTTTAAGTCTCAGAGGTAAATATGAATAGCAGCCGTTAATGAGAATCACTCAAGTTACATAAGATTACATTGTTCGCATTTAATGAAAATAAAACATTTTTACAGTCCAGGGGTGTTTGTGGGACCCCAAAAAATCCCCTGAAACTTTTACGGACTTACTACCGGCATTTTGGAGTTTCGAGAAGGGGGGGGGGAATGAAAAATTACAATTATGAAGTATTGAATGACCTAATTATAAAAGTTCAATGAATTACTTTTTTTGCAAAATTAATAACCATAAATTTTCAAACATATAAACTACTACATTTTATGCAAATCTTTTAAATTACCTGAATTAATTCTTTTAAAAAAATTATCTAATTTCTGCTGCTTTTTTTTTATTTTCTGATGTTTGTGGGCTTGTCTTTCTTTTGTGGTGAACTTCATAATTGCAGGAAGGTTGACTTTTATTTTCCTCATTTACAGTTGAAGAAATTTCCTCGAGAACTGCACATGCAGAGGTAGAAGCAGTTTGCTTTTCTGCTAATGTAGAAGGTTTTTCAGAGACTTTTATAGGTGACTCATCTGAAATAAATGTTTTTAAGTCCTCTTGATATGTTTTCCAACTTCTGTTCATATTCAGTAAGAGATCTTTGTGAATTGGATCAGTCATTGGTTTTTTTGAGCCATATTTTTCACATGAGGTTTCTTTAGAAGCCATTAAATCATATTTAATAGTCTGCACTGCATCTAGGGAATCAATCTTAAGAGAGGTTCTATAGTCAGTGACAAGTGTATCCATTAAGTTGAATGCACTTTCCACTAATGGGCCATGGAAGCAGCTAAGGCAGGCTTTGACCAATTTAGCCAATGTAGGATACTTATAATCATTTGTGAAATCATCTTTTAAATTAAAAACTTTAGACCAATATTTATCAATTGTACACTTGACTTGATTTCCACTTTCATCAGATGTGTAGAGCATTTCTTTGGTGATATCAATATCACTCTGGTATAACCTTATTTCAGCTTCTACTTTTGACTTTTCATTATCACTAAAAATATGGGACATAAAAGATGATAATTTTTCAAAAGCTAATATTGTACTGGTTTTACCTCTTAGCTCTGGATCTAATGCTGTAAAACTAATTAGATATGAATTTTTAAGGGGTAATTTCTGTTTCATATGCTGAAATTTCTAAATGAAATTCTCTTGCGTACATAAATAAAAAAATATTTCAATAAGCGAAACGAAAAATTTACACGTGCATCAATAAATGAAACGAAAATTTTACACAGCGAAGAAAAAAAAGTTCCGAAGCGATCAATGACAAATAGCTAATACGGCGAAAAATCCCCCTTCTCTACTTATTGGCGCCACGCCAGTAGAGATAAGACCTTTGAACCCAGAGTCACGTTATCGCACATCTGGTCGAACGAAGTCTCCCCCTTTTTTTTCTGCCGCGCCTACTTGCCGAAAAGAATCCAGAAGAGAATGTCCGAGAACTGGGGGAATGAGTCATAACTCGCAATAAGGAAAGAACAAAAAAGAAGTTTTCCCCCCCTTTTCACGCATTATCACTGCCTTTGGAGAAAGAAAGGAAAAGTTTTCACCACACACACTGACCTTGCGTTTTCTGCTTTAAAAGCAAACAAAATTACCCAGATCAAAATAAATAATTCATTATTATTCCTACTTCCTTTTGAACGACGATCCCCGGAAATTCCGGAGATCGAAGTTCAAAATCCCCGGAATTCCGGGGTTTCCCCGGAGCACAAACACCCCTGGACAGTCCAACAGTAAACAAAGCCTTAACCAGCAATGACCATGTCACATTCAATGCTTCATAACAGCTCACAAATAACAAGCCATGAAAAATTAACTGGCAATTATATATAAAAATGGTTGCCATTTATATTTAAACAAGTCATGACTAATTCTGTGGTTGCATTTGTGGAGACTTGACAGTACAACCCAAAGTCACCTTCCTTCCTAATTTAGTTTTACGTGATTCTTGAATGAAAGAAAGCCATGCAAAAATAATAATTAAAAAGTGATGAATCCTAAAATACTCAATATTCTTCGATTTACGCGAGGAGTCTAGTTTTTTTAAAAGGGGGGGGGTCTAGTTTTTTAAAATTCTTTAATCTGGATCTAGATCTATTCTTTCAGGTGATTTCTTTGACCTTTAAAAGCGAATTGCTCACCTCGAACTAGCACATAACCGCAACGCCCAAACACGTCCCATGCAGCTGCTTCGAGTTGGTTGACAGACGACACATCGTAGCAGAGTTAACATTTGCAAATCCTTTCCCTTTTTCAAATTTTCCAAAGTATGAAATACGTTAAGCGAATACAGATGAAGTGTTTATGGTTGCATTTAATACGGATTTCTGAACTATAACTATGCCTTAAAGATGCAATTGAGATTAGTGACCTTAGCAGGGGCGTCGAGAGGCTAAAAACGAAATGGGCATACGATTTTTTCACAGCCATCATCTGTGACTTAAAAAAGGGTAAATGGTACCTGCGACATTTTTTTTTAAACCGACACGTCATTTATGGCTTTAAAAAAAGTTACAAAAATTTGACTATATGCCACCTCAAAATCGTCCCTCCGCAATTCTTTCATCGCTGCAGCCCCATAGGTGCTTAATGATCAAGCTGCTCTTTTCCACGTAACATGCAATGATCTTTATAAGGACCCTTAATTTCGAGGTCAAATAATGAAAGTTCGCTTTTGCTAAACCATCGATAACATAAAGAAATCATGATGACAAAATGCAACGGGATTTCTCTTTATAATCGGAAATAAGTCGACAAAGGAATACTCGCTAATCCAATTAATGAAATTTCAATGTCAAATTCAGAAATATGCAGTATACCAAAGAAAGTATGTTCTCGTGACTGAACAGAAATACACTTGTTATTTTCCAAGTACCAGACATGTCTACGACGCAAACAACTCAGAACTGCGACAGATTTTTTCCCCCTCTTCAAATGGCCCGAGGCAACATTTCATAGAAATGTTGCTCAATGATGTGTGAGAGTGTAGGCGAACAAGTCTTCAGGTAGTTATCTCCCACACGCGAACTTTAAAGGTCTTAAGTATCAACGTCCAACGCTTTGAAAAAGTAAAGCTTCTGCATGTGGCAAAGAACTTTTCCGTTCACCAACGGTCTTCAACAGCTCACGCCCTTTATTAAAACTATACAACTCAAACAGGATGCTTCTATTTAAGTTGAAAGTAACAACAGCTACTGAAATAATCAAGTAAAATTTTTTATTTCAAACATACGATGAATTCATAGATTTAAATTTTAGTTTGAAGTAATACAAAATAGTTACTAATCTACAAACAAGTTTAAGCATGTTCATTTCTATTTAATAGATATAAAGATGACGGTATTTCGTTTGATTTCTGAAATGCTGTAACTTCGTCATCACAAATAATTTGAATTTAGATTATTTTTAAGATCATATATTTAAGACTTAAAAAAAACTGTATATTATTATGAGGAGGCATTCCTCGTTGTTATAGATTTAAAAGGAAATATAAAGATGAAACAGAGATGGAGCTTATCGTAAAAACTAAAACTATTTTGTTAAAGAGAAATGAACAACTGAAAAGGATGCTTTTTACTACTGAGAAAAAAGGTCGATGCTACAATGGCAAACATTTTAATAAAGAGTAATTGTAGGTAATGATTGGAAAAAAAATGATGTTAATTTATGAGTTCTTGAAACTGAGTATTATACAATGTATTATGTTAGTAGAAGTAAAAATAATTTGAAAAGCACTCAAGTCAGATATGCATCAAAATTCGTCGGTATGTTTTTTTCTTCCCCCCCCCCCCACCCCACCCCAACTGAAGCAATTTTCAAAGATGTTATCCCAGATCATGCAAAACATTTTACTTTTTCTGAAGTATAGCTAAGCTGGAAGGAAAATTTAGAAGAAATTAGTTGTGAAGAAATTAGTTCCGAAAATTTGTTAATAACATTTGAAACAAATTTGTTAATATTTGTTAACACATGAAATAATTAATTTTTCATGTAATCAAAAATTAATTATTTTTGAAATCATTGCTTAAGACATATATATATAATTGACATAATATGGAACAATTGAAATTCTCTTAAATTGTTAAGTTTAGAATACTCATAAATTAATTAATTTATTTAAAATTGTTAATCGAAAATGAAGGTTAATTAAAGTCGATCTCATAACTCAATCAAAAATCAAAATCTTTTGTTCGATAAGACGGGTTAATTTAGCTGAATACTGTTCAATTTAGCTTTGTTCGGTGCAGCTCTGAGATAAGCATTAAAGGGATATCTAAGAGTCTAGCAACAAGTTTAGATGCGTGTATTTAGGATGGGTTGGCCAAATATTTGGAAAGGATCTCAGGGTAGAATATATCATTTCTTGATAAAAAAAAAAAATTAAAGCCAACATTCATTTGTATTAGCTTTTATTCTCAAATCAATGAGTTAAGAGTTATGATATCTATATATAATTTTGCAATATTTTGATGACTAAAAGTAGATTAAGGTTTTATTACAATTGTATCACCATCAGCAAACTCTGAAAGTGACATCATAGAGTCAGAAATTTCAGTATAAAACGAATAAATTTATGATAGTACTGGAACAAATTTCCAACAATAATAAAACAGGGAGGTTAATATATATCATTTGAAAACAATAGCCATAGGAATCAAGGTTAGATTTAAATCGAGATTTAAAAAGAGTAGATAAAAAAAAAGACATCTGATTTAACTCTTCGTCATTTGCAATTATTTTCTTCTTTAAATGGCACCAATGTATATCATGGATATAAAATCTATAATATATGTTCATTCAACTTTGATAACTTCAAAACTATAATTAGTTCTAATGAGAATGTAAATGAGATTATGTAAGAAAATTACAAATGGCACTGTATTTAATAGTTAATAGATGTAGAATGCGTGTATCGTATTTATTAGATGTGATTTACGAAAAGCATTATGGTACCATAAGCATAAAACATTTCAATCCTGAAGAAGTTATTTTCGGCAGAATAGAAAGAACTAATGATTTTTATAAAATCACAGGTGTGATTCAATCAAATCATTATTACTATAACCGAAAAAGGAAGAAAAAAAAAAATAGCCACAGGTTTTCCAAAGAAGCAAAAATTTTCATTTAACTGCACATAATCCAAATTTAGAATTAAGGTTTAAAAAAAAATTATGAACCATAAATGTTTTAAGCTATCTTTAGTAATCTAAATTTCTTCGAATTTTAGGGCGTACACTATTTTTATAATTCAAAAGAAGGAAAAATTATTTCAAAGTAAAAGCAAGGCCACAAATTTTCCATTTCAGATCACGTTTCACGTCTTGTGACTAGATATTCTAATTCAAATAAATGTATATCTTGATGGTATGCAGGTAAGTCTTGACAAATTTTACAGTTGAAAAAATTGCTCAAAATTCATATTCCACTCTTGTTTAACATCTGGTATTTTATTATTTTTAGAAGCTTTATATGTTAAACTATATTTTAAGGCTTCTCTCAGCAAAAAATGCACTTCTTCTTTCCCCCTTTATCTTCTCGTCTGGCTTGCTGCATTCTTTTTATTAAATCGGTGCCTTTCGATCGATAGATGGATATTTCAGGAAAATTTGTTAACCTTATTTTTTATGATAGTCCATCAATCCTATACATACTTTTTTTTAATGAGACTAAAAGAAGTTAGGAAAGTATAATCATAGAAATTATGTAATTTATCATTTTTTGAACTAAAAAAATTTATTTTATTGATCATCTCGGTACAGTCGGTTTGCAGACATCCCTCATATAAGTGTAATAAAATACTTAAATTTGTTTTCCACATTGTTTTAAATGTTCCCGCACCAGTTCTTTCTTACAATTCAATATATTTCAATGGCGAATTCAATGTCACACGTTTCCAGACCTGATTTATTCCAGCTTTTGATTGCACAATTTCAATACAACAAGGAACGATAAAAGCTCAAAGAATTTTGCAGAACCTGAAAACTTATAGAAGTTGAATATCCTACAATATCATGAACAGTCTTTATCAGGAAAATGAATTAAATGTAGAGTGATTTGCTAAATTTCAAGAAAAAAAAGAAGTTTCATTTTGTTTATAGTTATAGAATGAGATTACAAATTTCTCATATGATTCAAAATGCTGTTATAAATTTTTTAATTGGATTATAAATGACTAACGCAATTTTAAGTTAATTTTTAAAACCATAAAATTTTACAACCCAAATGCGTTTCTGGTATTTGTTCTCGTTCCAAATGGTTCCATTTTACGTAAGAAACCTCCTATATACATACTAGCTAGCGGGGGGGGGGGGAATAAACCCTGCCCATAGTTTTTACAGCATTTGAGTCCGCGCACGCAAAATGTCGTGAGAAGTAAAGATTTAATACGAATACGGATTTCATAACTTTTTTTAAGAGTGCGCTTTCTCTTTCATTATATAATGTCTGAAATCTGGAGCAAACAATGAAAAAAAATTGTCTCTAAAAAAATTCTACTAGAGTTAACTTCATTGAATTATAGCAATTTCAAATCATACAACTCTTTCATTTTCAAGCAAAAACTTCTATTGTAAATTCGAATACTTCAACACAAATCGTGAAAGCATTATATATATGGCTAATTTAACATAATCTATCCTCTGGTATTTTTTTAATTTCTATATTAATAATTGAGTATTTTATAATGCTAATAAAATTATATAATGAATACTGCATATTTATCTTAAATAGATCCTTTATGTCATTACTAAACAAATTTTTCAATACATTAATTTAGTATTGATTTTACCTTTTGATTTCTAAATAAACGCAAGATAAAAATATTTGACAAATTTGTAACGTTTTAAATATTATATAAATAAGATACTAGACAATGCAATATAAATCATTTTAGAATTTTACATCAATAAGAAAAATTTTGGGACACATTCACGATTGCATGGGTAATTGAGAAAACACATTCAATAATTTTTGACATTAATATAATCAAAATATATAATTTTGAATATATTACTAAATATAGATATTTTATATAGCATATAATATATTGATAATATATAATATATATTGATTTATTAATATCAATATTTTTTAATATAACCAAAATATATAATTTTGAGATTTTGTTATAATGCAAATAATCAGCAAGAGAAAGAATTCACAATTCACTGTTTTGAATTCCCTTGCACAATTTCAAGAAGGAAATCTGGAATTGGTAAGAGTTTCCTTTTATAACCTGTTTGTCACAAGGACTTAAAAAAATAATAATTTTTCTGAATAAGAGTATATAAGTTAATATCCTATCAATGCAGTTCATAATAATTTTTTCCCAATTCTAAAAAGAGTTATCAATAAAAGGAAGATTTGGCACATACTTCAGTTACTAGTATTTTTATTTTTGACAGGATTGGTGCTACGGGAAATTCCAAAGAAACAATAGTTAATTCAATCTGTTAGGTAATACGGAGGGGGGAAAAATCGAGCGACCTTGAAAACAATGACATTTTAGTCCTCTCTAAAACAAATACGGGCAACACGCACCTGCGACATTACGATATCAATTCAATATCTTAACAGCATGTTCCAGATTTCTTGCCGTCTTATTTCAATAACTGTCTTCCAGATTAGATGATGAATCTTTAGAAGCAGCAAAGAAAAATAAGACATTTTCTTTATTTTTATTGTTTTCAATTTTAGAAAATGTATATTAAATTTTTTAAATGAATGTGCGTTACAATAATTTAAAATTTGAAATAAATTCAAAGCAAAAGGGCACACCTACTTCATTCCTCTTAAATTGAATGATTGAATCGAATTGTAGAAAGATGATGTGTAAATTACTGCTGAGCAGGACCGGTTTAGACTGGATGCTCCAAGTTATTTGAAATATGGAATCATTTATAAATCCGTTTAAATAATATTAGCCGCCTTTAGCAACCAACTTGTTCCTCAAAAATACCTTTTTTTTTTTTTTTTTTTTTTTTTTTTTCTTGCTGCTAAATTGTCAATATGAAATGCAATTTTGAAATTCCACTTTGCTATTTATTTAAAAATATTTCTGAGTTAATATTCAAGGAAAGCAGTTTTTATTTTTTAAAATCCTAATTTTAATAGTGGTAAACATGCGATTCAATGCTTTGATGGATGAGCTGAATTTTCTCATATTAGAAATATTTTTGCTGATTGTAAATTGAATTAATTTTTTTAATTATTAAAAATAGGGATATCAATTTCATTTCTGTACAATTTTTTAAATAGAGAAAGTTTTTTTTTATTTTAATTTTTCAGATAATGCAAAAATCATTTATATACGATAAAAGTTATGAAAGATATCGTCATCGATTTCCATAGCAAGTAGCAATATCCTATCTTACAATGGTTATTTTCTCGCTCGATCAAACTTTGCATTTAATACTTACTTCTTGATTTCCTTTACATCTTTTTCCATCTGGATGAATGCAATTTTTGAAAACATGGCGAACTATTTACAGAGCATTTCTAATATTTTGCAACTCCATTAATTAGCGAAATTATTGTTGCAATTGTAAAAACATTCAATGAAGCAGACTGAAATGTTTGTGTTTATATAGAGATTTATTTACTGCCATTCGGCAATAATTTTAAATAATAACAGCGATTTCTGTGCAACGGACGTTAGTGTTACATAAAATTGTGTACACACAATTTTTTTTCATGATGATGATGAACCCAGAGAAATTGAGGGTCCAGGCGGGAGTTTGAGCAGCTTATACGTAAGTCTAGCACTGCTCCAGACCAGTATCGACATGATGTCAAACATACAGTACACTCCCGATTATCCGCGGAATTGGGTGGCGCGGCCGCCGCGGATAACAAAAATCGCGGATAATCCGAAAAAAGCTAAAAACGGGTATAGCAAAAAAGAAAACAGTCATTCCAACTTTGAAAAATCGTTTTATGTACAATAAAACGTAAAATAAACAGCAGAAAATATTTAACTAACGCTTCATATTTTAGTATATCACTCAAAACTAACCTAAAATGCATTTTGTTAATGAAAACAGAAAAGTGCTTAGTATTTACGAGAGGCGTCAAGGATACACAGAAAAATTAATACATATGTACTGTTTTAATACTGTAATGTATTATGTAATTACAAAAGCATAACTGTAAAACTGCACCTTTTTGAAAAAATCAGTCAAAAAAAAAAAAAAAACTTTGTGCGGCAGGCGCGGATAACCCGTCCACGGATAATCGGGAGTCTACTGTATTTGCAAAATCATTTCCCATACCATATAATTAAATTTTTTATTTCTAAAATCTAATTGCCAAAAATAATTTTGACATGACATCTTTTAAGACGTTTTGTTTTCTGAAATCGGTTTAGTCCTAAAGCCTATCGTAAATATGCATAGTTTTATCTTTAATTAGAAGAACAGAAGATCGTTTCTAACATTTTTTCTAAATAAATTTAAGAATAAAACAAATTTCATTAAACAAATCTGAAAATCTGATACCAAATTTCATATATAACTTTAGCAATTCCTTGGCACAATTAAAATTCCATCACTGAAAAATTCATTGAGATTATCACACAAAGCGGCAAATCGATACATGCCAAATGACGCGAAAATGAACATCAACTCATCTGACCACAGTTTTTCATACGTCTGGTGTAGTTAATTACAATTAAGGATGTACAATGAAATGAATCTACAAGCTCTGATTAATGTTATTCTAAAAAAAAAAAAAACTGAGATCAATGAACTACGTAATCGATAAAACGAAGGTGAAAATTTAACAACAAAAACCTTCATCAGGCACGATGATAAGTTACTGGAACGTGACGAAACGGTTAAAGAAATCTTTTGTTTTCATTTAACGGAACCGGATAAAGGATTAATTTCATGTTTTCTTCAGTAGGATGGCACAAGCTTCAAAAAAAGAAAAGATGCATACCAAGTAAGCCACACGAGCATGAAATGGTAAGTAATAGAGAAAAACAAGAAAATATGCATTTAAATTTACAAAATACAGACCAAACATCATTTCATTAGAGAAACATTCTTTTCCTCGCATAAAACGAGTATTCGATTTGAACAGTGAAAATGGTAATACATATGCAGCACTTTTTTGAAATAAGTTAATATTCCTGAACAAAATTTGTACCATTTTTTAAATAACCACCAAATCTTTTGACAACATGTTTAAACAGGGTATAATTCTATGAAACAATTTGTTGGTTAGACAATATTAACTCCATCTTGCAAATTAATTTGCAGGATGGAGTTTGCATTATATTCTACTTTATTATTTATATTATGCTCTATTTTATTATATTATTATTATTTAAATTTATACTCTATTTTATTCTGCCTTACGATCTACTCAGGAAGCGAAAAAAAAATTTTCTAATCATTTTTTTTTTTTTTTTTTTTTTTTTTTTATTTACCTTAAGAAAAAGTTGAACCGAATGAAATAGTTTCATGTAAAGCTTCATAAATCATTAAAATATCAATTACGGTATTAACAAATTTTACAATTATAACTCAGAAGTTTATTTTACAGCTGTGACATTTAAAGCGATCTCACTGGACTTCAAAAATTTTCGTAGTTCCGTTAAGGATATGAATATAATTGCAATTTTGTTTGTCGCATTCATAATATAAAAATTCCAAAAACAATTATTAGAAAACAGAAGAAAAAAAAATCTGAATATAATCTAAATCAGATTCTCATGTAAAGGTTCATATTACTTATTTCGATTAAAGCGGAATCTAGAAATGTATAATCTCACATTACCGTAAAAAGTGAATTTAATTCCCTTCTTTAACCTTAAAAAAAAGGAAAGAAAATTATTTTACAGACAAAGAACATACACCCTAAAATCAACAGAAGAATCAGACTTTCCAAGCAGTTATATAAATAAAGAAACCCCACACAAATTCCTCTATAAGAAAAATACCTCGAGTTTTCACCTTTATTTCTGCGGGCAAGATAACATTGACGTCTAAAGTGAAAAATCCAAAAGAAAATGCGAGCATTTACGAAATTCAAGGTTATGCCCTTTCCTTTTAGAGAAAACAAGGCTACGTCACTGAACATCAACCAGGTGCTTTGCAACAATGCTATAGAAGAGGCGTCGCATAGTTTTCCCGCACCTGTTTAACTGAAAGGACAAGGATATTTCATAATCAATGCAGGCTCTTCGACTAGAAGATGCATTCACTCATTAAATTTTTCCTCTCAAATCAATGTGGCATTTTGCCACTGAGTCTTAAATAATAAATGGCATATCTATGAATATGAGCAACCAATTGATTAACGAGATTAGAAAAAAGAGGCTGTTAAAGAGAAAGTATGATGCAACACTAAACCCACAGGAGGTTCTCATCCAAGGTCTTCTAGAAGTTATTTTGCAAACACACAGACACCGCACTCTTCCAAAGAAGGAGCAAAAGGGGAAATTTCTTGATAACGACCACAGACATCTTCTTTTTCATTTATATATGGTCTCAAACTCAGAATTAATGATTTAAAATCGGAATTACAAGTAGCTTAACGAACTTTTTAGAGAAAATCGAAGACCGGACTTCTCAAGTTATAAAACTAACTTTCATTTGATAGTTGAAAGCTTCTGACTAAAACTCATATCGGAACCAAATCAATCATATAACATTGATGGTTTTTCTATCGGTTTTTGCATCTACATATTTATAAAGCTAAAGGCAAATGTCTCTTTCAAAATGTCTTTAAATCAGAAAATAATAATAAAAAGCGAAGCTATGAAATACTACACACAAGTAAAGAAACGCAAGAAACTCTTGAAGATCAAAATTTATTTTAAATAAAAATAAAGCACTCAAACCCTAAATGGAAAATTTTAGATATGCCTTGAATATGAAAATTGTTCTTAAAAGAAAATAACCGATATTTTGATATATAGGATTGAAAATTAATTCAATTCGAATTCTAAGAGAATAATAAGGGTAATATTCTCCTCCTATAAGAATATTACGTTTATTTTTTGATATTTAAAAACATACTAAATATGCATTTTTCCGTGCCTTGTTCCCCGATTCGTACTTTTCTCCCTCTAAGAAGATGCACTGCATGAAGTCGAAAGTCACTTTCTTCCGAGAGTCGGAAAAATATTAAATGTTTACAGATAAACTTTAATGTAAATTATAAACGAATTAAAATATCTAAGATTGATAATATTTAAAAAAAATTACAACTTTATAAAAATGAGGAAATATATAATCAGCAAATTTGCATAAAAGTGAAAAACATGCTTAACATTTGACACTGATATATAGACTAAGAATTACTTCAAAAAAATCGGAACGTTGACATTTAATATACCTTAAAGTATAATAAATCTCACTGCACTGATTTTTCTAAATACTTCTATAAAATGTTGTTTGAAATATAAATTCATTATATTTTTAATGATACTTAGTTTTTGTAATCAAAATATTTGTAAAAATTATTTCCATTTTTTTTCTTTGAAATCAAAATTAAATTTTCTTTTAAATTATTTGCAGACATTAAAATGTACTAAAAACTATGCATTGCAATCTTATAAATAAGAAAGCAAAGAATCTTATAAATAAGAAAGCAAAGAATCTTATAAATAAGAAAAAAATTTAAAAATCCATAATTTTAGCTAAGGGAACCAATATTTTATCATGATATTACTAGTCAATGTTTTATAAAATTTTTATACACCATAATAAATAAATTGTATTTATCTTAACTTTTGGAAATTGTGTCATTCACTCAAGTTCGAAAAATTTCTAAAGAATGTTACCAATTTGTATAATAAACGAGTTACAAGAAGTTAGAAATACCAATTTGAACATCCACACCGATTTAAAAAAAAAAAAAAAAAACTGTTATATTATGCTATATAAATACAGGCAAAAAAAGGTTAACAGAAACAATACACACATGACTAATCCAACAAAGGTGATTTTTGGTTATCTTCCCACAAGATAACAGTGGCAAATCACAGACGTGAACTAATCCACGCGTAGTATAATAAATTACTGAAAGGCCTCTCGTTATTGTAGCATCATAAACACATATATCAACAAAGCCTTTGTTTCCAGACCTTTAAATTGAGCGATAAAATTTTTCTCTTACAGAAGAAGCCAAAATAGCACACCAAGAGTTATTTAGTTTCTATAAAAATTATACCGGCATTGTTTTTAAAATCGTTTACAGAGCGCTGGAAACATAAATTATGGAGAGCACTATTCAACTTAACTGGAAACAGAGGACTGTTGCAAGTATATGATTAATTCAAAGTAATGTTTCTAAGAAACGGGAAATAACATTCAAGTAACTTCTGTCTTGTAATTCTAAAAATTTGTTAAATTAACGCTTTTTAATGCACCCATCAAGTAGAATCAAAAAAATAATGTAATAAATATAAAACTTGAAATATTTATGTATTAATAAATAATTTAGTATAATTTATTAATCAAATACATTAACGATTAAGAGAACTTTAAGTACAAATTAATACTAAAGGGAACAAAATACGTAAAATTATCACATTTTCTGAAACTTCAAAAAATTATCAACAATTTAAATCAATATTATAGACAAGGTGGTATAAACAAATTTTGCGTTTACGAAATAAAATCTTAGAAATGCAAATTTTTCAATGCATCTACGATCGAAATCGAATCATGACTGATTAAATAACATATCGTATTTTGCGTTCAAACATCCAAAATCTAAACTTAAATGGGCAAACAGTATTTCCTTCTATAATTCCTATTCAAAATGGGATACAAAATATTTTCATACTTTTTAGGTATTCTTCAGCAGATAGTATATATATATATATAAACTGAAGGATTTTAGAAAGAAAATTTTAAGTTTGCACAACAACATTTAAATATTTACAGTGAATAAAGTATTTAAGAACTAGATTACTTTCACTCTACCTACGTTCTAAGATGCAGCGTTTCAAAATGTATCCATTTTCAGTCCAACAAACACAAAAGTGTGGATCTGCTCATATAAAAAGTAATATGTTGTTAGGAACAATACTCCCAAACTTCTGTTAAATTCATAACTTTTTTCAAAGCTCTAACAATGGTTGGAACACGTGAATTTCCTGGATCACAAATGCATTTTCAGTTCTTGTTATGATAAAAATGAATGCACGACACCAAGAATCATGAGCACTATCAGTAAGAACAGCACCACGGAATGACTAATATCTGCCAGAAACGAGCTAGGTACATGTACCTAAAACCTTAGAGGCTACAATTTTTCTAATATTTACTTCATAATCTAAGTGCTCACTTCTTTTAAGTGTTCCGAAATGTAATTATTTTAATAGAACTAAATAATATCACACAATATTATAAAAAAAAAAAAACATCATATCCGTTGATTTGATTAGAGAATTTGTTAAACTGCAAACATACTTTTTTTCCATAAAAAGCGTCTTAAAAACTGGAACCAGACTTTACAAGGCTTTGCACGAAATAGCAGCATAAGAGGGACAAGAAAGTTTAGAGTTCTTGAACTGAAAGTTCACTTTTTAATGAGTAACAAAATTAGTTCGCTCCATAAAGTTGTTTCAGAGAGCAAACATAGATCTTAGTCAGTATTTTAAACAGCACTGCTTTAAAAAAAGTATACAAAATTGGTGACAAAAATTCAATATGTAAATTTGATAAACGGAAACAATAATATATTTACAGAACTGGGGAGGGAAGATATTTAGAATAACAGGCAATATTATAAATAGCTATGACCAATAAAAAATTCACAAAAGTAGTAACAAAGGGAAAGGAATTTTTACAATTATAATCCGGTAATACTATTGCACAAGGGCAAAAAATTACTTTTTTCATCAATATGAAAATGTTAGGGTGAATAGATTGTTTCACTCGAAATATAATATCATATAACCGAAATTTCCATTTACATAATAGTTAAATGCATGCTTTTCGACAAATAAATTTCAAGCTAAAAATATTTCATTACTGTTTAGCTATTTTAAAAACAGAATAATGAGTAACAGGATTCCTAACGCGTATTTCTCGAATATTCATGAATTAAATAATCGCAAAGAAAATGACCTTTATAAAATTGAACTCGCCGCTATTTACGTAATCGTAAAATCAAGAGCTTGAACATCTCACCCTTCTTCATGCAAAAGAATTAAAATACGCATTTGTAACAATTTCTTTGATATAGTCCAATTAAAATGCTATCGTTTCCAATGTATGTCATTCCATGCAATATTCATTCAATAAATGACTTGGAAAAGAATTCATTTTCCCTGACATTCATTTCCCTAATTTCATTTTATTTCATGAAATAAAATGAAAGAATGAAATCTGAAAAAAGTAAGCGACGTCAATTAAAAAAAATAATAAAATGTAAGTCTATTTAAGAGAATTTTAAAATTATTGAAAATTAAAGGTATTTACTCTCCATATTTACGCTTACTGACTGTACCGAAAAAAAATTCTTCAGAAGAAAAGAAAAAAAAAAAAAAGAGTTTTAACTCATCAATTTCCTTCAAGAATGAAATAAAAAAATTTAGCCTTAAGGCACATCACTGAATAATTTTCTTTTAATTATTCAGTATAAACAGGAAATGTTAAAACACTTCATCGTTTTGGCATTAGTCAATCCGTAGGCGAACTGGAATTGAATAAGCAATGAATGTTACACAATAAACGACTATGAAGCGAACTTAAATAAACTGGACTAGCTTGTACTTAACTGGATGTGTTGGACCTAGTGGATTAGTAATGATGAAGGGCAACATCAAATTCATTCAGTGAATACCGAAGAAAAATCCAAAAAATTTAAAGTATTAAGTAAGAATCAAAACAAATGTAATAAAGAAATCATACTTTTCAAATTTAGAAAGCAGGCCCTATTTTTTTTTTGGGGGGGGGGGGGAGGAATTCGTTTAAGAGTAAAAAAAAAAAAAATCACTTTAAAATAAAAGAATACAATCTAAAACTGCGACAAAAAAATTGCTAGGGGAAATAATGGTGATTTGTCAAAAAGGAAAAATAGTTTAAATAAAAGCAAGAGTGAATTTACAGGAAAATACAATAATATCCATAAAATATAAAGAAAAGAAAAGAAAACCTGCGAGCTGTATTAACAACACTAATCAGTCAGTTCATACAAAAAAGTCACCGCATATTTCCCCTCCCCCAAAGTTGTTCAATAATCAATTCGATTTATCTTAATAATGCAGCAATTACGAGATTCAGGCAATGGTATAATCTAAGAAAAATAAAAGAATTTAAATTTTCTTTCTCACATTCTAATAAAAATAAAAGCATTGCAAACAGTTTAATATTAAAAAAAACTGACTGCATAGTTGTTATGCAACCTAGTTTTAAATTTTTTAAAAATATATAAAGGAATTTTTGACTAAATTAAATTCTGTAGCTATTAAGATACGGAAATGATAATATCGGTAACTCCTGAAAGCTCTGAAGTATGACGAGTTTTTATCTATTTAATTCGTACATTAAGAGAAAAAATATATACTTTTCAAAACAGGTTATGCAAGGAATTTAATTTTTTTTAAAGAAATCGCAGCTTAAACCTGGTACATCTGAGATAAGCAACATAGTAATACTATTCACACTAATTTTATTCTATGACCGACAGTCAGAAGTTATAAAGTATAGCTAGTGAATAAAACAGAAAAGTAAAAATAAAACAAGTTAAAATTGTTTAAAATATTGGAAACAAGAAATCGTTTTAGTTCAACTGTCGAGATTTAATACAATTTTCATCCATCATGAAACAGTACAAGGACATAGAATTTTTATCGTTTTTCATTCAGTTTTAATAAGCTCAGATATAATTTTAAATTTAACAAAACAAACAGTTGAATAAATATGTACAAAATTTTTTTTGTGTAGACTCTGACAAAAAAGAAAGAAAAAATTATTCTCTTATAAAAGTCGAAATGGCGTCGAATTCAATGCTCTGATCTGGACTCAACATTAAATGAACAAATTTTTAAATGGGTATTTTTATCCTAATAGATAGGTAATATTTTTTTTTTTTTCTGTAGTAGAAGACGTATGTATTATTCCATATGTGTCCAATTTCGTAATTGTATTTCGTCCTTCATATATGTGTAGCCTATAAAATTTCTACCTACATCCGCCTGCTCAAAGCTGGATAAGAAATTTTCAACTTCATTAATGCAGACATGAAAGGCTAAGTGTAAACGAAAGAGATGACAAAAGATGCAGGTGGCAGCAGAAACAAATCTTACCCTCCCCTCATAGAAAAAATACAATTATTACTGTGTAAGAAACTAACATAAAATGTGATTATTATTTTTTTTTTACAAATCTTTGGCATGTATGAAGTATCCATACAGAAAATATTGTAATCATCAAACAATTCGACAAAATTATTTTGATGAATTTCTAAGTTTTAGAATTCTCCGATTTTTTTTTTTTTTTTTGGGGGGGGGGGCATCTATTTTTCCGTACGTTTCACCAAAAAAAAAAGAGCAACTAGAAGAAATTAACGTCTACTTTCGCCCAAAATTGTACATCTTTACAAAATTTGAACACTGGAAAAGGTAATTTTTCAAAATATATGCTTGATTTTTTTTTCTTTAATATTTTATGAAGCTGAACTAAAAAGCGTCATATACACGCAGATATTTTGTTGCAAAGCGTGACAAATACCCACTTCCAAGGAACAGAATTTTTATACATTTTTTTAGCTATTGCCTTTTTATATGCGCGTTGTACTCTGTCGAATGGTCCTATTAATATAGTCGGGGTGCACTACCCAAATTTGTCTCGCATACTCCCTAATAAAGAAAGATATTATCCCACCCCAGCATAAGATTTTGGACCTTGGACAAAGCGGCAATGCCACGAATGTTCAGATTTTTATATTCAGAGTTCCAAACATGAGCGTAGTATAAACATGTTCCGTAGTATAAAGAAGCAGACCGAGTACGCACTTTGGATTCTTTGTTGTTCGCCACTGAAATTAAAATTCGACATATTGTCACAATTTTGGTAGCAGAATAGTAAAACAATTTTCATTTATATAAATCGCTGCATTTCATCAAATTTACATGCTTGAGAACATACAGACCGATAGACAGTCAACTCTTTGATACATTTCATTCAAGAATTTATTAAGAATGTACCCTTTACATGATAAAATTATGTTTCAAATTACATTATCTTAATAATTGTATTTTGAACCATTGTTTATTTACATATACGAGAACATACAAACCAACAGATGGTCAACCTTTTGAAAGATCTGGTTATAAATTTGATACGGATCTATAATTTAAATTGCTAAGTTCGTGTACTAAATTTCATTCATTTAGCTCTTTAAATTTTGCAGCGTTCACAAGCACTCGAACAGTCAGACAAGCAGGCTTCATCAAAATGGATTTCATTCAAAGCTGACATAAATCTACAAATGTGAGGCTAAGAGCATACACAAATATCATCCATCTAGCTCACATCGTTTTTGAATTATCGCATTCACAGACGGGCAGAGCAACAGATGCATGTTCAAAATGTATTTTTCAGAGTCTAAAACACGGAGATTCATCAAAATCTCGAGTTCCAATTTTTTGATTATTACAATATTTTCTCTATATATACTTCGTTCATAAGAAACTAAAAATTAGTTTTTAAAAGAACTGAGGAAATCAAATATCAAAATTAGCTAGTAAAAAATTAAAATATTATCTATTCAAAAATGAACATTTTATGGACAACAATTTCCGACATTAATGGAAGAAAATCTAAAAAATCACAAAAGAAAAAGACAGTTCAAAAATTGCTTTTGGAAAAGACAAATGTGTCCTTTATATCTTAATAGATTCAACTGAAAACCTTAGTTAAACGTCACCAAGATAAAAATAGTTTTCTTCCACATGTTATAAATAGGATACGATTTTTTAAAAAAGGCGGGAGAATCGAATTCATAAATGGATCATGCTGCTTAAGAAGAGAAATAATGGTAAAAATGAGCTTTTCATTTCGCCATAACTCCCCTTCTGCTACGATAGAAAGATAATTTATATCAAACGAATTATCATTTCATCATAGAGAACATCTTTTGCACTCAAAAGTTTTTCCATATTCCTTGGAAGTTAAGAATTGAAAAGCGATTTTCCATTTTTTTTTTTTTTTTTTTTTAGCTTTTATTAATTTGCCTTCAGCTCTACATTCGTTAATTCTAAAGTTTCAAATAAAATGAAATTAAATATGGAAATGGCAGAGGAATGTCATTTCCTTGTATTTTGAAACAAAAAAAATTAATATTTGCCTTCGGAATTGTAAACAGAAATTTATTTAACTAACGTACGATGTTTCAGCAACTATCCTAGTCATTTTAAATCTTGCAATCTCTAATTTTTTTTTCACTAGAGTACAACTGAAGTAAAATGATACTTTTTATTATTTAGAGGGCTTCTGCATCGAAAGTAATAAAGCATTCACAAAAATACTGAAGCATTTATGAAACACCAAGAGTATAGGCAATTTCAAAAATGGGCATTTCGCCCATTTGGGATATAAATTACAAAAATGGAGAACCAAATATAAATCAGGTGAACATGCATACGACCTACTAAATAGTTAGCACATAAAAATGACAGTTGCTTAGTTTTGGTTTAATGGCACAAAAGTTGAATTTGCCCATGCAAATGAATAGAAATAATGCATATTTTGAACGTTTTTCATGAAAAGAAGTTTTGCTACTAAATGAGTTGAATAAAAGCTACTTAATACTTCAATAAACTATTTTTTTCAAACACTTTCAAAACAGGTGGTATATTGATTTAGGTAAATACAGAGGGGAAAAAATGAATATTTTTCCTTTATTAGTGTAATTAAATACATATTGATTTTATTTTTATTGAAATACAATTCTTATTTGTCACAATTCTCACAGAAATCTGAGAAATTTAGATTTTTAGCTCCATTGAATCTGTGCTTCTAGACCTTCTAAGACGATCGATCCCACCTCAGTCCCCCCTCACTTCAAGTTAGACGCATGTTGTTGTTTTTTATACCTATAGAGAATTTTTTAAATTAATTTATTTAGCGATATATATCACAAAAGATTCCTTCATTCTACCTTAATAAACATAAAACATAGCTGTTTTTTTTTTTTTTTTTTTTTTTTTTTTTTTTAACTTTTTCCATAAGATTTTAATCTCAGCAAAAATGATTTTTTCAACATTCTTAATATAAAAGTCAAATATATATTGGAATATCGTTCGAATAAAAACGACATACTTTATATTTAAATATGTTTCCTTTTTATTCAATGAC